>NC_079389.1:1207970-1558803 GCF_029220125.1 Pseudoliparis swirei | reverse complement strand
ATCAGTGCAACAAAGCTGTCGTTATAGCGCTTTGTTCTGCACCGTGGTTCTGAATGCCTCCGACTCGAGGGAAGAAGCTGTAAACTCCCCGTGCGATGGGTGGGAGTCGTCCTTTTTTGTTGTTTGGGCCCCCCCTCAACATCCTTCACCCCCCCAACGCACCCCGCCTCCACTCTAATTCAAGTACGTCCACAGTTTTCCATCACACAAATGTGTTTTCTAATAAGCACAGGAGGGTGTCGCTTCCATCGATATAAACGTCTTACTTCTCTATCGCTCAATATTTGGAATTACAGTTCCTATGATGCTTTTCCAGGATGTGAAAAAGATTTTTAATTCTGCCACACAAACAGTACAAACACAACTATGCTTAGCGTAGCGTATAAATGTAAAAACAAAATCCAACTCCAACTAGTCAGACAAACACTTGTTGGCGTTACACGGACCACAGTCTGTCTCAGGAACTGGAAATAGTTTCTTAGGCTTTCCAAGGAGGCAGAAGTCTGTGGTCATGTGATCTTACATCCAGTATTATTGAATCCTCAGTCAGCAGGGCCTCCTGCTGCCTGGCTGGATAGCATCAAGGTAGCATCCGTCCAGAGAGGTGATTGTCTATCAGCAGAGTTAGAATCTATAATGTGAGGGGCTCATTACTGCCATCAATTCTCCAACTGAGAGGCGAGAGTGTAATCAGGCGTTTGAGTCTCACTGCAGGTTTGATCAAATGATAGAAGTCGGGCTGTGATTGAAATGTAGGTGTTGTTGGTTTTTATATACCGACACACAAAGACAGTGAGCATAATGTTGGCATTGCTTTCAGTCATAACCGTCCTACAAATCTAAAAGCTTTGGGGGGGAAAATGGTTTGTGAAAGAAAAGCAGTTCCTTTCCGACATTATTTGACTTTTCTTTTTTTGATTACTGTAGGCCTTTACACGGAGGAAGCGCTCAACACTCGAAATGTTACACGACAATCTCAAAGCTCTGGCCATGTACTTCTAGAGACACAAGTAGAGCTGGCATAGTGCGAGTCGTATGAAAAGACCCCAAAACCAACAATGTCCCCTGGCGGCTCTCAGCAACCCACAGAAAGACTTGTTGTTGGGAAGCGGTAGGATGGAGCCAGAGCCTTCAGGTACCAAGCTCCTCCTCTTTTATGGAACCAGCTCCACCTTCAGTCCTGGAGGCAGACACAGTCACCTCATGTAGACTGAAGACTTTCCTCTTGATGGTCTTATAGTTAGACCTGAACCAGGTTCACCTGGTCCAGACCTAGAGATGCTGCTATAGGCTGAGAGGCTGCTGGGGGACGCTTAGGATACACTGAGCACCTCTCTCCTCTTCTCTCTCCTTATGGAAGAATGTTCATCTCTCCATCACACATTATTAACTCTGCTTCCTTCCTGGAGTCCTTGTGACTTCTCGTCTCATTGGACCTGGTGGTGTCTCATGCCTCCTGCCTGGTGAGCCGGCCTCCTGCCACGGCCCTGCTGATTACAATTGAAATCAAACGGTTCTGGAAACAGAATAGGCAAACCATGAAACCTTTCGCCATGATTTCAAGATGAAACAAGAGCACTCCTTTTCATAACTCATTCATATTATACTACTTGTTTAGATATAGAGGGACTTACACTCTCTGATGCATCTGATACCCAGTGAGCCAATGACAACTAACCACCCGTATATCTGCTTTCAAGATCTTAATATCTCCAGGTTGTATTCCTTAGTATCAAAGTCATCCAGTGATAGTTGTCTGTGGTGATATTGCATAATTATGGATGAAAGCCAATTCTGCATAGATGTAATGAGTCAATTTGCCAATGTTAGCAAATATGATCAAAAGAAGGGGTCTCAATTACGGCACAAAAGGCTACTCACTGAATCCATGGCAACATGGCTGCATTGGGGGACAAATGCATTCACGAATGATCAAAGACATTCAAATAACACCTAATTGGAAAATGTGTGTCCATCCCACCGCTGAAGGCGTGATGAATGGCATATTCCAAACGCGAAATTTCCGGCATCCTAATGAGGATAATAATAATAATAATCATCAGTCTTATATAGCGCTTCTCTAAGTACCCGAAGTCGCTTTACAGAGTCCAGAGTCCAGTAGTCATACACACACACAGTCATACCGGTGGTGGTAAGCTACATCAGTAGCCACAGCTGCCCTGGGGCAGACTGACAGAAGCGTGGCAGCCAATCAGCGCCTACGGCCCCTCCCCCCACCACCAACATTCATTTATATCCATACGATGCTGTGCATGTCTTTATGATGGTGGGGGAAACTGGAGTACCCGGAGTAAACCCACGCAGACACGAGGAGAACATGCAAACTCCACAAAGAAAGGACCTGGAACGACCGGGATTCAAACCCAGGGCCTTCTTGCTGTGAGGCGACAGTGCTAACCACTGAGCCACCGTGCTGCCCCCTGGATGCAACAAATTCCCAAATAATTGCTCGGCGGCACACAGCGACGTAATGTCATTGTTTCCAAAGATGCACTTCTGGCTAATGATGCCGTGTATGCTACTCAAGAGCTGAGCTTTCACATCTGTCTAGGAGCTCCCACCTCTTTATCACCATAATGACTTCCTAACGGAGTCGTGTTTTGATTTATGCTCAAATATTACACGCTGAAATGTGCAAATATGGACAAAGCTGCTCTGCTTTTCTTCTTCTTTTTCTGTCAACGAAAAAGCCTCCCCATCTGTCCAGTGTAGATACGTAAAAAAGGTATGATGGGAAAAGACGTGCATCTTATTGGGTTCCCACATAAATCTTCGCACATTATGAGCAGAGCGGGCAATTCTGAAGTATAAGGGCATGGCACTAAAACCATTTATTGTGTGTCCTCGCAGTCTGAATGCAGTAACAGCAGACACTATGACATGGCCTTCAAATTGCTGCGTTTTATTTGTGTTTTTCTGGAGAAAATTTGACGTCAGATAAAGCCAGCAAAAAATATGCTGGAGCTGAAGGCTACATTATGAACTAATGATTTTCTGTGCTGGACTATTTCATTACATAATGAAAGGAAAACAAGCGCATGTGTGCTTACTGCTGATTCAATGCGTTGTCATTATATGGATGGTAATTGCCAGCCCAGTGGCCAGGAAAAAATGTAGGCCGTGTGCAAACAACGAATCATACTCTCTCTCACTCTTTCTATCTCTCACTCTCTCGCAGTCCGAACTCTTCTGTGCTGTCTTTATACGGCCTTTTGGTGCATGTGGGCGTGCCCCACCGGCGAGCTCTCTACCACCGCTTAGCACGGTGCTGATACAGGAGATACAGCTGATAACGCCATCACGACCAACAGCTTCCTGGTGGAGTCTTGGCGCCCACCAATATCAGATCAGCACTGTTACCACCATTTGCGCTGTTACCACCATTTGCGCTGTTACCACCGTTTGCGCTGCTACGACCGTTTGCGCTGTTACCACCATTTGCGCTGTTACCACAGTTTGCTTCTGTTGCCACCATTCGTGCTGTTACCACCGTTTGCGCTGTTGCCGCAGTTTGCTCGGTTACTGGCGTTTGCGCTGTTACCGCAGTTTGCGCTGTTACTGGCGTTTGCACTCTTACCGCCGTTTGCGCTGTTACCGCCGTTTGCGCTGGTACCGCCGTATGCACTGTTAGCTGCGAGCCGTGTGTAGGCTATCCCAGTCATAAATATGCTATGTGTTTCCTGTTGAGCACCTTTAACCAAGTAACTGAGTTTCCTAAACCTAGCAAATCAATTCACAACGTTGACCCTCTGTTATTGTGTGTTTCTGCAGCTGAGACATGAGGCTGATATGAGACGTATTGATGACAGATATATTTTGTTCAGAAAATGACGACACTCCATGAAATCGTAGTTTTAGGTTGTCATTGCAGTCTAACATGGTACAGTTAACTTGAAACCTGTTGACTTACAAATAAACATGTATCTACAGTGAATTACTATGAGACACAAATAAGTAACTTCATAAAAAAGTACGAGAGTTTTAATCTTCACTACTGTCTTTAAAGGCAGTGTGAGGCTGGAGAATGTGACCTCACCAGTTGTTGGCCTTGCACTCCCCAGGCGGCGTACTGCAGGACCGAGTTCACCACCTCAGGAGGGTCCAGCTCCCAAACCTCCCTGAAGAAGAAAGACGACAAGCAATGTCATCACAAACATCTCGTGGCTTGGAAAAAAGTGTGTACATGTTTTATCGACCAAAATATTAATCAATAAATAGTTGGCAGACTAATGAGTAACAAAAATAGTTGCAGCCATGAAATCCACACAACACTATGGCCTGTAATATGAACACAGAAAGGCCTTTAATACTATCTCAGACCATCTATACAAATACATGTGGGTGCAGCTACTGAGTGTTTTAAGAGACAAATGGGGGATTTGTTCACACGCTGTCAGTTTCTCTTGTTCCAAAAACAACGAGGCGCAAATTTAAATCTGCAACGAGTTGGCGACAGACTCAGAGTCTGATGTCAGCAGCCAGACGACCACCATGAACAGAACAAGATACCATGATGCGCCGGGATGGCACAAATATCTGAAGAATCTATCACAAGGCTTTGTAAAATAACACTTATATTTGAAAAGGCAAACAACGTTTGAATCCTCTCCGATTAGTGGTGGGAATCCTGCCCGCCCCCGTAACTGACACGGCAGGAAGTCTTACTGCTAGCTTGTCTGGGATCAGCGCTTTGGACAGCAATGTTGACACTTTGTGTGGGATGAAGATCCAGCTGTAAATCAGCAGGCTGCTACAGACTACTGGCAGTCATAACTGCGCATGCATATAGTTCACACTGCTGAAGTTCACAGGCCGTATGATCTCACTTCCCGACAAGAGAGATCTTCAATGACGTGTATGGCAAATAAATGTCCATACATCCACTTCAGAAATTAACAGATCGCAGACCAGCCAAAGCACAGCTCTGAGGATACCATGAAAGAAATGGTTTGAGATCTGATGGAGGACCTGTTCCTTTTGAACCAAAGCCAGACTTATTCCTGCTAGTTCGACTCACATTAATGTATACGGTTCCATCAATGGCAACTTATGCTAGGCTAACGGCTAAATGACCGGGGTCCAGTACAAACAGTAACTGTGACTGTAGCCCCTAGTTATTTGGGCTAACTGTAGCCCCTAGCTCTTTGGGTTGACTGTAGCTCCGAGCTTCTTTGTGCTTACTATAGCCCCTAGCTCTTTGTGCTTACTATAGCCCCTAGCTCTTTGTGCTAACTATAGCCCCTAGCTCTTTGTGCTAACTATAGCCCCTAGCTCTTTGTGCTAACTATAGCCCCTAGCTCTTTGTGCTAACTATAGCCCCTAGCTCTTTGTGTTAACTATAGCTCCTAGCTCTTTGTGCTAACTATAGCCCCTAGCTCTGTGTGCTAACTGTAGCCCCGAGTTCTTTGGGCTAACTGTAGCCTCTAGCAAAGGAATAAAGCAACCAACAACTGCATAGCTTGCATGATAATAACCCTGCTTTCAACATCTGTAATCAAAGTTCTCCAGGTGAAATTGTCCAAACATCAAACATAAACTACAAATAGCTAATAGCACGAACTGTGACCACTAGGGTGACCAGACGTCATCTTTTCCCCGGACCTGTCCTCTTTTTTGGAGCTGTTCCTGTTCCGATGTGAGGTCAAAGGTCAGGGATGTCGTATGTGTACAGATTGCAAAGCCCTCTGAGGGGAATTCGTAATTTATGATATTGGGCTACAGTGGAACTTATTTTTGGTATAGGGCCATCCAATCATTTTCAGCTAACATCCCAGTATGACTCAATGCAAAAGACGTATCAACACGCATTTCTACTTTGTAGTTAAATATTTAAAATGTATTTCAACACTGACATAATAAGGACATCTTATTCAGACAATTCAGTGCATTATTATAATATATATATATATATATATATACAGAATGAATAGCTTTGAATATCAGTGTTTCCCTAGGTTTACAGCTTCAGGGGGGGGGGATGCTAGGGGGAGTGTGCTCATCTGTGTGCATGCACGTGTCTGCGCGCATCGGGCCGGAGCGCCGATGTGCGCAGACACGCCAGAATCGGAATCGGAGCTCTGCGGCGCGCGAGACGGAGAGCCGAGAAGTGTTAACGCGACACGCAGAGACAGAATGACATGCTGTTGGTTAGATACGCTCAATAACAGAAGTTTAGTTTAATAAAAGAACAAAGACATCTTTAAGAAAAGGGACCTTAAATTGCTTCTGCTGTAATCTGGCGCTAGAGAGAAAATTACAGGGGGGCGGGCCGCCACCCTGATAGAATGGTGGGGGAAACACTGTGTATATATATATATATATATATATATATCATATACATTTTTTGGGATACACTGAGCACCTCTCTCCTCTTCTCTCTCTCTTTATGGATGAATTTACATCTCTCCATCACATGTTATTAACTCTGCTTCCTCCCCAGAGTCTTGTGACTTCACGTCTCTGAGGGTCCATTGGACCCGGCTGGGTCTGAAGCCTCCTGCCTGGTGGGCCGGCCTCCTGTCATGGAGCCAATGTGTGTACCCCGGGCTTGCGGCTGCATTCTGTACGTCAGCACATTGCAACACGTGAACGTCATAAACTCCCATTGAACTTAAGCCTTTACTAATTGTATCTTTGTCAGTGTTCGCCACCCTTGTCGTCTCGCTGATGACAGCGTTTGTTTTGGTTGTCACCACACACACACACACACACACACTGAGGACGGCAATACCTACCGTGTGTTAAGATTATAGATACTGTAGGAGGCCATGGAGGAGTGACGGTACACCTGCAGCAAAACGAAGACACACAGAGAGAGAGAGAGAGAGAGCGTGATTAAAAGATGACTGTCTGGAAACATTAACGAGAGAAGCGGCGGTGTCACGGATAATGACATCATGACAACAACAACAAAAGAAACGAGGAGGAAGAAAGCATCGGGCAAAAACACACTGCTGGCTTTTTTTTCTCAGCGATAGAACATGTAGACAATGCAATTTGCATGGCTGACAGCTGTGGGACGAGACATTTTAATTCCGTCTGAAAAACCCATCATCGGCTCGAGCGCCTCTGTGCCGAGAGCCTGGGAGAGAGAGGGAGAGGCATTCAAAGTGACAGCGAGGTGCATGTAAAGCTGCCCCCCCCCCCCCCCCCAACCCACATGGAGAAGCTGTGGCTGACATGATAATAGACCTCTGACCGTGGCTTGTGCTCGGCTACAGGAACAGCCTATATTTTTGCATTTCATCACGAGGATGACACTCGAGTATTCGGCCCAGACACAGAGCAGCGGAATATATTACACAAGACGATGTCGTACCGCTAATGTGAAAAAAACTCAGAGATACACTTGACAAGACAATGAGCGTAACGGGGGCATAATCACATTCATATAATCAAAGTAACTGAAGATAATAAGAATCCATTTAATTTATCTCGTGCTTTTTAAGGCACTCAAAGACACGTCACATGTTACATTCCTACACCGTAGACACAGCTACGGGGAGCAGGATTCAATGTCTTGCTCAAGGACACATCAACTGGGCCGGGGATTGAACCGCCAACCTCCTGATTGAAAGACAGACCTGCTAACCACTGACCAGATGTTTAATGTGTAGATCATGTCTATTGCACATTACTAACTGCTTCCTCCCCGGAGTCCTTTTGACTTCACGTCTCAGAGGGTCATCAGACCCTATGAGACGTCATAGATCCTATCTGCCTGATGGAGCATCGAGGTCTGGGTCGTGGAATATGACTAGGACCAACTATTCATACACTCTGTCATATTCATTGAATGTATTTTAACTCTAAATCTGTCCTTCTGTACACATTACATCTATTGTTCTGTCCATCCTGGAGAGGGATCCTCCTCTGTTGCTCTCCTGAAGGTTTCTTCCCTTTTTTCCCCTGAAGGGTTATTTGGGAGTTTTTCCTGATCCGATGTGAGGTCAAAGGTCAGGGATGTCTATGTGTACAGATTGTAAAGCACTCCAAGACAAATTTGTAATTTGTGAAAATGGGCTATACAAATAAACTGAATTGAAACTGAATAGATTCAACATGACTCTCTTTGTGCAGTACTATCTGGTCTCTACAGCGTGGCCAACCCCCTGGTTTGCTTGATTTTCGCAGCATTTCTTTATTTTGATCACATTTCTTTAACATTCTTTACGTCACATGCATAGTATCGTGATTTTTCCCCCAGCACAAATGAAGATCTGACTCCATCAGTCGATGGCGGGCACGATGAACGAACAAATCGGAGGCAGCGCAGTTCTTTAAGCCAATCACAGCGTTGTTGGCAATCTTTGTATTTATCTCTGCACAGGAGCGTTGTCATGTTGAACTGAGACTTCAAAGGTGGTCTCACAATCGTCATTCATTCTCTTCTGTGGGTCCTTTTCAGTCAAGAAAGGAACATTTTAAGTCAGGGAAATAGTCGTAGAAAAAAAAACGTGATCGGGCCACAGATTGAAGAATGACAAGCGAACACGGCGAGCTCAAGTCTCAAGTCTCTGATGACGATGTAAAATCCTTGTTCTCCATACAGTGAGTGTACCAACCGATTATGAAGGCATTAATGCTGCGTTCACATTAAAAGCGTTGCGAACATTCGTGAGTTTACTCGCTTGACTATTTGTGGATTTTCGCGTCATTCACTTCATTCGCGCCTTAGAGGGGGCGGGGCTTATCTCCGTGGAAACAGTTATGTCCTTCATCCACCATGAAGAACTAACCACTAGTTCTGCTTTATCCTTGTTGAGGACATCACACACACTTCTGAACATCTAACGCCCTTGTGTTTGGGTTGATGACATTAATATCATATACAGGACTGTCTCAGAAAATTAGAATATTGTGATAAAGTTCTTTATTTTCTGTAATGCAATTAAAAAAACAAAAATGTCATGCATTCTGGATTCATTACAAATCAACTGAAATATTGCAAGCCTTTTATTCTTTTAATATTGCTGATTATGGCTTACAGCTTAAGAAAACTCTAAAATCCTATCTCATAAAATTTTAATATTTCCTCAGACCAAGTAAAAAAAAAGATTTATAACAGCTGAGTGTTTGGCAAGGCTCAGGAAACCCTTGCAGGTGTTTCGAGTTAATTAGACAATTCAAGTGATTTGTTTAATACCCTACTAGTATACTTTTTCATGATATTCTAATATTTAGAGATAGGATATTTGAGTTTTCTTAAGCTGTAAGCCATAATCAGCAATATTAAAAGAATAAAAGGCTTGCAATATTTCAGTTGATTTGTAATGAATCCAGAATGCATGACATTTTTGTTTTTTGAATTGCATTACAGAAAATAAAGAACTTCATCACAATATTCTAATTTTCTGAGACAGTCCTGTATATATATTTATCCATGACATCACCCATAGGCACACACAGATCGGTGACTTCCCCCTCTACGTCTGAATGTCTCATCAGCTCAGCAGCAGTTAGATTCACCATCGGAGGAGCGTCTCAACGCTGATTGGCTTTCGCAACTCGGCATCGGGCAAAAAGTTGCGTCAATAGCAACCACACTGCATCTGTACGTTGACTTTCCTCACGGGATCTACTCGCGCGAAAAATTCTCAAACACTTTCGGTGTGAACGCAGCATCAGGCACATTTATTCCCCAGCGGGACTACAGATGAAAAATAGCCTCTTGGCTAACTCTGGCACATTTACTGAAATGTTTTTATTTATGTGCACTGTACCTTATTAAATAAATCCAGTGAAAAAAAAATGTTTTAAAAACCGTGACGTTTGCATTGGTGGTTTTCTCCTTCTAGCACGTTGTTGGTTGAAACTATCCGAGACACGTTTGACAGCCTGATAACGTCGAAGCCATTGAGCGAGGGAGGTGGCACATCCTCAGCCATGCTCTGAGACGCAACGGCCCCGGCGAGACACTCAGAACGGAAACGCCGATCAATCCGGAGAAACAGCCATTGGCACCTTTTCGTTTTACTGAGGCTGTTACGCCAAGAGGTATTGCGCAGCCCGACGGCACAAATGAGAGCTTTCAGCGCTCCCCGGCTCGCCTTGAGGGGGGTCAGCCACAGGCTACAAGTGTTCTGCATCCTCTTGGAAGGCGGCGAGTTCATTTCGGAACGTTCCCTCAAGGCTTTTCGCCTTTTTATTGCTTTCCTTGTGCGTTATGCCTGTCGGCAGAGCGCACTGGCCGGAACACGACTTCCTCGATGAATCGTAGGACCTGGTTTTTCACAATGACGGATAAATGGGCAGGAAAGAGGTTCACACCCAAAGGGAAACATTTCATTTCCTTTATTAATATACATCACTGAAATATACGGATAGCTGCAATTAAACGCACCATGGTGGGGAAAACAATAGCAAAGAAAGGGCCATTTTTGTGAGCCCACAGAGTTCCCAAGGCTTAGTAGTAACCGTGTTATTATTGAGAATAATACGTCCTGAAGTTTCTATCACGGTTGATGTACGAGTGCGGTTGTCTTTGTCACTTCAGCCATGTTATGCTCATCTAAAGCCTGCAGCGTGCTAATTGTTCATCACATGAGCTAATGAAGGGCCAGATGGGCCTCTCTGTGGGGGCCAACCTGCCCCCTTATTGTTGAGAGGCAGACACATCATTAGCGGCTCCCTGTATTTATGATTTCATTTATCCAACACGAGTCATCAGGGCAATCACTCGAGTCAGATGAGTTAGCGCTTTACCTTACGAGCCGTACAGGTCAGCTGTGCCGGGAGCTTCTCACAACCCAGAGGTCAGACTGCTGTCAGGCGGCCGTCGTGATTATGACGTGAGAAAAGGAGGAAGTCAGCTGACGTATTATTTTGAGCAATACACGCAAACCCCAGGAAACCGGGTTCCTGCGTGACGTGGTGAAGAGATGCAGCTCTATCAGCACTTTACAAATACTCTGAAAAATCAGTTGAAAGCTGTCAGCGCTGTACTCATTATTATTATTATTAACGTTATTATGGCTCGTATTACTTCCTTTAAATGTTTTTTATTACTTCTAATGGTTTTTATTACTTACTTTTAATGGTTTTACGACTTAATTTTAATGTGTTTTATAACTTACTTTTAACGTTTTTTATTACTTATTTGTAATGTTTTTTATGACTTACTTTTAATAGTATGTATTACTTACTTGTAATGTTCTTTATTACTTACTTTTAATGTTTTTTATGACTTACTTGTAATGTTTTTTATTACTTACTTTTAATAATGTGTATTACTTACTTTTAATGTGCTGTGCTGTAGCTTCTCATTGTGTGTATTTTGTGTTCTTCTTACCACATATACTGTTGTAGTGCGTCTTATCCTGTACTGTTTGCTATTGTTTTATGTGTGTTATTGTTTATGTGTGTTGTTGTGTTATGTTTATTATTGTTTTATGTTTCTTATGGTCTGTCAAGAGACTAGATGCTAATGAGCTGTATCTACAATCTGGTCCAGAGCATCAAATGGTGACATTTATGTTTTAACTGCACATAGTCCCTTTTAAATAAATAATAATAACAATAATAATAATAATGATAATAATAATGTCCCATGTGAAACCAAAGGCAACACTTGGGTATTTTAAGTTATGTTATTTTAAGTTATGTTGCTAAATACGTTAGCACTGAACCACGTCTCGGACGTAATGCAATAACGACGTAACATGCCACATAACAACATGTAGTAGTTGTAACCCAACTTGTGCGTTTTTTTACGATTTCAGAGTGATGAATAAAACATTCACGTGTTTCAAGCTGCCGCAGTGCAAGGTCTAAATGCCATTAAATAGTATCGTCGTGTTTTAAAAGAGACGGTTGCTCAACGTTCAATAGATGACCGTTTAGGAGTCACGTGATTTCATCCAGACACCGGGACACGTTGGATGGAAACTGGAGTCTTTCTACCTGCTGAGCAGCAACAGACCAGATTAGCGACGAGCTAACATACACATCGTTTAGCATTTAAACGTCACACCAGTGTGCTGTACTCCCCTTTCATGTTGAATACTACAGAAGATTATAGGTTGATGTACGTAAATGTTATCTACCCCCTACAGAGAACAGAGTACAGCATGATGTTTTACTCCAAATGACTATATTAGGAAACCAAAGAGATGTTAATGAGGCTTATGGCAGTCATAAAGACATTAAACCAAGTATACCCTAAAGCTGTGGGTATCAGCCTAAGCATCCATGAACGGCCCATAACAATAAGCAGGAACATCAATATTGCACACTCTTGCATAGTGAAAATAAATGAGTGTTTCGAGAGAAGAGGATCCACTGAGCTCCAAGTGACTCACATGGACTTTATGCACAGTGTGGCTCCTCAGCGCATCCCAAGTGTTCTGCAGTGGACACAGGGGTCGACTCACTACAAACGTACGGCAGTGTTATGAATATCTCTCTCTGTGTTGTGAGGAACTTTGACTGATTAAGTACACAGTGATTCTCAGAGCTGCTCACACAGCTTTACTTTGTTGAAACTTCCAGATTTTCCGCCACGGGGCCAGAAATGAGCCCAATATTTGTTTGGTGGAACACACCTTGAGACTTTGTCCAGGGCTCATTGGGCACGGTGACCTTGACCTTTTGTCGCTGGCTTCAATCATACTGCGAAAGAAAAGTCGTGACATTTTTAACTCTGTGGCTGTGAGGAAGCATATAATGTCCCGAGAAACAAAAAGGCATGGGCGCCGATGCAACAAAATGGTATTAATATGACGAAGTTGATCTTTGCAAGCCCTTAATGACCATCACAATATGACAACCAGGCTCAGTCTCTAACTCAGGGTCAAAGTCCAGTGAGAGCATCTTTAGCGTCTCAACTGTGACATATTCCTCAGTGAAATGGAGTAGAATCAAATCCTTCTCATTGGATTGGTCCTCTAAAAAGTAGGGGGCGGGGCATAGGCACACATCTCCTTTGTCGCTAAAATATGCAGATTGATTGATGATTGATGGACGGAAGCTAGTTGACACTAGCGTACGTAAGCACACGTCCGAAGAAAATCTTTTTTTTCATTTCTTTAATATATTCTTGAATAGGTGCATGTAAAAAAAATATTGATCTAAATGTTAAGGGTCTTTCCCCAAAGGTTATGCATGTTCCTGGGATTTATTATCCATATTCTGTGATGAACCAGTTCTGAAGTTGCTCTTATAAATTCAAACCGTGTGGATTTTAATTCAAACATTGATGAATTTATTAGCATTCATACCGATCCCATGAGATTACACAACTGTAATTTATTTTCGACATCTATTCTCATCTTTTTCCTCTGGGATTGCCTTTGGAAAGACAAGTAAAGAACAACCCCCGTCCTCACTTCAGCTCACTGCAGAGGAGAGCTTGTCAGCGCATCGACTCCCAAGAGACGTCATCGTATGACGTGGAACTACAACATCGGAGTAACGCACGGAGAGAAAATAAACTGCACGGACACTTAAAGGGTGTCTTGGGAGGAAGTGTAACTACTCGCTTCCCATTGTAACGGGCCCCTTCAGAGACTCAGCAGGAACACACATCGTCTGGTTCTGAGATAATAGGCAGAACTATTCCACTGTCACACTTCCATGTTCTGAACCTGCTTCACCCTCTGCTCTGATTTGAAAACCGTCAATACTTGAACAAAAGGACAAAGACAAAATGCCACTAAAGATTGGTCAGAGAAGTCTAATTAAATAATAATAATAATAATATTTAAGGCACTTCTTGCGACACCATTCCAATTAGGTCCAAAAGTACAAAACACGAGAGCATTCAGACCATCAGACCAACTGAGTAGGCCCGGTTAAAAAGAGACAGCAAAGACCAACGATACAGTCATCCCTCAGAGTGCCTCAAGAAAAGCTTTCCGGTCTAACCTTTACCGAATGACGTCCTTGTGGTTGTTATGTGCAGTGAGGGACTGCTTCGGACTTTACTGGTGGACTCACTTTCAGTCTTGGTAGATCCACTCTGATCTCCTCTCAGACTTCTCTGAATATGCGACGTGACCTGAAAACCTCCTCCTTCGATTCCGACAGGACAAGGTCGCCCATTTGAGGTCGCCGCCTAACAGCGTTAAACCTTAGTGCTGATAAAGGACTCATCTCTGTACTGGTCTTGTTAGAACTTAGTGCTGATAGAGGACTCATCTCTGTACTGGTCTTGTTAGACCTTAGTGCTGATAGAGGACTCATCTCTGTACTGGTCTTGTTAGACCTTAGTGCTGATAGAGGACTCATCTCTGTACTGGTCTTGTTAGACCTTAGTGCTGATAGAGGACTCATCTCTGTACTGGTCTAGTTAGACCTTAGTCCTGATAGAGGACTCATCTCTGTACTGGTCTTGTTAGACCTTAGTGCTGATAAAGGACTCATCTCTGTACTGGTCTTGTTAGACCTTAGTGCTGATAGAGGACTCATCTCTGTACTGGTCTTGTTAGACCTTAGTCCTGATAGAGGACTCATCTCTGTACTGGTCTTGTTAGACCTTAGTGCTGATAAAGGACTCATCTCTGTACTGGTCTTGTTAGACCTTAGTGCTGCATTCGACACCATTGACCATGACATCCTGTTACAGAGACTGGAGCAGTCGATTGGCATTTCAGGTACGGCACTAATTTGGTTTAAATCCTATTTATCAGATCGATCTCAGTTTGTATTTGTAAACGATGACGCCTCGATAACCACCAACGTTAGTCACGGAGGTCCACAAGCTCCTCCTCTTTTATGAACCAGCTCCACCTTCAGTCCTGGAGGCAGACACAGTCACCTCATGTAGACTGAAGACTTTCCTCTTGATGGTCTTATAGTTAGACCTGAACCAGGTTCACCTGGTCCAGACCTACAGATGCTGCTATAGGCTGATAGCTGCTGGGGGACGTTTAGGATACACTGAGCACCTCTCTCCTCTTCTCTCTCTCCTTATGGATGAGTTTTCATCTCTCCATCACACATTATTAACTTTGCTTCCTCCCCAGAGTCTTTGTGACTTCACGTCTCAGAGGGTCCATTGGACCTGGCTGGGTCTGATGCCTCCTCTCATGGCCCTGCTGATGCCCCGCCCACTCTTCCTCTACCTCCATCTGCCTGATGAATTGTGGAGGTCTGGATCGTGGTCCATGTCTACTACCAACTATTCATACACTCTGTCATTGAATGTGTTGTAACTCTGTAATATTTCCTTCTGGTCACATGACGTCTATTCTTCTGTCCTCCCTGGAGAGGGATGCTCCTCTGTTGCTCTCCTGAAGGTTCCTTCATTTTTTTCCCCCCTGAAAGTTATTTTTTTTCTTGGGAGTTTTCCTGATCCGATGTGAGGTCAAAGGTCAGGGATGTTGTATGTGTACAGATTGTAAAGCCCTCTGAGGCAAATTTATAATTTGTGATATTGGGCTATACAAAATAAAGTGAATTGAAATTGGTACCTGTGTTGTTGATTGAAATAATGTAATTTGCGCGCTAGGAAACCAATTAGAGGCAGTAATGGGTTTGGAGAACATCTATAGAATACAACAGTATGATGCAACACCTCTCTGTCAACGGCAACATCTTCACCAGTCCAGAAAGTCTACGTTCCGAATGCCAAAGGTCTTCGGGAAGCAGTCAAATTGGCTTAAGTATGTGTTTGTGAAATGGAAATAAGTCAACGTTGGCTTTTTAAATACTTGGAAACCTATTTATTGCAATCAGGATGCAAACTGTGCCTCTCTGCTGCTCTTTTACGGGCGCAGCGTTAGCTGCTGGCTGATTGCCAATCAGCTGGATGTTTACCAATCAGCCAGCAGCCGAGGCCAATTAGATACCCCACCCCCTTAGCTGCCACAGAGACGTATTTCTGAAAGCAGGTTTCCCTTTAAACTCAATGAGCCCCCATGAGTCAGTGAGTCCTTCCTGTCGCAGCCAACCACGGAATACATGCTGGATTCAGCCCCCGCCCCCTTCTGCACAGCGCCCTGCATGTTGATTCAAAGTTTCTTCATATTGAACATGTCACATGTTCACATTGCACTAACGTGGACGCGGCATGTCGTCGCGTCCCCAGTAGTACACCCATCCAGTGTGAAGTAGATCGGATGAGCTGCAAAGGACACGCGCATGCGGAGGCAGATGTGGACTCGATGTTTCATAATATTCTGCACGAGTACATGAAACACGTCCTTTAGCATCCAGGGGCACAACATCACAAAGGCGTACGGTTTGCTTTGTGTTGGATTGAAAGGGGAAATGTGGATGTGTAATCGTCGGGCGTCACCATTCAACAAACTCATTTCACATGTACTTACAGACGGAGGACCAGCGGAGACGCAGCTGCTGTTCTTCCACCGCACAATGAGAGCGAGACATTTGTTCCTTTCTCTAATATAGCAGGCTCAGCCGAGGCATCTTCCTCGTTTTGTTTTCTGGCATTACACCTGCGACTCCCCACTCGCGTTCCCCATTTAGCCCATTTCTTCTTTCATCAGCAATTTAGCATCGAAGTGGCACACCGGAAAATAAACTCATCTCTTTTTTTCCGAATGAGGAATGAATGATTTTGAAGAAGAACTCCGTCGGCATTATTTCCGAATGCTCTCAAGAGAAAGTTGGGGAACCGACAGCCCGTAAAATAAAAGCAGACACCTTATGATATGCTTTTTACTTTTAACATACAGAACAAACGCTAAGCACACAATTCCAGTTACGCCCTCGACACGCAAACAACGACGACTGTCACTCTGAGTCCCTCAGCGTCAAACCCACACACATCTGTGCCTTCACAGCTCGAAGAAAACTAAATCTTTTCTTTTCATTTTTTTTCCTCCCCTATTTTAGTTTGAGTGGAAAAAAGGAACAGCATGTAGCGAGAGAGAGAGAACATGTACAAGATGTCTCCCACTACATATATGACTGAATCCACCGGTCCACATAGGTGCCATAAGATCACGTTTAACCACCGAGGCTGAAGGGATTCGCGCTGACAATAAAATAATTCTGGCAAGGCAAAAAATAAAAAGAGAAAAAGAAAACACCGGCCTGTTATCAGAGATTATGAGCTTCTATCGAGCCTAATCACCCCACATGCCGTGAGATAACGGGATGTAATCCGACGGAGAGGTGACGCTCAGAGAGCTTTGTCAGGAGACTCCTTCACTTAGTCTGAGCCCATCGATACGACCAGCTGGTGGCGAACTGTTGCTTCTGAAAGACTGTCACACACACCACTGGAGAGGGACACACACACCGCCCTACAACACGTGTGAGGGTGAACTACCTTTGAAGAATACGACCATGTATCAAGGATATTTACCTAAAACGTTGTCAAAAAGAGACACATATTTATTTATTTTTCAAAATGTGTTTATTTGGTTTTTCTTTTTTCTTTAAAAGGAGGAACAAGTTACAAATACAGTAAACATAAAAAACATGCTACCAAAGAGACACATATTTATTAAATGTCAGCATCCTCTACGGCTCACCCAACAAAATCATCAATAAACTCCAATGTGTCCAGAACTCTGCCGCCCGACTGCTCGCCTCCACCCGACGCTACGAACACGTCACCCCGGTCCGACAACACCTCCACTGGCTCCCGGTCGAGTACAGGATGGACTTCAAACTTCTACTCATCACCTACAAAGCACTAAACAACCTGGCCCCTCCCTATCTCCCTGACTCCTCCCCCTCCATGCTCCAACCCGTTGCCTCAGGTCCGCTCTGAAGACCATCAGGACCAAGCGCCGGACCTGGGGTGACCTGGGCCGGGCCTTCTCAGCAGCTGCACCCCCCCTCTGGAACGCTCTACCCATCCACATCCGTCAGGCTCCCGCCCTACCAATATTTAAGCCCTCAAAGCGCACCTCATCCAACTCGCTTTCTCCTGCTGACCCCTGACCCCGATACGACCCACACAGCTCCTCCAGTCTGCTTTCCATCTCAATGTTACCATACATCCTGTTTGTTTGTTTTGCCTGCTTTCTTTTTGTTTTGTTCTGTTTGTCTCTTGTCCCCTGTGAAGCGTCTTTGTGTTCTAGAAAAGCACTATACAAGTCTAAATTATTATTATTATTAAATGTACTTATGGTGGCAAAACGACTGTCACCAGTAAATGATTATCACTTAAAGTCCTCCTCTGAATACATGAAGGACGTTTACAACATGGAGAAGATGATCCGTCTACTAACTGAACAGTTTGTGACATATTGGGAAAAAAGGGTTACGTACATAACTCCTCATAGACCTGATTTTATTTTCATAAATCAATGAATGTAGATTAATGAATAGAAAATAGATGACTACCTAGTTATACATTGTTTTCTTTGTTTCTTTTTTGTTGTGTATTCTTTGTTTTACACTTCTTGCTATAAATATGTATAAGTCAAATGAGCATCCTCTAAAAAGCTGCACATGTTAACTGTCTGAAAGACATTTTTAAATGTCTTAATTGATGCCTACTTAAAATTTTATTTTTAAAAGAAGAAAAAAGAAAGGAAGACGTTGGCGTAAAGCGCAACGCACCGACTCAAAGACTTCACGGGATCAGAGGGACTCGTTTAGCCATCTGAGATCAGAGCCACATCCCTCTGTTACTCCTCTTCATCATTCAGTACAGGGTTTGAGATTAACTGCAGGCGCAGACTCCGAGGAAGAGTTCATAGATCAAAGCCGACGAACCCGCTTTAAAGCCTCTTTGGGCAAAAAGGCAAATCCCTAAAAAGCATTCATGGCATAAAAAAAACAAATCCATATAGCATTCTTTCTAAAATAAGCAAAACACACTGTTTCAGAAGCTACACAGCAGCCTGTGGCGTTGACACGACTCACATGTCGAACGTTTAGCTGACGTCACGCACATCACGACCGGTAACACGCGATAGCAAACAACCATGTGCAGTTCTATCAGGAGAGACGGGTATTTAGAGTTTAACAATCATTTATTACAATAGTATATTGCTATAGTGCAAAGTCTTTTTGACTTTTGGACTCCATCCTGAAGTCGGATAAACTCGGGGTAGAGACGCAGGCAGAATCCCCCCATGGAGTCGAGACACTGGCGGTGGTGGAGAAGAAGAGGCATTGCCATACTGCCGATTGGAGGAGCCGGGGGTGGAGGAGGGTCGCAAAGACCAGAGCTGAAGCGACAACTAAAGGTGCGTTCACACCAAAAGCGATGCGATTTATCTCAGTGTCTCGTCTCCGTAAAGACCGTTATCATTTCCTTCATCCACCAGAATCACTAACCACTAGTTCTGCTTTATACTTGTTGTGGACATCCCACACACTAACGCCCCCGTGTTTGGGTTCATGACATTAATATAATATAATATATATATTTATAAATGACATCACCCGTAGGCTCACTCAGCTCGGTCACTTTCACCGATGAAGTTACTGTTACGTCTGAAAGACTTCCGCTTCCAGCGCTACGAGAGCGGAACATCTAAACGCTGTTATTTTGCTCATAACATTATTATATATAATATATGTTATTGTGTTCATAACATTATAATATATCCATCCACCCATCCATTATCAATACCGCTTATCCTCATTAGGGTCGCGGGGGCGCTGGAGCCGATCCCAGCTGACACAGGGCGAAGGCATAATATATATTATATGTTATTGTGTTCATAACATTATAATATATGTTATTGTGTTCATAACATTATAATATATATTATATGTTATTGTGTTCATAACATTATGATATATAATATATGTTATTGTGCTCATAACATTATAATATATAATATATGTTATTGTGTTCATAACATTATAATATATATTATATGTTATTGTGTTCATAACATTATTGTCCGTCTTGTTCTGATTCAACAGCGGCGGGACATCAACTCAAGAGCTGATTGGCCCGAGTTGCGAGATGACCGCCTCAATGTTGAAATATTTCAACTAGGGGCCAAAATTGCGCCGCTGAAAACGCGTCGCCCCAAACGCCGGAAAAATATTGCGTCTATCGCAGCCACATGCATCTGTACTTTTCATGGGATTCGGTCACGCGAAAAAATCGCTTCGCTTTTGGTGTGAACGCACCTTTACAGCAGCAGAGAACACATTTTAAAGTGTTACCACCGACGCTGTGATAGGCTTACACAACTGGGCTGCCTCTAAATGGTTGGTTCATTCCTCGGCCCCGCCCCCAATCAGCTAATGGAGTAATCGCTGCAAGACTGAGCTTGTGAATGAACCAGCTGTAACGAACGTCTTCCTGTCTGCACTTTCGCTGAGCTACATATCCGTAATACAACTGCGTGAGTGCGGTGCAAAGGTCCTTTAAATGGTGTTCTCGAAACACAGTTTTGGGAATGAAGGCCACGCCCAGAACTCCGCCGATCACCGGAGCCCGAAGTACTTAAACGCGTCCAACCCGTTCACTCCCTGTTCAACTCAGTTCCGACATCCCTCCCCCCACAACCCCGTTCTTGTCTTCCCATTTCTGTCCTTTAGGACTACAGGAGCCTCGGGGGACTCTGCACCGCCACAGCTCATACACTTGCACACCAAATAGAGGCAGCGATTTTTTCTTTGCTTCAATTCAGTTTATTTGTATAACCCACTTTCACAAATTACAAATTTGTCTCAGAGTGCTTTACAATCTGTACACAGACGTGACGGCTTCGTGGAACCGCCATACCGTCATACTTCGTTAAAACAAGGTTTTACTCCTGTAAGTATGTTTGTCAAGTTGTTGAAGTTTCCCAGGAGACCCTTACGAAGGTCTCCTGGGTGAAAGACCTGTGTTTGACCCATCCATCCCAAACTATGATTTGAGATTTCTGACAGAAACAAATGTAATCTGGGTCGGGTAGTTTCTCTCAACACTTAGACTCCGTTTACACGATGGGAAAACACATATAATTTCATGCGTTTTGGCCTTTCATTTACACAAAAACGGAGGTTTTATCACGGAAAACGATCATTTCTAAAAACTCCGGCCAAAGTGGAGATTTCTGAAAACTCTGTTTTTGTGTTTGCGTGTGAACTAAGTCAAATGGAGTTTTAGGTTGTCAAACGTCACAGTATGCGACTAAAAATGCTTCACGTCATGTGAGTGTCCTGTTTACCGTTAGTTTGCTTAGGTGCGCCCATGTTATTTCCTCCTTGACATGAGGATACTCCTCGGAGGTCTCGGACGGGTACTGTTCGAAGAACAATGCCAACATATCCCTATATTTAGTTTGGCATGATTCCCAATCCACATTATCGAGTGCTTTATTTGCCTTATAATCTAAGGCGACTCGAAGCAGCAGCTCCACTTCGCTGTCTGTCCATACAAATGAACCTCGCGCCATATTTACTCTCTAAAGGAAAAGGAATTTTATCGTGTTTTTCGTTGTTGTTGTTGTTGGTTTTGAGAATTCTGATTGGTTTGCATGTCTTTATCCTTCTCGTTACACTGCCGACTACAGGTTTGGCATAGTTATGATGGCGCCCGGGGGCGTATTTATGCGGGTTCATATAAACAGAAACTTTTTTGAAAACGACCTTGTGTGTACGACGTTATTTTTTTAAACGGAGGGGCAGAAATATTCGTTTCTGTAAATACCCGGCTATGTGTAAATGTGGCCTTAGTTGACAGAGCGGTTATTAACAATAGCAGCAACGTTTGCATGCATCCCATGTGTTGATAGGCAAAGAGCAAATCAAGTCTTACAATAAAACTGCAGTTTGGGCCACTTGTAGAAATCACTGCATCCTGTCTCCTATTCCAAATTTAGGAGTAATTACTTTTTCAATCTGATAATTCTCTAATCTTACCCACAATGCATCGAGTTGCCTGAGTTTTTCTTCATATAAACAGAATATTTCTGAGATCTGGCCACTAATTCAATTACAGCATCGAGGCAGCGAGTGCTCTGTTCTTACTTCGGCAAGTTCTCACCAAACGGTTGACAGCCGGGCGGCTTGTTCCAGTGTTTTGTTTTACTCTGGAGGAATTAAACATTCAACACGTTGTGCCTTTGTTTGTATCTCTAAGGCCTTTGTCATGAATAAAAAAAGAACTGAAGCTCCATCAATTATACTGACAGCAGGAACCGCCCGCTACTCACCGGTGTCACCAGAAATGTCCATCAGCTGTACTCTGATTATTAAAGAAGTTGAATACAGTTATAATATTGTTCTTTCATCACCATTAGTAAAAATAGCTGAAAATGAAACCTGAGGAAACAATTGTTTGGGGATTTAAAAAATGCTCGGGCCCATTCCCAAAGCTAATTCATCTTAAAAAATTAAAAACCAACAATTAATTGATGATACCAAGTAAAGTAGTCATGTATATGTTTATCCAAAAGCCTGATATACGGTCTAGTTCTAGTCCAGTAGACGTATCATGGAGCTCAGCGATGGCTGCCATTCACTTAAATATAAAGCAGCAACGTTTATGGGCACGTTGCCTATAAACTTTACAACAGGACATCACACAACTATAAAACTTTCATGGATCCTAATTCATAAAGCAGAGAACAATAAGTGACCCTGTTTGCAGGTTGATGCGCCCCATCAGCAGTTTCTATCTTTCATAATGGTTGGGTGCACCTTATTCACCTCCTTTAATACATCTATGGGCCATTGTGAGCAAGTGTTACTTTTTGAGTCCCTCCTAGTTATTCTTTTGTAAGAACACATTTCAGCGGAAAAAGCCCACAATGCATTGAGACGTGCTAGGAATAGTAGGTATATCCACCTGCAAGGCTCATGTCTGGAGAAGCGCCAATGGGGATCTGGGTGAGGTCTACTGTCTGGGTTTTTCCGATTTACGTGAATTCAGTTTCTATGGTAACGTGGCAATATTCCATACCTCACTTGTACAAATGCTGTAGATTTCTGCGAGAAAAGCGCTGACAGGGCGCTTTATCTGCAGTGATGTCACCGGCGCCTTTCCGTGAAAAAGTTTTTCAACCTGATGCACTTTTTAGTGGCTTCATGAGAAAGTTGGTGAACGAGTGGGTGATATTTCGCTCTTCAGCCACTTACACACTCACCTCGTAAAAAACTATTCAAAAAAAGACTGGCGCTCAGAAAATATTGCTGTCGCAGGGCTCTCAAGTCTCACGCATTGAGCGTGAGACTCACGCATTTCGGTCTTATCTCACGCACTCCCGCCACACATCAAATTCCTCACGCTGAAAAAACCTCTCGGCTATTTAATGCTTGAATGCAGGGGTGCTCAATACGCCGATCGATTGTTTCCGCTGCAGAGCTCCGACGCCGGTCTGCGCGCATTGGGATGGAGCAAAAAAATAGTCACTAGCACCCCCCCCCGTCAACAACTCTTTTTGGCTCGATGCCGGCGCGCGCAACGGTCAGCTGTATCGGGTGCTGATGGAAATCTAACGCTTGCCTGTCTTCAAAACTTGAGAGCCCTGCTGTCGGACATTATTAGTGGGGATATGAAAATGCATCTGTTGGTATCCTGATCATTTACTGCCGTTTGAGTGCAAAAAATTCAAAAAAACTGTGTTCGAAGTGCGCCACTGAAAAAACCAGCAGAATTCAGTGCACTGAAAGTACCCGGATGGTGCACTGCAAACGGGCAAAACATGTCGTGTAAAACGATGGACACTACTCGCCCTAAACGGCCGCCATCTTGGCGACGTAGCGGAAGAGGAGGAGCCCTTTCGCCAGCTTTTCATTTTATTTCTAAAACAATGGCGGACAGCACAAGCGGTAGACCACGAAGCTACAGACCGTAAATGTAAGTATCAGCGGTAATTACACATTGTACTGGTATTACAATGTACTACTAACATGCCATTCTCAGATTAGTGAGCATACCTAGGTAGCATTAGATGCCATTGGCTCTGCATGGCAGTTATGATAAACTAGCTGGGTAATCCACCACCCGGCCAGTCCGACGAAGGTGCACTTTTATCGGACACTTTTCGCTTGACGAGCGGGGGCAGGTCGGCTCCAGGCGCTTGCTCCAGCGGCATGTCTGACGACAGATAGCTATGTCAGTCATCGGACAGTGTTAAACAACGGCTGTTCTGTTAACCAATCGAAATAGCAATTTAAATAATGGATTAACAATGGATATGCTCAGTTTAATAACGGGTTAACATGACACCGCAAACGTTTGCCCACACGCCGCCCGATAATTAATACCGTTACGATAGCTATCTAAGCTTGTCCTTCTAGAAATAATTGTAGCTTTCAATCATCGTTGTGTTTTTTTTTTAATGTCGTGTATGTATTAATTTAAATGTAATCGTGGTCTGGGACAGAGCACTGAATGGCTATCCTATTTCTGTTTCCTGCCCCAGAGACGTTTCCTGGAGGTGCTGGTGCTGGTCCTCTGCTGCCCTCCCGACATCTGGCTCCAATGACCTCTGGCACCTCACATCCACCTCCAGGGCCTTTAAGAAGATGGACCTCCATCGCGTCTTCAGTATCCCGAAGGACCTCTGCACAACACAGCTGGCCTTTGACAGGCAGCAGTTGTAGCTTGGAGGTGGACAGGCTGCCTGAAGGGGGTCATGAGGCAGATGGGTTGGGACAGGCAGGGGGAGCCACCATCCCCAAGGATACAGTATCCTGGTGGAGGGTATGACTGCTCATAGAAGATGGGGCTGTTATTCAGGACCCTGGCATCATGCACTGAGCCCGGGGCCTGTTGAAGGCCCTGGCCACCACCCGATAGGAGGTGGCGCTGGCAAGCCAAAAAATAAAAACTAGACAGGAGATCTCGGGGCCCCAACCGTGGTCAGTCAGTGCCCAGCACAGCCATGAGGGCATTGAATGACTCTCGGGTGAGCCTGAAGTCCACCCTCATGTCACTGTGGCCATCAAAATACAACGCCAGCAGTGGCATTGCAACATTGATACGGCAGCGCCGCCTGGGACTGGGTGGCTGCTGTAGAGTGGGGAGGGAGGGAAGGAAGATTATATTAATATGTAAGTCATTTTATCAATAAAATGTTGTCATTGAGGTTTTGTAGTCTTTTATTGCGTTTTCTGATTTATATTAGAATTGATGCATGTTTGTAACAATAATTAATATGCCTGTGTGTTCAATTGCTCATTGATTCCTGTATCAGGGTGAACTTCACTACAACAGAGATATGTATAAAAGTAGTCAGTCAAAGTAGGCCTATTACTGTGTGAATTCAAGCAGATGATGCCTATCATTTCAGTGGATAATTCTTAAAACTAATTGGAATCTAGGGACAAACATGTACAGATTTGTCATGTTTTATTTCCATATGGTGTGTATGTGGATTGCAAAGAAGAAGGCTACTTCTGACAAAGATAATTGAGAATTTAGCATACCTAGCTAGGAGAATTTAATTGCAACTACTACATGAAGCTATGCTGTGAAGGTAAGGCAAAATCACAATTAAATTTACATATACCATCTCGACTTCAGCCAGAAGGCGGAGGCTCCTGCCGCGATTGTGGAGGTATCGCAGTTTCCACATGGGGTGGAGAAAGGTAAACAAGGGACAACAAGAGGGCAAGAAGTGCATTCATTTTGTCACTTTAAGGGTTAGGGTATCGCAAGCAGATTTGCATACGTCACTCCCGGCTTAATTCCGCGGGTGCCGTGAACAGATTTGCGTCCGTCACTTCCGCCAAGTGGTTAACGTAAGTGTTCCATTTGAGACAGCACTTCATCAGCGACGCAGTGCACTGAATTGCAGTGCACTGCATTGCAGTGTGCGGTAGTAGACACAGCCTATATGTTTGTTTTTAAAGATCCACATCTTTATTGGCCACTGACGGGGTCGGACCTGGATGACATATCTGGTATAGTCAAAAAGTTGGTGTTCGGTATTTTTATTTTTATACGACGTCTTAACAATACCGAGACGATAAAATAACACCTGCTTTATTCCTTCATCCACATCTCTTACATCTGACGTGCTTTCCTTTGAAACGTCGTGAGGCACGATGCGGACAGATCAACAACTGACCAACATTGTTTTTCTGCGTCTATATTTCTGTTTCACGGTGGACAAAACCACCGTCACGTCACAGAAGAGGTGATGGTTGTCCAACGAAACTTACAATCATGTGACATTCATACATGCCTACTACCAACTATGCCATGGCCCTGTTGAGGCTCCGCCCACTCCTCCTCTCTACCTCCATCTGCCTGATGGATCATCGAGGTCAGGATCGTGGAATATGCCTACTACCAACAATGCCACTGCCCTGTTGAGACTCCACCCACTCCTCCTCTCTACCTCATCGTGGAATATGCCTACTACCAACTATTCATACACTGTCATATTCATTGAATGTATTTTAACTCTAAATCTGTCCTTATGTACACATGACATCTATTGTTCTGTCCATCCTGGAGGGATCGTCCTCTGTTTCTCGACAGAAGGTTTCTTCCCTTTTTTCCCCGTGAAGGGTTGTTTGGGAGTTTTTCCTGATCCGATGAGAGGTCAAAGGTCAGGGATGTCTATGTGTACAGATTGTAAAGCCCACTGAGACAAATTAGTAATTTGTGAAAATGGGCTATACAAATAAACTGAATTGAATACACCGTAGACACCGCTATAGGGAGCAACTCAGGGTTAAGTGTCTTGCTCAAGGACACATCGACTAGGGCGGGGATTGAACCGCCAACCCCCTGATTGAATGGACCCACAGTCTATTGTCTATGAGAGACTCATCCATTCCAACCTCAGCTGAGCCTCTTGGACACTGTCGTAAATTCCTGTCATACACGTAGTGAGGATGCGGCTGTGCTGAAGCTATATCTTTGAAAATGTAAAGAACTATTATTTCTGCTGATATCGGATCATTTTCGTGGTGACGCATCCAGAACGCCGTGCACTATTCTTTTTCTTTTCCTCATTACGTCTTCTCAATACAATAAAACCCTCACGTAATGTCAGATCCAGAACAAACAATCAACTGTAAGAAGCGGGGGATGAAGACAGGAATCAAACTTACACGCCGTCACATCCCTACCGAGGCGAAGAAATGTTAATGAATGTTTTATTTCACTCAGCGCACCGGATATGAACCTATTAGAAAAGTAATTTATTTTTCTGAGAAGAACTGCTGTTATTGTCATCAAACAGGTGTCGAGGTCAGGGCTGTTGCTTTGTTTCACGGCGGCTCGCTGCAAGCTGGGAAACAAAACAACGAGAACATAGAGGATAGAGGATGAGCTTTAATGTGGAGAGGACGGAGCTTTGAGTCTGATGGATCCAACTCAAGGTGCCAGCGCTTTGACACGGTGATCAATCGGCATGCAAATTGTGAGAGCACTCGGCCCAAATAAATCAGAATAAAATAATAGAAACAGAAAAGGGCACATGATGGGTCTTTGTTTGTTAGGACCAGCGGTTCTGAACCTTATTGGATGGACTGAACCCTGAAGGCTTCGTCAGTGCATTAGCCGAACCCTTCGCAATTGGAAAAACTAAAACATTATTTGTTCAAAACATAGTTGTATTTGTATTGGTGCACAAAGTGAACCATCAGTTCTCCACAAAATCCCTGAGTTCAAAGCATAAAACCAACCAAACATACAGTAACTCAATGAATGCTGCAGATCAATGGGACTTTTGCTTTTGCCTTTTAGATACGAGTTCACCACTCTCGTATCATTTTCGTAACAAAGTCTGTTTCTTTTCTTAGTTTTCATGTCTACCATCCTCCAAACGATTGGAAAAAAGAAAATGTTGTGTTGCCAAATTGTCGGCAGCCAATTTTTTTTGACGACCGACACTGGTTTAGAACCCGCTGGTTTGGAACCGCTGGTTTAGAACCGCTGGTTTAGAACTGCTGGTTTAGAACCGCTGGTTTAGATCCACTGGTTAAGAACCACTGGTTTAGATCCACTGGTTTAGATCTCGCTGGTTTAGATCCTGCTGGTTTAGAACCACTGGTTTAGATCCCGCTGGTTTAGAACCCGCTGGTTTAGAACCACTGGTTTAGAACCACTGGTTTAGATCCCGCTGGTTTAGAACCCGCTGGTTTAGAACCCGCTGGTTTAGAACCACTGGTTTAGAACTTTGCCATTTTTCTGTTCATCTCCACAATCCCCTGACCGGTGCTTTGTCATATTGCTCGTACTCTCACTCTCTTCACTTCCAACGTTGACATAGAATCCATTCAACTTGTAATTTTGTTTGAATTCTGCAGACAATGTGTTCAAGTCAACGTCCGGCGCGTTGGTTCATTCCCGTTGACCAAACTGTTTGAACTTATTGCCACATCCGGGGTGGGGGCAGTCTTTTGTGTCGCTCCTTATTATTCAACAAAGAGCAGACGTGTACAAAATTGGGGTATCTATTCAACTATTTGTAACACGTTAATGAGATGCAAAAAAAACAACTAACTCCATTGAGCTGATTGCCACTGAAATTAATATTCTGAAGACAGACACATTTGATATCTCAGTAATTAATGATAATATGATAATATGATGATTTCTACAATGTTTATCCTCTCACGAAGCATTGTGTGAACCAGGTGCTGTAAGCTCTTTAACTTCTATCTCCTAAAGGCAGTGGCCATTGCTGCTTTTTCATTTGAGAAAAATAATCAATAAGATGGTTTCAACATTAATGTGTTATAAATGTATTATAAAAGAAGGACACTATTTGAAGAGATTTAAAAAAGGTATCTGTGGGAGCAAATGTTGCCTTGTCTGATGACGTCCGATCTCGGAAGCTAAGCAGGGTCGGGCCTGGTTAGTATTTGAATGGGAGACCTCCTGGGAATACCAGGTGCTGTAAACTCTTTAACTTCTATCTCCTAAAGGCAGTGGATGTTACTGCTTTTTAATTTGAGAAAAATAATCAATAAGATGTTAAAGATAAATATGTTTTTCAGATTAATATATAATGTATACTGTATATATCATCAGTTGCATGTGTGTGCCTTCAATGTTTTCTTAAGAAAACCAAACAATCTCTTTGTTTTACATCAACACAACTGATGGAGAAACCAGACATTAAGCCTCATCCCAGGAGTGTGTAGAACCATCTCCCCTCTCCGGTCCATGGTGAGAATGATACACCGTATAGAAGGATATACATTCATGTCAGACGTATATGCATGTCACTTCATATTTTTTAACTGTCAGATTTAAATCTGCTCTCAACCTGTGATGCAATAACATGTTTTTGTTTAGGTTATTACTGTTATGATGTCATCAAATTTGAGTACCTTTTAAAGCATCATACAGAAAAATGGCATTATTATTGTTAATATATATTTCATAAAAATAAGAAAGCTACCTAATAACTAAAAGCATAAATTAGAACATATATATGGATCCATGTGTCTGAATCATTTGGGGAGTAGTCGATGCTGGATTTGAAAGTAGTAAACTATTACACTAGTCATGTTTATAGGCTCATTCATTTAAAAATGAAAGGCTAATTTCCCTTATCTAAATTTGATAATCTAATTTTTCCTCTGGCACCAGCAGCCATAGACATGAATGTGTATTTGGCATTCATTTTATGAGATCAATTATTTATGGCACTTGGACCCTACAGCAACGCTCTTTAGCCGTCCTGTAGACGTGGCTCTAGAGATGGCTCGTCTGTTAGTAGCTCCACCGTCCACAGTGACATTTATTTTAACTACTGGATGGTGTCTCATGAATTTTGAGTATGCACCCTGACAACTTTGTTGATCCCTTGACTTTTCCTCTCACATCACTAAGAGTTTTATCATGTCTCATATCCTCTAAACGTCTCTCAACATTTGTTAACGACACTCCTGACGACGATAAATCCTGAAGACTAAATGCGGGGCTACTCGTTGTCGCTAGAGTCTTAAAGAGTAGGATGGGAGCCAGAGCCTTCAGGTACCAAGCTCCTCCTTTTTTATGGATCCAGCTCCACCTTCAGTCCTGGATGCAGACACAGTCACCTCATGTAGACTGAAGACTTTCCTCTTGATGGTCTTATAGTTAGACCTGAGTCTGGTTCACCTGGTCCAGACCTAGAGATGCTGCTATAGGCTGATAGGCTGCTGGGGGACGCTTAGGATACACTGAGCACCTCTCTCCTCTTCTCTCTCTCCTTATGGATGAGTTTACATCTCTCCATCACACATTATTAACTCTGCTTCCTCCCTGGAGACTATGTGACTTCACGTCTCAGAGGGTCCATTGGACCTGGCTGGGTCTGGAGCTGGTCCTGACTCCTTGCCCCTGCTTCCTGCATTCAGCCTCTGTCCTGGACGTGGCCTCCTTCTCTGTATCTCCTGCCTCAAAGGCCGAACTCACTGGTCTGGCCTCTTTCAAGATTTTTTCCTGATCCGATTTGAGGTCAAAGGTCAGGGATGTCGTATGTGTACAGATTGTAAAGCCTTTTGAGGGTAGTTTGCAATTCGTGATATTGGGCTGTGAAAAAGAAACTGAATTGAACTTTGGTGATCCCTTAACTCTCTCTCTAGTGCCACCATGAGGTTGACATTTATAGTTTTGAGGTAAATGTGTCAACAATAATTGGATGGACTGCCATGGAAGCTGATACTGGACACAAATAGATGAATGATCACTTCTCCCGCACCATCATCAGATCTACAATTTTGTCCAATAGTTTCTGACTAAAAGTCGGCCTCAGCCATACTGAGCTGTGCCAATTAGCAACCGTTCGCATGTTAAGATGTCAAACTAGGCTGATGAACACTTACATCTACTTGGCATCGGCAAGTTCATACAACATCGGCATTGTGGGCATGTTTCCATGCCGATGTTAACATTTTTCTCGAAGCACTGCTGCACCGACACTTTTTCACTCCCAACTCATCAAATACTGTCGCTTGGTCAGTAGGTCGTTGAGTCACATCACAACAATACAGTCCAATAACTCAACAACTGTCACCTGGGGGAAAGTCCTGTGTTTATTTAACCTATCCATCTTCAGCCTCTTCCTGCTCTACTCGGAACATATCGCCGTTTACACTGCATCAGTTGCTCTAGCTAATAAAGACTTGGATGGTTTTACATGCGAGGTAGTTGAAAGCCCCCCAACGTCTAAAGGGTGTCTCAGTGTCAGACCTTCAGGGGTACTGACCAAGCTGTGGTAGTTGACAACTGCCACGACTGGGTTGGCAGCCTCACAAAGCCTCATGCGTGACTGGACTCTCAGAGTCTTGTTCCAATATTTATGAGTTACCAAATCAAGTCTCCTCAGTTGTTTGCGTTCTAGTTTTTTGAAAAAACAAGTCTCAAACAAATCAAGCGCACCGTCCATGTCTTCGAGACCAAATCAACAAGAAAGTCTCTCCAGTAAAGTCTTCAATCTCAAATGTACTTCTCTGGTTGAAGCTCCATTTGACCAACACGTATACTTCCTTCAACATTACCATGTGCTAAAAATAGAAATGAGCTGGTGGGTATCGGCCACATTGTTCCAAATTGTAAATCTAACCCTTCATGCAAACTGCAAATCGCTTGTGATTAATCACCTTGTCACTAGTCCTCACCGTTGATCGCTTCCAAAGTGGAGGGTTCAATTTGCATATCTCATTTAGCATCCACTCTTTTCTGATAGAAAGCTGGTAATTATGGTTCAGGGTCCCCCGCTGCGCCCTCGTCAAAATGTATCAAGCGCGACAGGACGATGGTGGAGATGTGTATTCAACGCTGACAACTGACTTCAGAATGGGTTTGTCTTACAACGCGGGATGCCATTTCTTACAAACCAGTCAAATGAAATATGAGAGTGAAAGGAGAGTTTGAGTCAGCTGGGTGGCTTTTGATACCACATCTCGTCAAGTCAGGTGTGTAAAAATTGTGTATTTGGTCACAAATATCACACCTGCTTTCCGGTACAAGTGGATATGAATTCCTTTTCAGAACACAAAAACCTGGTTGAATAGAGGGCTGACACATTGAGTACTTGTTAGATTTTTTTAAAGGTAATTAGAAACCCTTTAGATTCCAGCAGGTGCAAATATTTAGTACGGCACTCTCAAAATAAGAGGATACTTAAATCCAGTTAATTTACCAAATTGAAAGACTGACTTTATTTAAAGGAACTGCAATTATTAATGACACTGAATATGCACATGTAAGAGGATAAGTTAGAAGAATAGAAACCCTTCTACCTTCTATTAATGTTAGCATGTGAAAAGATCCTTACATATTGCTATCAAATATACCAATTCCTTTCAACTCATTTTGTACAGCCCAAAATAAGAAATTACAAATTTGCATCAGAGGGCTTTACAATCTGTACAAATACAACATAATATATATGTGCCTGACACTGCATATATGCTAGACGTGTTACAAGACTGCAACAACTTCAATTAGATCATATTAGAGATGAATCATTGTGATTTTGGGATATCTTAACGCTGATTGGTCAAGACTCGTCACATTGCGAAGATCACAACATCAGCTTTTCTCCTTGCCTCACTCCAATCTCAGAAACGGCAGCAAGTTGACCCCCCGAAAACAAAAAACTCTTCGGATCTACACGATTCACGCGGATGACATATTTGGATTTAAAAACGGCGCATTTCGCCGAAAAGCGACAAGTTTGCAGGTATGCGAGACAAATGTCAGCCTGATATCACACGGTTATTAGCGTTCATCTTGGGATATTGAACAGTACTAGAATATAAAATTGTTCAGAGTCATTACTTTTGTGATGTATGCAGTTCAAAACTCAAGTTGATGTCCTCATAAGCTCTCCTTCCAATTCAGTCCACCCAGAATGAGAAAAAAACTACATGAAAAACCAGGTGATGAGATTCCTCGCGAATCGTCTCGCAACGCCGTTTCATGGCCGTCTGAGTGACACATTCCCGATACGATGAGCAGCAATGAGTGGACGGTATGAGACGGATGAAGATGAAGAAACGTACCTGTTTCACGTCATAAGCGAAGAGAACGTATTTCAGATCGGGGGAGACGGAATACTTGGCCACGTTGAAATTGACCTAGGAAATAAGTGACAGAGATATCAACACCGTTTGCAATGTCAATCATTGTCGTCTCATTTTTCATTGAACAGCATGAAAACTAATGTACTTACAAATATAGAGTTGGTCAGGACAATCTCTGTTTCGTTTTTAAGGATGTTGAACTTGATGACGTGGCCGTCACTGTTTCTGTAGATGACTTCGGAGTCTGTGAATAGAAACAGAGGCTTCAAAGAAAAGAAGAATACAAAATCTGGATGAAGAACATTTTAATTTGGAAAAGACAATACAGATGAAAAACATTGAAGCGAAAACCAGCAGACTCTTCTCAGAACTTCGAAGATGCCTCTGCAAACAAATGCTTTCCTAGCCTCACCCTTCACTCAAACTAAATTGCCTTGACGAGACAGCGTTGTTGGTTTTGAGTGAAACGTTCACACTCTACTACCTCGAATGTCATGGCTTGAGGGATTATCTTGATAATACCTTTGTGTCGACACACTTGTTTTCTGGTTTCAGCTCGGACGGTGGACCCAAAAGCAAGACACCAGGCAGCCAGTTAAAAAAAATGAACACACAGGAGCTTTAATAATGCCGAAGCCGGATGAGGCGATACGAAATACAAAGGAAAAACCAAACAAATAGCGGTCACCATGACTCAAAATCTGAAATGTATGCATGTAGACCTACACACACACACACACACACACAAGTTAAACAAAAAACTACTCGGTATGAGTAAGTAAACGTGTCCCTCTCACACGATTAAGCTGTCCTCAAGCTCAACGTACCGACTGAAAACAGAAACACAGACAAGTTAAATGTCCACATTGAAACCCGTTACAGCATAACGTTGTTGCATTCTTTTATGTCGGGAGCCTGGAGCCGGTCCGTGGGTCCTTGGTACCGGCCGCACGGAAAGTTTGCATTGTTTTATTTAAAAAAATTACCACATCAATCTACCTGTGCGTCTGAGCCTCTTGACACGTGTCAAAAGGTTCCGTGATAAGTTACCCCAAAAATGAAGCTCACATGGAGTGACTGACGGTGGTGTCAAAAGTCTGTTTCAGAGAACAACTCTGGTGGTGTTCTGGATTCAAACCAAGGCAGAATATCTGAGATCGCCAACAAAGCTCTGAAACCTGCTTCTATTTCCAACATCCTGTCTTTGTGAAGCGGCTTTCTGCAGTGACAGAGACCAGAACTCAGTTAGGGATCAGACCGGGCATGAAGAACACACTTCGAGTGTCGTTGTCTCATCACCCCGAGGTGGGACCGGCTCGTTGCAGAGAAACAAGCTCAGGGCTCCTAGGAACTCGGCGTAATGGTGAGTATTTTTGGACCATTTTATTACTTCAGAATTTTTACGTCATAATTATTACGTCCTATTTATTACTTTGTATTCATTACGGCATCTTTATTATGTCATATTTATTATGTCATATTTATTAGGTCATCTATATTACATCAGCTTTATTATGTCAGGTTTATTAAGTCATCTTTATAACGTCACCTTTTCACGTTGTGTTTATTACGTCGTCCATATGTGGTATTATTATCACCCACGAGAAAATGACACAAAACCGGTCCGTGGCGCAACAAAAGTTGAGGACCTCTGCTTTAGAGACAAGAAAGACACATTGAACACAGGATGAAGCAGTCAAATAAAATGAAGACCAAGTGGAAATATCATGAAAACGTGAAGAGGCATCGCTCGGCGACAGAGATAAACTTCGTAATCTTAAAACCTGATTCAGTTTTTAACAATTTTAAATAAGTGGTAGACTTGTGATATTAAAAAAGCGTGTGTGGTCAACTCTAACAAAGTAAACCTTTCAATCAGAAGATTGATTCTCAAAGAACGAGCAACATGAGCCTTGCTCGTCACATTCATCCGAACTGAAGCTCAGCAGGGGGCCGTTACCTGGATGATTGGAGTCTGATACAATACTTTTTGGAATACAACATGATACTCTTCCCCCTTCTTCACATGCAGGATGTGGTCCACGTCCTCCTGTACCATGCTGTGGCTGTATCAGCCGCGGTACTGAGACTACTTACAGCCCAACACCTGTTCTTTCTAATATTATGGGGGCTTTCTTGTGAAGGCGGGGCATCAACAATTAGTCATCTCAGCCAGACACGAATATTTTGTCTGTAAAGTAGAAACAGAAGCAGGCTACTCGACATTAAGGAGTGTTTGAAAAAATTTGTTTCTTCCAGCCTTCATCACATCTTTTTTAAATGTCCATGGAAGCTGTACCTCTGTGTTAATGTCTGCTGCTCTGGATGGCCGTGTACGGGCAGCGTTGTGTGTGCAGTTGTATTCCAACCCAATAGCGTGTTACGCAGACATTTTGAAGCTTCCATGATAATCTGTCTTCAAATCATCATCAAATAATGTGTACATTGACTAGAAGGTCCCCACTTGGTAGACGTAGCATGAAGGACCCCAGTTGGGCTACTAGGAAAGTATGTGTGTGTGCATGTGTGTGTGTGTGTGTGTGTGTGAGGGTGATGTCTGGGTCTTTGCTGTTATCCAAATGCCACCGGGACTCATTCATTTTTAAAGAATGGCTTGACAAGAAAGCACAGCTGTCTTTAATGAACACATCTGGTTCTTCCTATACACCTGAGGAGAAAGCTTCCTCTTTATTTACATTGGTTCAACAGGTCAAGTTCCTCCTCCTACTGTTATGAAATCTGGCAGTTGAATTATCATTTTAGCTGTTGCATAAGAAAAATAGTAAACTAATGATATAGGAGAACAAAAGAGGGAACAATATAGCCCTCTAGGACTTCAGTCTTAATGGATTTCACTGGTGGTTTAGAGCTCTCCACAGACTTGTATGTATTAAAAAGCATTTAACAAAACTTTTAAAATATCTCGATCATAAAATATAAACAAGATCACATAAAAAACATCCACAGGCAAAAACTGCCAAATGTGTCAAAATTTGTATCCCTCCAATGACGTCTATTCAAAAGCATCAAAATCATTTTTAATTTGATGCCCAGCAGCGATAAACCTTATATCAGTGCATGAGAGAAAAAAAACTATATTTAGAGGTGATGAAAAAGAAAGTTATTCCTGTGATCTTTAAAACATCACCATAGGTCTTTTCACTGCTCTGAGCTTGTCTCCTTAAATAATGAAATGTTCGTAGCTGAAAAAGAAGACTGATTCAGCTACGAACATTTCATTATTCAAGTAGCTTGCTACGCCTCAAATGTATAAGTAATGTCCTACATCTGCAACCCCATGAATTATCAAATGCCTTGAATATTTTTCCTGCTGTGCCTGACTCCGCAACTTCTAAAGAGTTAGGGTCACCGTCCACGCTTGTGTGGGTGTTCATATTTTAGGCAGGTAAATACAACGTTTTCCTGATGAAAGGCTCCTTACAGCTTAAGATCAGAACATCAATATTTGTCAATATGTTATCTAGACTCATGTTAGCCACAGATATGATTAACATGTAACTGGGGTTTCTCAAAGTCTAGGATTCTTCTACATCTCCTTCCATGCTGGGTCCTACAGAGGCTCGGCAAGACTGCTACCTAGCAGTGGATGTTAGATGAATTCACTGCATAAACCTTTCAAGTGGGAATATTTATTTAGCATAACTCCAAACAATACACACAAATCAATAAAATATGTAGACCTCTTGTAAAATAAATAAAATCAACAGCAATTTTGGCAATTAAAATATTGTTCACATTTTTAAATGTGTACAGAAGATACAACAATAGTTTCTCCTCAAAGCCACAAGACAAACTAATTATACCTAGCAGATTGTAATTTCATTAAATATCAACAGCAACACAATAAAACGTGTCGAAACCGTCTTAATTCATTGTTTGTTGGTTATTTAGGAGCATGGAGGGTAAACATACGCATCCTTGAAAATCATCTGGTCTACGAAAGAATTTCAAGGACGCTTAAGATTGGATGAAGTTTGGCCGTTGAAGGATCCTTACCCGCCCAGCTTGACAAATTTAAAATAACGTGAGCAATAAAGTGTTTGTGATAGCTTTAGTCATGACCAACAAAACCATCTCCTGCTCCATATTTACCTTCGCATTGAAAATGCGGAAGGTTATGTTTTGATCGCCATGTATTTATTTATTTATTTATTTGTATGCGTGTTATTCGCATAACAAAAAAAGTTTTAAACCGAATCGCATGAAATTTGGTGGGATGATTGGTTATTATCCGGGGACCATTGGATTAGATTTTGGGATCGATTGGGTCAAAGGTCAAGGTCATGAAAAAGTCAAAATATTCTTGAATCGCATGAAATTTGGTGGGATGATTTGTTATTATCCGGGGACCATTGGATTAGATTTTGGGATCAATCGGGTCAAAGGTCAAGGTCATGGATAGGTCACAATCTTCTTTTTACCATAGCACGGTCAATTTTTATCCAATTGGCATGCAACTAATGCCAACATGTTCATAATTCAATGCCCAATCTTGTGATATGCGAAGGTATGCGCTCTACCGAGTCCCCATTCTAGTTTTAAATGTATCGATACTCTTCCAGCTTTTGTTGATAAGGGAAAGTAGTTCAATGTGACAATGTGGTTTCATTTAGCAATAAGGTACTCGAGGCAGTACTGTACCGTCAATAATGTCCGCTTCAAGGGTGTCGGCAAACTTTTGAAGGCGCTTCATCAAACAACAGCACCGACTCCTCGTTCAGACGCTGCTAAACACAAACGGTGCGGCTGTATAACAAAAAGCCAAATCTGTTTGCTTCCTGTCCAAAACCAGCAGTTCCAGGAACAGTTTAGTTCTAGTCCTTGGAAGAGGCAGCCGCCAACACAACGCCCCCTGCTTACCACATGGAGCACGGAGACTGTTCATTGAAGATCAAGGACACATGTCGCCAAGTCCAGCCGGCTATCACATCCACATAAATCTTTGCTTCCACAGCAGCGTTGCTACCGAGACAGTCACGCACATCATGTCCTCATAATACTAAAAAAGCAAGAAAAGCACGAGTGAAAATAAAATGCCATTTCACCCCAGGTTGTCAACCGCAAATATACTTATAACTCTTGAAAAGATGTCAGGTGAGTATTTATTCTTGTGTAATTGGTAAACAGCCATACACAGGACTCCTTAAAGATATAAATGAGGCTGGGGTGATGATGTCACCCTTCCAGGATTTGTACTCGGTGGTCCACGACACACATTGTAATTGTCTTTTGAAAACCTTTGAGATTAATTTGGGTTTTAACTGTCAAATTCCAGACTCTGCTGCCATAACTGTCGGGAAATGAAGGATTAATTCTGCCCGCTGACTGGAGGAAGCAGTAAGGAGAAACCGCATTCAGTACTAACTATAGCAGCCGGTAATTATGTGTCACATTTCTTCATGGTGAGCCTAGTTATGACCACGTGAGGAAACGATAATGACACAGTAGATATCAAATGTACATGGTGTGTACACGTAAGGCCTTTAGACAAAGGCGGTGTTTTCTTTGTGCAATTACTTCAAACAATACTGAAGAAAAAAACACCTTATGTGTGTATATATATGTACATATATATATATATATATATATAAAAGAGAGTATTTGATCGTACATAATATCACGTTTAATGATACTCACTTATAAATATATAGACAAGTAGAAAAGCGAGTATTTCATCAATAAACTTGATATATTTAGATATATATCACGTTTAATGATCAAAATACTGATTGGTGCCAAGTAGACATTGTAAAAGGTGTGTGTATTCAATGTAATATTGTCAGGAGGCTGTTGTAGCCAGAGAGAGAGAGGACCCAAATGCCAACAACGTTCCACAGAAAATGTAACCTTTTGCTCAAAACAGGTCAAACCCAAACCAACACTGGGGAATGAGACAAACAGGGTTTGAATACACAGGGATGTGGAGGTGATTGGACACCGGGGAACGAGACACAGGTGGACACAATGAGGGCGGGGCTAGCAATCACACAATCAGGACCAGGGCAGACACACAGGGACAGGAAATACAGGGAAACAGAGGACACGAGAGACAGGGCCTTCAAAATAAGACACAAAAACTCCGGGTCATGACATATATATACATAGCAACAATTACATGTAGTTAAATGTAATTATGGTATACATGGTTGCAACTGCTGTTGTATGATACATGTATTCAGTATTTATACAGGTTTTTAAGACAACTAATACCGTTGTTTAGAGATTGTTATTACGGTTTATAAAAAAGAGTTGGGACAAGACCCCGACTCTAATCACCTGCATCACAAACAGATGTGCAACACACCCATGCTCCAACCTTCTGCCAAGCACCCTCCAGGGCATGCTATGGCCCAGATTAGCACTGAATGTTGTTTACGTGTTCACTTCCCAACAGATACCAAAGACAAACAGCTGCAACACAATAGTTCATGCGTTGCCATGGACACTCATTACTGAGACCCTATTTTGAAACCTTTGCTACACGGCTACAGCTACTGGCTGCAGCCTGCAGGGAGGTGTGTGTGTGGGTGTGCTGGGGGGTGGAATGCACTGAGGAGTGAATTTTAGCTTAACTGAGAGCCCTTCCACTGGCAGAAGACTATACACAGCCAATGGAGTACAGAGTCTGAGGACAAGTGGGAACTCACAATGTAATATGCATAGCACACACTGAATTATTTAGAGGCGGTTGCGTAACGCGTGTCGGCGGTCCCTACGGTTCCACCGAGTGTCACAGCTGGTCAAGCTCAAAGCCAACTTGTTAGAAATAGAACAGGAGTGCTCGGTTGTGCGGAGGCTGACGGTACAATATGGTATCATATGTTGGGGTGTAAGGACTCAGCGCCAGCCACTGCTCCTGGTAAAGGGATTCATTTAAAACGGCATATGTGGTTTGCTGCTTGGACACTTTAGTTTTCATGTTGATGAAAAAAAGAAGCAGAATACGTTTTGTCAGCACTTGCAGCCCATGGACAGGATATTGACAGCCCTCTGTTGGGCCCCTGCTGTACCACAGTACAACCAGTACAACCACAACCAGCAGCACAATTAGACTAACTATCGATGAAGTCTAACGAGAACATAAACACGTCAAATCATTCAATTATTTCTACATTCTTAACTCACACAATCCAAAACAGCAAATACGAAAGCCATAGATTTGAATTTAAATAAATGCCAAAAAACATGAATCTTATCACATCACTTGGTAGGATTGTAATTCATAATCTTGAGAGATTTTTGTCCTAAAACTGGTGGAATAAATTAACCCTTTGGGTGAAAGACTCACAAGCAGATTAATGACACATTTAGAGCTGCATGACACATTATGAATACAACAGACACTCAATACAACACACTATCTGTTGGTGAGGTCCAATGAGTACACTCAAAAAATGATTCAAGCCCTTCTTAGAGGTGACACATTTAAATATTGTTTGATACATTTAAATAAATCAATTACAAAATGAAGATATTTATATTGAATGGGTGTAACACAAAATGTATGAATACTTTCATTTATTAGATTTATTTAGGTTACACTCACAAAAACGATTCAAGCCCTTCTTCGAGGTGACACATTTAAATATTGTTTGATAAATTTAAATAAATCAATTACAAAAATAGATATTTATATTTAATGGGTGTAACACAAAATGTATGAATACTTTCATTTATTAGATTTATTTAGGTTAGATGGTGTGCATATCAACTCAAAATAAATGTGTTTCATTGAGGACTACCCTTTGCGCATGCGCCAGCTGAAAATCAGTTGTTTGCATGAGGTGAAGACACTTTTAGGGCTGTACGGTAGTGTAGTGGCTAGCACTGTCGCCTCACAGCCAGAGGCCAGCAGCAGCACATATAGTAGGAGACTTTTCATGCTGAGAGCCGAAGGCGCGCAATTCCCACCTTAACTAATTTAATAAGAGTATTTTTTATTTTTAAATTATCCAAAATGTGAGAAGACACCTACATTTAATCTCAATAATAAACTTTCTTTATTTGTTTAGCATGCATCACTTACTTAAAATTAAAGAATCGAAATAGAATCATTTATAGCCCTAAAGTAATAATGCAAATAATATTAAACTTTAAATATAATGCTTCAGATGTACTTTTATTAGGGCACAACATGTTTATTTTACATGTTTATTGTATACATGATTAAGTATACAGCTGATCATATCTAAATATTGTATTATTTATTTTTCCATGTATTAATTCCACGAAAGTGAAGACAGTCAAAGGGATGATTTTAATATATTTTATTGAAAATACACAGCTGAATTCTAAAATGAACACAATTAAAATCCTCTCAAAGAATTAATGTAAAACAAATGAAATGAATAAAAAAGTATTACTCGAACTATATATATATGTGTGGTCACTGTAGATTCGCTCTCGCAGAAGAGGTGTGGGACGCTGGCTTTGTATGTGCTTTGTGTCGTATCTCTCCGGCTCTCTGCAGAAGAGGTGGGATTGCTTTGCATGTGCTTTGGAACAAAGTTTGAACAACAGATGTGAAAAACTAATTGTTAACAGCAGATGTTATCAATACATGATTAATATACACTCTATAACACCCTGCGAGGCGAGGAGCGACACAACACTTGGACTCAACACCTGGGCTCCTCTTCCTCCCCCTCCTGAGCAAGGCTGGGGGCGAGCAGCAGGGAGGGGGAGGGCAGGCAGCAGAGTTCGCTGTGGGAGAAAAAAAAAAAAGAAAAAGCGACACGTTGAGAACGACGTTCAGGATGGTGGAACGTGAGGAGCAAAACTAAATAATAACCTTTACTGAAGCTTTAGCCACAGGGAAACAGTCGCTGCAGCTGGTGACTTGGTCCGTGGGCTGGAACAAAACAACTCTTTGTCATCTTCCTTACACAAAGTGTGTTAATGCTTCTCAGTGTATATTTTACCTGCTGCTTTTTCAGACTTAAAATACCCTTTACTTTAATTCTAAGTTGCTATTTTGTTTGTCAGGTAACGCAGAGAAACAATAGCAATATATAGCACACAGCCTGTCAATCAAAGATGTGGCATGTATGAACGTTTTTTGTTCACATGCCACATCCTGAGAAAGGACAACCTAGAGCATGCAAAAAAGAAAACACTTACCATCATAGGCGACATGTTAAATCCTTCAGTTAGTAGGAGAGTAAGAACACATCAGAACAGGCCAGAACACGGCCACAATAACAAACTATTTCAAAGAATCGTGATGGCAGGGAGGACTCTGGTGAAACTGAATCCTCCTCCACACGGGTGGGAAAACCCTGTTGGTGAAGACACATCCGGGGCTCTGGAGACTGCTGCTGGGGATGACCCACAGGCGATGACATTAGATTGTTACCATGTACAGTCTGATTTAAAAAGCTCCGTTTGTTAGAGTAGATCCACTTAGTCTAGTGTCGAACTTGAGGAGACAGATTCAACATCTCTCTCTCCAGCTCCTCCTCCATCACTGGGAGATGAAACATGAACACGAGGTGTGTGTGTGGTACATGGTCACTACAGAGCTGTATGTGTTAGCGAGCTGACCTAGAGTTCTAGATGTGGCTGCAGGGGGTGGACTCCCCCCCATCACCTCCTGCCGGTCGGACACATCTCCTCCCCGCTGAAGGACCGCGGTCAGAGCATTGGTGCTCACGCGATGCTGGCTGAGCAGGACACTCCTCTGAAAGCGAGGATCGGTTTTCATCCTCCATCCTCATCGGAGGGATCCTGCCGCAGATGACCTGATGGGCCCTTTCTGAAGGACACCGCCTTCCTGCCTGGGAAGAAGTTGGTGGTCTTCTTCATCATCTCCTGTGCACAGCAAAACACAAACAAAGCGCATAGACAGAGTCCCTCACGTTAACAGTGATGAGCATTTGTAATAACTAGGTAACAGCTTCATTTATTACACAGATATAGGCAGACGGACAAACAAAACTAAGTGTTTTCCACCTTATTATTCTTTATTCTGCTTAAGCATTGTCATAGAACTTGAACCCATCTTAAACGTGGGGAACTGTAGTAATTACCCATTCAAACTAATATTATTCATAAAGACAAGTCAATGAGTTCCTGTTGATGTTGACCACACACACAACAATATTCATTAAATACGCCCCATTCAATATACTAAACCGATGGTGCTAACAACACACAGTGTTACAATGCTAACCAACACAAGTAAAGTAAACTATAGAAGCAGTTGACCAACATATACAACTGAGAACCGTTCATGAAGTAACTTCATTAACAAAATCGTGCCGACTGTGTGTTTGGGTGAAAAAGAAAGATGAAAGAGAAGCCGCGAGCCTCAGGTGCTGCGCTGCAGGGTCTGTCTCACTCAAAGAACATACATACGGTCTCTTCTCCTCGTGGGGAAACAAGCGCCCCAAAATCCACGTGTGGCGTATTACTGTTTGGTAACTGAAAAAAAGAAAAGAACTGTTGCAAGGCGCCGAGCCCCAGTGCTGCTGCTGTGTGTCCTCACTCAAAAGGGAAACATACGGGTCTTTTTGCGTGTCCAGGGGGGAAAGCGCCCCCAAAAAATCCCACGTGGCCAAAGATATATCGCATCGGTAGTGATAAGCACTACCATAGAGAATGAATGGGAAAAGTTAAGGAAAGTTAAGGACTACTATACACGGCCGTGGCGCCAGAGGGCCGTGGGTTCAATTCCCACTCGGGGTGTTCCTTCTGTGTGGAGTTTGCATATTTTGTTAGTTAGTTCGTTTATATTTTGAGTTGGACAAACATAAATTAATTTAATTTAATGAATATCGTTGTTTTATTTTAGATGTATTTGATACAAATGAGTTGGACTAACTTAATTACATTTTATTGCACTGATGTGCTAAATTTGAGTTGGAGTTGCATATAATTATTGGATGGAAATCCTGCCAACAATTTAATTGAGTTCATCCAATGAGTCATTTCTTTGAGTGTAGGGAACACACTCACTTTTAATGAAGATAGGGTTTTGTGGCTGTGAGCGCATCCAAATGGGAAAACTAGTCAACTGTGACCTTACCTCTGAATATTTCTATGGCCATGTGTTTGTCCAACACACTGATACAAACACTTAAAACCAGTTTTCACTTAAATTAGCAAAATTCAAGAGCAAAAGCTGTCGATCCCCTGACACGATCGCATCACTTCTCTTCATGTTTTGAGAGTTGGGCCGAAGCCTTTGGCATCACTATAATGAGCCTTTTGCCGAGTATCTTGATGTTGAAGGCCACTGTAACAAGTGGTGAACTTTGTGAAACGGCTGTAATTGCGGTTGTTGAGAACACACTCACTCTCAAATCGCCGATGCCCATTGGCATCAGAGATCAACGCACTGGGTACCATCTAACATTTGTTGTGAATGCATCGAGACGGTTGTTGCATTTTCAAAATAAAGTTCTGTTTTCACTGGTGAGTTGGGGAACATCCAAGCCTATCTTTCTGCGGTCAGTCCGGACCCCGCTATCATTTTCGGGATCTGTTCGGATCCTGCAATACTTAGTGCTGTATATCTAGATCGGCAGGATTAGCTTTGTGGTCGATAGAAGCCCCCGTATCCTTGTCTGCAGTCCATCGAGGCCTTCCTCTCTATTTTTACCAGACCCTTTTCACTCTGGCTTGATATGTACTCCTGCTGCTCGCCCTAACATATTCTAACCATCATAATTTGTGTCATGAAATGTTTCTTTGGGTACCTAGGAAACATATGCGGCTTGGTACGGTTTGAATTTATTTCATCCAGATAAAATTATTCCTTTTGGAGTTCAATATGCAATTGTAATAAATTATTGTTAAACTATAAATACCAGTTTTTCCTGATTAAACTAATGTTACAGGAGGGTTTATAGTAGAGTTATTTGAAAGCCTGGCGCATCACTGTGGCCAACCATCGGTATTTGATGCCCCTGGAGTGAGACCAGGCTGCACTACATTAACCCCTGGATGTCTTCAATTTCTCGTTCATGTTTTATCCTAAATGTAGGCGAGGGAGAAGGTGAATTATGAATGTAAAATGTTCATACGTGTACTTCTTTTAAAGTGTAATGTGATCCCTCGTGAGCATTTCAGTAATAATAATGGCCAGAGAAAAACCATACTTCATATCCACTTGTCCTGGTTTGAGGATTCTTAAATAGCCCATTTCCACCAGAGGGACTCTTTCAGGGACCGAGGCTCCCTTCAGGAACTCAGGAACTTAACATGTGTTCCACCTGCACAAAAAATTTGTCTAAATTTAGTTCCTGACCTTAAAAAGTCCTCTGGACCAGTACTTCAAGAAGGCCTAGAAACCTTTAGGCTTGAGTCACTGCCCAAACAGAAACCTACAACTTGATTACAACATGTATTTACACACATAGGAAGCAAGCACTGGCCGGCTCTAAAATATATGTTAGTATGAGGCATGACTTATTAACTTTCACAAAAAAAATGTGGAATACAGAAAGTGTAACTTCGTGTTATCTTAAAGCAACACTATGTAACTTTTGGACCTTAAAATAACAGCTTGAAAAAAATTGTGCCGCTACAATGACTTTTAATATGACGATTTGCGTCTCCGCTACTGCCATCGGGGGTCTGTGGGGAAATAACTCCGCTATGTAAGATTCTGGAGCCGCCCGCTCCATCCGGCGGATGTACTCGACCTGCTTTCTGGCAGTGATTACGCAATGTCATATAGTGCCACTCCACACTCGCAGCTCCAGTATTAGGGTAGCTTTTTTATGTAGCTTTTTGGTGTTGTCAACAATATTGTATTCGATCACACGTACTCCACATTTGCAGTCCCCCAAAACAAAAGTAAATGACTGTGTGCGTCACCTCCCCCTCGTCACCTTTTATAACCCGTGACACGTACAAATAATAATATTATAATACAGGACAACACATGATCCCAACTCAATACAAGTGTATGCGAGGCTGCATCTATCGTCACTGGGTATTTACGACACTGAAATCGATACCTAATTACCTAAAAACCTGAAGGGGGCGCCAAAAGTGAAAAGTTACATAGTGTTGCTTTAAGGATTTTCGACGTCTTATAACTGAATATTAAGCTTTAGTTGACAATATGGATGGGACACCGAAATTCATAACGAGAAGTCTTATTGAGGCAGACTTGGTTCGAGACAGTAAGGAACCCACGGGATCAAACAAAGAGGAACAAAAAGGTGAGTTCTGCTCACAGCTCGTGGCCACTGCTTTGAACGGCGTTTATACAACGGTTACAGATCATAACAATTGTCCTTCTTTCAGCGTTATTTTTAGGGACTCTTTTAGCTACTGCTTCAGAGTAGGCACTCTCCCCATACAAGAGGGACAAAGGCTAAAGATAGTAACAGGGCTCTCACATTTTGAAGACAGGCAAGAGTTTTTTTCAGCGTGAGAAATACGATGTGTGGCGGGAGTGCGTGACTAAAGACCGAAATGCGTGAGTCTCACGCTCAATGCGTGACACTTGAGAGCCCTGTAGTAATGTTAGCACAAAGGCAAACCCAGTAGCACAAACCCAGTAGCACAAAGGCTAATCCCAGTAATGTTAGCACAAAGGCCAACCCAGTAGCACAAAGGCTAATCCCAGTAATATTAGCACAATGGCTAACCCAGTAGCACAAAGGCAAAACACAGTGATGTTAGCACACAGGCTAACCCTGTGATGATAGCACAAAGGCTAACCGCATTAATGTTAGCACACAGGCTAACCCAGTAGCACAAAGCACACCCACTGACCCGGAGTTGCCAATTTGAACTAAAAATGCGACATTTTCATGACGGCTATGTTGCTCGGGGCAGTATGATCGTGGCGTGTAACAGAGATGTCTATTAATTCACATATAACTAAGAAAAGCTTGAGGCGCACAATCAACAAACTCGCCGACCTCCCAGCTGGAGCCGTGTGAGCGGTGGCAGCCTGCTGATGTCACTTCCAAGCGTCGCTGTCAGCCGTGCAAGTACAAACACAAACAGAGTTATTTAGGGTACAGGCCATGTGGTTCTTGGGGGAGCTCCTCAGTGGGCAACCGACAGCTGTCAGCGCTGTTGCCGTTAGCTCTGCTTGCCCGGCTGACGCCATCTTGAGCGCCGTTGAAAGGCAACACAAATACTCCCAATCTCATTTGTAGCTCCGGTAATGCGCTCAGAGGAGTGACTATTTGTACATATATAATCCTATGACAACCTTCATGATTCTACAGATGCATTGCCATGAAGTATTTGCTTAAAAATGTTGATTATCAGTCGCATCCAGGTTCAATTGAAGCTGCTGCAGCCTTGTTTTATGAGATCTGTGTATAGGGTGTGTAACACTACATCACAGTGCAATGCCACTCTTGAGTTTCTACACCTCTCCTGTTTAGTTTAGTTTAGTTTATTAAGGATCCCCATTAGTCTACACCGTAGTGGAGACTATTCTTCCTGGGGTCCAGGCAAAAAACATTACAATACAAATACATAAAATGCAGTACAGCATGATACATTTTCACAAAAACACAGACTTAGAAAACAACGTTTACATTAAAAGTAAAATAATAACACCTAAATACCTAAAATAATAACATAATCTACTATAATTTCCTTTCCGATTATTGCTGCCTTAAGTTTCCTTTTGAAATCACATTTATTTCTTGTTAGTCACACTGTACATTACTGTTTTCTTAAGTGTATTAGTTCTTGGTAGAGGAAAAGTAAAGTGACCATTTAGTGCCTGTCTAGTATTATAACCATGTCTCTCATTTGCAGGTGATAGCTGTAAAGACAGACTGACAGGTTTCTGTGAGGAATACACATTTTTTTTAAACAGAATAAGGCTACATGCCAGTCTTTCATCCATGACAGCCTGGCATGCATATCATCCACACTACTCCTCACTGAGCAGTGAAGTGCTAGTCTTGCCGCTCTGTTCTGAGCAAGTTGAAGCTTACCGAGATCTTGCTTTGATGCTCTAGACCAGATAACAGGACAGTAGTCCAGATTCGACAGAACCAGAGATTGTATAACGAGTCTAATTGTCTTATTAGTTAGCAGATGAGCACTTCTTCGAATGGCATAGATACTATTAATCATTCTTACCACTGTGTTATTAATATGTGTGGACCATGATAGCGTTTCGTCAATGGTGACACCCAACAGTTTTACTTCTTTAACCTGTTCTATAGTAGCCCCCTTTAAAGAGAGGATTAATTTATTATCTGTCCTGAGAGCATATTTCGATCCTATTATCATGTATTTAGTTTTTAACACATTCAACTTCAGCTTATTTTCCATGATCCATTCAGAAACCAGCTTTAACTCTAGTTGAAGCACCTCATTAACATGTTCAATGCTCTCTGACGATACATACATAGTCGTGTCATCCGCATAAATCCCCATTGCAATCCTGTGTGTGTGTATCAGAAGGGATCACCGACAGTGGCTCAGCACAAGCTGCGTCCAATAACGTGCCGCCCATCGCCCGCTGAGCAGACAAGTGTTGAACATTGGATCACGGCCCGCAGCCTCTGACTATTTTTTTTCCCCACCAGAGATAAACGAGTAACATTCTCTCATTAGATTAGCAGATTTAGAGATAGGTGAGCACCACACTATACTCTGCAACGCAAACCTTTTTAGACGTCGTCAATAAGGAGATTTAATCAATGCCTGAGCCTTATTCAACAAGTTATCCTGAATCATTGTAATTGACTTGTTGGGGTCGTGCGAGTGGGTTGGAAGTTCCCGGTACTCCCACAGTTCAGAGCCGCTTCGGTGACGCCTACGGTGCGGAAAAAGAACATTGGCCGACGCTGCTCTCGCGTTGGTTCGTCCATCACGGCGAATGCGCGAACACATTACGGCGCGGCTCGTTTTCTAATTCCTCCACGCCACGAAACGCGCTAATTAATTTTCATCAGAACTGCTGATTATTTATGGATGTGCAGAAGAGCCGGACAGCAAGTTTCCTCTTCTGTGCGCTGAGCATTCCCGATTCACTGCTGGACATGCACGCTCGAGATGCAGTGGGAATTGCTCTCCATTTAGCAACGGGCACGCTACTAATGTGTGCGATGAGGCTCATGAAATATGAACATATTTTAATAGTGTAAAAAGAGAGAATCCACGACTGCAATATCCACAGCAGCGTTGTTTTTCACCCACCAGCAGCTCCACCTTGCGCTTTGCATCTCCTTCCCGAGATCATTGTTCTCCTCTTCCTCACCACCAGCATCACCATCCTCTAAAACATTGTCAGCAACAAAAGCAGGTGAACATAACACCGGCTTCTCTGGAGGATAATGTAACTGTTCCACCTCAGGGAAGCAGCAGAGTACTCTTCAAAGGGGCCTGCACCTGGATGCTGTATTGTTCCCTGCAGTCAGCAGTTCTGCCTCCTACCTGCTTTTCCTCCCCTGAGCCTCCGACGGGGACATTTCCATTACCTCAAGGTCCTTTCATCACGAGGTCACCCCACCGGAACTCTCCAGATGCAGTTGTATCACGTGTACAGAAAAACTATTTGTGCTCAATGACAACATAAAGAAAAAGAGATTTCAACGACACTTAGAACTACACTGAACCTTTTTTGAGGGCGACTCAACTTTTAGGTAACGAGTCACACGCAATATGTCCAAGTTGAATCAACGTGAGGGGCTGCACGGGGGCGTGGTGGATAGCTCCGTCGCCTCCTGCTGCGTTCACTCGCGTGAGTTTACTCGCTTGACTATTTGTGGCTTTTCGCGTCATTCGCGCCTTCGAGGGGGCGGGGCTTATCTCTGTGGCTTTATTCCATGGAAACAGTTATCATGTCCTTCATCCACTGTGAAGAACTAACCACTAGTTCTGCTTTATACTTGTTGAAGACATCCCACACACGTCTGAACATCTAACGTCCTTGTGTTTGGGTTCATAACATTAACAATATATATATAGGCTCACACAGCTTGGTGACTTTCACCGACTACGTCTGAGTAACTGTCTCTTCCATCACTACTAGAGCAGCAGCAGTGAGATTCACCAACGACGGAGCACGTCAACGTTGATATGCTTTCGCAACTCGGCGTCGGGAGAATTTTTCGGCAAAGTTTAAATATTTCAACTTGAGGCAATTTTTTTTCGTGCCAGGCAATTTGCATCATTCACGTTGCCCGTCGGAAAAATGTTGTCAATCGGAACCATTAGCGTCTGTACGTTGACTTTGCTTATGGGATCTACTCACGCGAAAAATTCTCAACGCTTTTGTTGTAAACGCAGCATCCCTGTTGGGCCCTTCTTCGTGGAGTTTGTGCATTGTCAGTGTAGGTTCTCTCCTGGTTCTCCGGCTCGTGTGTGTTTGTCTGTCTCTATATGTTAGCCCTGCCAGAGGGTGAGCCCTGTCTTTGCCCCAAAGTACAGTGCCCTAGCAACCTAGAAGGATAAGCGGTTAAAGATTTTAGACATAAGTCATATTACTGAAACTTGTTTAACCCTTGTGTTGCCTTAGGGTCATTTTGACCCGAATCAATATTACACCCTTCTACCCTTTCCGCTTTTTATTCATTGACCCGATTCAATGTTTCCCCCCTATTATTTTTATATTTACTAACTATATTTTTTCTTTGGGTTAATTTTTTCCAGCCAAAAAAAAAAATTAAAATTATTAGAATTAATATTGTTTTCCAAGTTTAAGTTTATGTTGTTTGTGTTTTGTTTGAAAGAAGACCATCGAATTTAAACATTGGACGGGGTCAAATTAATCCTAAGACGGTGGCGTGTGGATTGATTCTCAAAAAAAATGACCAAAAACAACAAAGGGTAAATCAAGGCAAACCTTTTTAGCAGATGTGGGGATGGGGGAAAACAGATAAATGACAGTTTAACAGTCATAGTGTCAAATAAAGTGTAACTGTCGATCGTTATCGGACGATAGTCAGTAAAAGGATACAATTGGGACATCAGCATCATTGCTTTCTAGTAACCGGTCGTTGATAATGTGATATTGTGAACATCAAATCTGTATTGGAATCAGCAGGAGGAGAACTAATACCGTTAGCAGCTATAGGGAGGTTCCATTAACTCCATCATGAAGCGTTCGAGCTCTATTCAGCTGAAAGGACTATTTAGTAACATTATAACGCTATCATGATGCGTTTCAAGGATATCTTGTAAAATGTGGTTTTCGACAAGAAGATATGTAAAGAGCCATTTAAAGGAGATGCAGAAGTCTGAAGCATCGGGTACCAGCTGCTATAACAAAACAACAACAACAAACATCTGTATACTGCTGACCGACCCGTGACTGATCGTATCCCATTTAAATATGGGGATACGATCAGTCCCTCCGGCTTTGGATTGATTTACTTCACTATAGACATCACTACTGACTGAATCTAAGATCACTTTCTGAGCTCAACGGCTCCTGCTGTATTAAAACATTCTGTCGTTGCTCTACTTGCTGTAAGGTGGCCACGACGCTTCAGGTCGATGGAAATGAAAACGGTGTGGCTTCTGTTCTCACCCTTTTATGTGTGGATGGGTATTATAAGCTAAAGTAAAGGGTGCTGTGTGGATCGCTTTATTTCACTGAGAAAAAGCAGCATTTCAAATTGGTTTTGGAAGTTTATTTTGTATTCACTTCCATCAAAAAACTCAAAGTCATTGGAGCATTCATGAGGAAAATCAAGCACTTTGTTTTCATCCTGGTCCCAACTGGACCAGAAGGAGACGTTTTTGTCTCCATGATATTTGATTGGCTCACTGTCAGTTTATGAGGCCGGGTGGTGCCTGGTAATGTTCCTGACTTGTTTGATATAGCACCTGCTGAACGTCTATCTGGTTGATGAACATAGACCCTCCATCTCAAGCAGTCTCAGTCCTGTTGTTTGGTTCGTACCGGGGTTCAATGGACAGCTTTCAAAAACTGCCGTTTTAACCAAACTGTTGGGAAAATAACTATTTCCACAGGACTGTGAGCTTGCAAATGACAGGATGTTGTACTTTTATGGTCTGAAGGTCTTGCTGGGAGAGGAGGGCAACAGGAAGTCCAACGCTGACGGGTATTCTTCTTCAATCATTGATAAGAAGTTGATCACAGGTACTTCTAAGAGAGGAGAACTCGTCGGCTCATCTGGAGCCCCTTCTCAAAGACAATGAAGGCCTGTTTCTGGAGATAACAACCAGCTCTGGTCGGGTTCGGACCACATCCTGTTCCTGTCTGTCACACTGTATGAATGACAGAGGCTCAGAGAGCTTTGAGCAGCGTCTTGGAAATATGACTTTTCAACTATGCTCCTTCTTGCGAGAATAAATTGCCTGATTGTTGATTTTACACTTGATTTAGAGTCCAATTTTCGTAACACAACCCGACGAGGTTATTGCCGTGAATCGGCACTTTGCACGTCTTGGTCTCAAATAAGCAAACGTGAGATTGGATGGGATTGGATGGCTAACCAGATGATTAGATCATGTAAATGCATCGTCTCTCCGAGACGCACACGTAACCTTTTCTCGCAACCTAATGGGACAACATTGGAACCGTGTAAACTGGTAAATCATGTTAAAAAACACAATGCAAAAACTTCATTACACCAGTAACAATGCAGGTACATGCATCAAAATGAGAAATATGTGCCCGAGTCTGCATCCCTGGAAAGCTGTGAGGTTTCATTGCGCCTCGAGTGTGTTTCAAAAGACAGACGCAGATGAAGTTTAATTCAGACCCAGCTGTCTCTGCGGAGTTTCTATTTTGTTAACATCCTATCACAATGTGGAATTTCTTTCAATATGGTGGTACCACACCGTCTTCCTTCTTGAGATGAAAATAATTCCTACTGAGCCGTATTACGAGTAAGAAAAGCTCTCCGTACTGTGTGTAACCACACACACACACACACACACACACACTCACATCCTTCCTGCACACGGCTCTGCAGATACTTTTATATTCCAGTGCATTGGGGGAAACGCAGAGTCGGCCAAGTGGATGACTGCAGGCTGTATGAGTGCTGGTTATGTGTATTTTTCTATTTAAATTGTACCCACGGCATGCAACAACCACTTCCTGGAGATGGACAGGTGGTACTGGCACGCTTCACTGACTCACTGTAATTGGCATCCGCTGTATGTTGTAAGGAAGCGCTACCTTTTATTTGCTTAAGTGGCTGAGAGGAGCTTTAAAGGTTTCTGAGACGAGCTGTGAGGTAAATAATTACTTCAAGGTTTTTTTTTTCGGAATGAGGGAAAACCCTGCTCAAAAAGGTGTGATAGCACATGTTCCCATTGCCAGTAGGTGCCTCTCTGTTTGTTTTTTCCTGGACGGAGGGGTGACTTGGGGTGACTGTGGGTCAGTGGTTAGCAGGTCCGTCTTTCAATCAGAGTGCTGCGGTTCAATCCCTGCCCTAGCCGATGTTACCTTGGGCAAGACACTAAATTGCTCCCTGTGGCTGTGTCTACGGTGTATGAATGTGACATGTTAAGTGTCTTTGAGTATCTTAAAAATCACTATATATATGAAATCGATTATTATTATTAAAACGCTTAAAGGGGGTATGTATCGTCTCTACCCAGCTGTCAGGTTTTCTCCTAAAGTCATTAGTTCAAGGAATTAATTACTGCAGATTGTAACCTTTCTCACTGAAGACAGAATTCTGATGTTAGTTTTTTTTCCAGTAGGAAAGAGGCTTTATCATGTAAAAAAAAAAAAAGAAGCTTTCTGAACTATGGAGCTGAGTAACTGCAGCTCATTGATTCCTCTTATTCATTCCTCTTCATCGACTGCTGCCCGATACCATCCACATGTGATTTGTATTGCTAACCAAGTGTGGCTGGCACGCTGCACATTATTGAATGTGTTAATCAATGGCAGGAGTCCACCAGTCCTTTCATTAGCAATATAGGACGCACATTAAACTGCAGTCCAATATGCCAGTTAACCCCTTAATTACCTCTGTAAGATTGAAGACACACACTGTTAACGGCTAAATCTACACTTGATGTCACCGTGTTACGAATAACCACTGCAGCTGTTTAAGGTGTTGCGACACTCGATGATGTAGTGCATTAGATTGAATCACATCCCACCCATTTGAATATCTATGTGAAAATGAGGTCTAATAACTAGCATTCTTCAAGCTGCACTGATGTATACTTCCATATAGAAATGTCCATGAATCAGATGACGTTGTGTAATCGTTCAGAGAGATGGACTCACGGAGAACCATTTAGCAACCGTTGTAGGGCGTATTAGTGACAGCCAGACATCTTACTGTTGGCTCAGTCTCGCCGGTCTCATCAATCTTTTCCATCCGCAGCTTGGACGCTGAATTTAACAGAGCGTAGATAAACCCAGTGTACGCTACGTAGAGAGACACATGTGTTTCTCTGTGGCTGGTGGAGAAAAAAACAGAGCGAAAATACTGGGCTGGCATTGATCGTGTAAGGGGAAAACAATCCGAATGAATGGTTAAGGCACTCGTTGTCAAACAGATGTTTAAATCGGCAACTGACCAACTTCATTTAAATCAGGAGAGACTTATTCCAAATTCAACAATAGTCTTTATTACAGCGGTATAACAAAAATGGAATCGTGCATAGTCTTTGGCGTTCGGACTCTCTCCTGAACCAGGATACACAAGGGGGGGTGACCCCGAGTTCTGACCTCACACAGTGCCCCCTGGTGGAGAAAAAGTGAGTTGCTGCCTGGAGGTGGCTGGGGCGGAGGAGGGTCGCCTTCAGGTTCGAGATGAACGACAACAGGCAGCAGAGCAGAGAACTCCTTTCAAGTTTGGCTTAGAGACATCGTGCCGCATCTAATTGGTCGCTTAAAAGTAGACCCCCCCCCATACACACACACACACACACTGGGAGTAATAGGCTGAGACACTTATGCATGACCCACCGCGTCAAGAGTCTTCCTTCCTGAACTACTGCACTCAAAGAAATGACTCATTGGATGAACTCAATTAAATTGTTGGCAGGTTTTCCATCCAATAATTATATGCAACTCCAACTCAAATTTAGCACATCAGTGCAATACAATGTAATTAAGTTAGTCCAACTCATTTGTATTAAATACATCTAAAATAAAAAACGATATTCATTAAATTAAATGAATTTGTGTTTGTCCAACTCAAAATATAAACTAACTAACTAACTAAGAAAATATGCAAACTCCACACAGAAGGAACGCCCCGACTGGGAATTGAACCCACAGACCTTTGGCTTTGAGGCAACAGTGCTAGCCACTAGACCACCGTACAGCCAAGAAAGTGTCTTCACCTTGTAAACAACTGATTTTCAGCTGGCGCATGCGCAAAGGGTAGAGCTCAATGAAACACATTTATTTTGAGTTGATATGCACACCATCTAACCTAAATAAATCTAATAAATGAAAGAATTCATACATTGTGTTCCACCCATTAAATATAAATATCTATTTTTGTAATTGATTTATTTAAATGTATAAAACAATATTTAAATGTGTCACCTCGAAGAAGGGCTTGAATCGTTTTTGTGAGTGTAACCTAAATAAATCTAATAAATGAAAGTATTCATACATTTTGTGTTACACCCATTCAAAATAAATATCTTCATTTTGTAATTGATTTATTTAAATGTATCAAACAATATTTAAATGTGTCACCTCTAAGAAGGGCTTGAATCGTTTTTTTGAGTGTGCTTAAGCTCCATAAGGTGATGGTATCGTCTTCAAAGATTGGCCTGAAAGTCGGTTATTATTAGTTATTGTCAAAAAAATCCCACAAAGACTATATTTCAGTGTGTTTCCCTCAGCATCACCCCAACTCTATGCAGGCATACATCTTTTATATAATAACTAATATGCTTATACAGCTGGGCTCTTTAGTTGTTGGCAAACAGTACTATACCAGGAGTATTATGTGCATGTTTGAGAAACTATTGTCCCTCGTGGATTCATATGAATTGGGTGGTGGTATATGTGTGGGATTGAGTCAAAACATATACTGCAGTATGGATGTTCGTGGCAGACGAGGGAATATGGCAGCCGGTGCAACAGTGTGGCTCACGGATATTTTGGATAACAATAGAGATACAGCAGCATAAGTTACAGCTACACACATCACACAACAGTTCAATATATTATCAGATTTTGTCTTTTTTTTCGGTGGGATTTATTGGCCAATAAGCGAAGGAGAACACCATTTAAAATGCAACGCCATCGGCCAGGCGATGATGTCAGGGGACATGAGGGGGATGGGGAATGAGGGACTATACTGCCCCCTTTGTCCCAAGAAGTCTATATTTAAACCCGCCATGTTTAATTTATCCTTTCACACGGGCCCTGTATCTGGGACCAGAACATCAAGTGAACCCAGGACTTAATGAAGTGGATTGTCACCGCCCTAAGGCAGGGTGCTGCAGGTTGAAGATGGGATATGAATGCCACTCCATAATGCATTGGCCCCTTGGGGGGGAAGGGGGGGGGCAGCAGCACCAAGGTCTGTGTGCCAAGGAGCATGAACTGCCATCCATTTTTGTATGAACTTCCGCAGACTTGAAAATTCAAAATCAGAACCGATTAATGAAACCATTTTTTACCCCCAAATTAATTTAACATTTTTTTTTTCATATTCACAAACGGATATGAAACTTTTTCATCTTCACGAATAAATATTTACAAAAACGTAACTGTGTGTTGCTAAAGATCTTCTGGCTTGTATTAACTTGTGACCGAGTTGAGTCAACCAATAACAACCTCAGTTTTGAAATGTATTCTTGTGACACACAGGGCATGTTACTGGATGAACATACTGGAGGAGGTGGCGTTGCTCTTCAATCTCTGAGGATTACATCATATTGGCTCTCTTTAAACCCACACCAATTTTGGTTAAATGAATGTGCTTTATTTGTCACATTTCCTTTAGATGGTACGCAGAAACATTTCCATTAGATTTTCTTGCTTTCCTAGACGACCCATAACGACTATTCGAAAATAATTCCTACTTTGTTGAGTTCTAGTCAGCTTCTTCTAAAGTGAAGTAGTTTTTGCTACTTTCAAGTGACAGTTCACCTCCAATATCAAAAATACATATTTCTCTTCGTAGTGCTATTTATCACTCTGTATTTGTGCAAGTTGCATAGTCTTGGCGTCGTCTGCCGTCGGGATGTCGGTCTTCTTTACACTTGATTGGGACGATATGTCACTCGGCTTGTGCCACACAAATAAAATACATTTGTAGAACTCAACAGCAATGAGTCTTTTCAGAAATCATAACTGTGGTTCAGGAGAAAGTCTACAGACCTTGATGAGAGCCATTTCACGTGGGAACTATCGTCTTCCCCCTTCGCTCATCACCGTAGAAGGAAGCTTGAATCGAGCTGCTGCCGTCCCACTGTGTGCTGCTACTTGATTATGGGAACTGCAGTATTGAAGTGCACTTATGATATCACCAGTAACCAGTAACATCAGTAACATCAGTAACCTTGACGCCAAACCAACCGGAACAGAATTCTTTAAAGTCGAGACTTTATACCACACCATTGTCGGCGTAGAGATAGACGATGATGTGCTCTCTTTGAACATGTCGCTGCGTGGACATCAAAATCTGAAATGAAAGATCATTGGCTGACTGCGCAGGCAGAGGCTCCTCCCTCTGGAAGACTAACTTGCTGCAAGAGAGAACACATTTATATATTGATCCGCATACTTGTTTATTATATGTTTAGACTGTAGAATATGAGTATCAAATGTTAATCAGGTCTTAATTAGCTTTTTTCTAAGATGAAATATAAGATCTTTAAAGTCATTTTTAGTTTAAAAGCCTTTAATTTAATTCTGTAAAAATATATTTGTTATGATTTAATGATTAAAAACTGTTTATTCTTAAAATTACAAAAATAAACTTGATTGGCTTTCGCAACTCAGCGTCAACTTGAGGCTAGTTTTTCACTTGGCTCTATTTGCGTCATCGGAAATATGAGTCATTCGCAAACCATTCGCGTCTGTGCATTGATTACATCTGCAACGTTGAGCCTTTTCAGTCAGCTGGAGGAAAAAACGCCTTGAGAGAATCTGAGGTACTTAAAGTTCAGCCATAAAAATAACTAATTTTAGAGAGCAAAGGGGCCATATAGCTGCTGAGATGGGTCAGAAATAACCTTTTCCTAATATAAAATGTACTCTGTGTGTGAATGGACTGTGATTGGTGCTTTCTAACCGTCTGCAGGCCTGCTGCTGAGATCGGCCAGCTCTTCTCCGTGACCCAATATTTCTCCGTCTTCCCTCCGCAGGCAGGCGCGAGCCAATCAATACCCTCTTGAGTCACAATCCCACCGCCTGGCCTTCACAATTACAATCGCCATCGGGGCAAACACACCCGATGTTATTATTACAGCAACGAACCGTATTTGGCTCAGAACTATGTTTTATTGTTAATGTGTATTTTTAAAATAGTACAGTATGCAGCATGGTGACATCATGTCATTCCCAACATGAGGTCTAAGTGCCCACATGGGCCTTCAGTATGAATATAAGACAGTCAAATAAGATGCTGCATCAATATATTTTAATAAATCAGCATAATTGATGACGAAAAAAATACCAGAAATACAAGAGGGAATATCCAGCCAAAATTGTTGAATAACTAGGATAATAAATAGTATTTGACTCCAATACAAAGGACTTAAATATAAATCCAGTGTCACAAACAGCTGAGGCGCTCTTTACTGACTTGATGCCTCATATTTTTAAATCCATTTTCTATGTGTTGGTTCTTTTATCTCTTGGTATATGGCCAATACCTTTTTATTCTAATTATGATATCATACTCGCTCACTTTTACAATATTTTTGAGGATTATATTCCATATGCACGTTTGCCTTTTTTCCAATTCAAGGTAATATGGGGTGATGAGTTGATCTCACCCAACATATAAAACCGCCCACATTATGAGAGCAAGTTTGTATCTCAGTTGTTGTTCACTTGCTGGTCAAGAAGCTGACGGTCTCTTGTGGAAACACAAGTTTGAAATGGAAGTTGAGACTCAGTTTCGTATAACGGCGTTTGAAGGTATACGAAACCTAGGAAGACGGAGCCACGGCATTCCTAGACCTAAACGCAGAGAGATCAGATATGATGCAATCACATCATTACATCTTCTAATAAGCAGGCTCAATTAGTTCTGAACGTCCTTATTCCTAAACGACCAAAGACTCCAGAAAACAACGTATGCTATATAACCGTGAGTACCAACGGCAGATGCGCAATGTGAAATGGTCAAAAAATATGGTCAACTTTATGAATTTAAACCAAAACCCTGTTTTAGATGATGGATCGTTCATAGTTTGGGTTAAAATAATATGTGTGAGTTAGTGTTACGTACATTAGGGTTCAGATAAATCAATGTTGACTTCCGGTTGCACGCGGGACACGAACAGCGGCCTCCTGGGTGAGTGTGCGTTGCATCAATCCAACCCCACCTCCCTACGCAGACGGCGTGTCCCGTTGTACTCCGTCACTTCCTCCCTTCGTGCCGACATAACTACTTCGGCCACTAAGAGTCATTACCTTCCAAAAAAGACTGAATATGGCCTGGAGTAAAGGAACATGGCTGAGAAAACTGAACATAAACAAGGTGGACAATGAAAACAGGACGAGGTAAACCTCTTTTGGTTAAATCATGTTTCTCTCACACCAATAATCGATTCATGAAACATGCTTAGTTTAGCTGTGAAGTAGAGAACAAGACAGATTTAACAAAGAATGTTGATCAAAGACCAGATTATGGCTTCAATGTTGATACTAGTACATGGTAAATGGACCTTTCCTTGCATAGGGCGTTTTCTAGCCTTCCGACCACTTGAAGCTCTTCATCACTCCATCATTATTCACCCGTTCATACACTGATGGGAGGAGCTACCATGCAGGGTGCCACCTGCCCATCAGGACTATCTAACCATTCACATCCATTCATACACCGATGGAACAGCCTGAGGGATCAATTTGGGGATAAGTGTCTTGCCCAAGGTCACGTGGACATGGACTAGCGGAGCCGGTCGAACCGTCGATCGCCTGACTGAAGGAGCACCTCGCTCTGCGGAGCCATGGTCGCCCACTCCCACTCTGAAACGAGATAAAGTCACCCCTCTACTTTAATTCTCTCACTATATTGTAAGTGTTGTATATGTACATTCCCACAGGCTATGATTGGATGTTCTGAAGCGGTATGAAGCATTATGAATATCTTATGTCTACCACTTATAATACTTTATAAAACTTGTTATTATATGTTGTCATGATTATGAACATTACAGAGGTTTATGAAGAATATACTTTACATTGGTATTGTTTTTGTGTTCCCAAAATAACTTAACAGACTCTATTAATATGTGGGAAAACTGATTGTCTTATCTTTGCAACATTGCTTTTTTACAATTAATACATTTTTACCTTCGCATTCTGCGGAGGTTATGTTTTGATCGCTGTGTATTTATATGTTTGTTTGTGTGTTATTTGCATAACTCAAAAAGTATTAAACCGAATCGCATGAAATTTGGTGGGATGATTGGTTATTAACCGAGGACCATTTGATTAGATTTTGGGATCGATCGGGTCAAAGGTCATGAAAAGGTCAACATCTTCTTTTTACCATAGCACGGTACATTTTTATCCAATTGGCATGCAACTAATGCCAAAATGTTCACATGACAGCAAGCTCCCCACACTCATGGCAAGTACCAAAGGTATGCACTCTACCGAGTGCCCGTTCTAGTATATTTAGCTTTTGGTTGGGTTCAAGACTTCATCATTATTTATATCATATTGGCTGTTTGTGTTCGTTTTTGGAAAATATGCAACGGCTCTCATAGAGGAAAATAAAGAAATGTCGAAGAAACATGAAAAGCTACTCCTGTGGAAAGGTTCTCACGTATCACATTATTATAATGAGCCTGTGAACAATAGTAGGGGAGAGGTGTGGCCCACTCAGAGGGCCCATTAGCACCGTTTCTGTTGACGATCCCACATGATGAGCAATGAAAGAGCAATCCCTCCCTTTTAATCAGCGTCCCTCACTGCTCTGGCCGACGGGCGCTAAGGGGAGCTTATCGGACGATGGAGAAGAGAGTGAGAAACGGAAGGCTAAACGTAGGGTCCATCGACAAATGAGGATGATTTCCCCCAACCCCAGATACGTCGTCCATGAAAGGATGAACAGACCGAAGAGGGCCATGGACCATGTACACCTTGATATCCGTCTGTGTACTCACAGATGTCCGGTTGCTTTCAGCTCAGGAGCTGGCGAGCCGTAGCACGCCGCCATTAACAACCTTCACGCTCTGACAGCCCTGTGTGTATGTGCTACATGCATCTAAATGCCAGCTAAGACCAACACACATGCACACACACACACACACAAGCAGTCTTTTCTTGCACTGATGCTTATGCGGCAGTCCCCAACACAGCGTGGGAAGTCTCTAATGTTAATTAATGGGAGGCACCAGAGCATGCAAATCCTAATTAACCCCGGAGAACGATGGTGCGAAAGGCATGCGAGTGGAAAAGCAGTCGGGGAAAAAAAGAATGCAATTTGCTTTTTTTCCAAGACCCCAGCGATCCATCTGCAGCAAACCACTCGGCGGATCGTTTGCCGGCTGACAGCAACGTGGCTGATCTTCTGGGTTCCTCGGCCACCACGCTGAGTGGCGGGGGAATGGAGATTAATTGGCGTAATCATGTAGCCAATTAGGGAAAATGAAGGAAAATCAAGGTGGGTTGATTGCTCAACACGAGAAGACCAAACCGAGCTGAACCTCCGAGTGATCGGTCATCCGCTGGAGAAAACCAGTCCGTTTGGAACCAGACCATAATGTGGCACAACGTGATCCCACAGAGGTACGTGAAATACCCAAAACCTCGCACAATGACAACGCACTACGAGGGGGGGGCACTGATGTGCTATTGTTTCATCCAATCAAATCATGCAAGAGACAGGCTTTACTACTTCACCACAGAACTCCTGTCGTGTCAATGTGCTAGCGCTAGGTAGCCAAGTTGCTAGTCAGCCGAATGGCTATGAGAGAGCTACGGAGTATAGATTAGAAAACTTTAATAATCCCCAGTCGAGAAACTCATTTGAAACCAAAAAATCATACATAGCAAAATGTATTTGGTTCAGCAGTCAAAAGTAGAAATAGAAACGCTCAAACTAGTTACAGAGGAAATAAACAACAAACACATGTCACGTGTCGTAGAGGAACAACACGTGAGGCTCTGGGATGATCGGGAGGTCGTGAAATGCCCTTCACCTGCTTTTAGTCGCGATGGTTCGTTGGACCAAAGTTCGACTCCAAAAAATAAAATCTAATTTAAATCAGGAGAATTCAATGTTAATTTCCCCCAAAAATGTTACACAAAGCACAACAGACAAGAAAAACACAACAAGGAACAAACAAAACCAGAAGATGCCCCTTAAAACAGGACCTTCAGAAAGATGCTAAATCTAAAAAAAACGTAAAGGTTTTCATTAGAACATTCTAACTGCTGCTGGAACCAAAGACCTTCTGAGGTTCAGTAGAACACTGAGGCATCAAGAGTCGCTCACTGAATGAACTTCTGAGTCCATAAAAACACGGTGTAGTGGACGGCCTTCAAACAAAATGATTGTTTTTAACCTGGCCCTCGTCCTCTTTTGTATAGTGACCTCATGTAAGTAGAAAAGGGGGAATTCATATCTCATGTTGCAAGAGTGTCGGCAATTAAGTGAGGAAAGAGCAGCTGCATTGTTACCTTTTCCTTACACATACAGCCGGACGATAGTGAAGTAACTGATGTTTATTCACGTTCAACCATGAGCCGTGTTGATGACCACACATTTAAGAGTTTCTCTTTTTCATTTAACTTCCAGAAATCACCATAAGATCAAATAAAACAGGAATGAGCTCCTATGAGTGTAAACATTAATTAGATGATATTCATAAGTACATTCTTACATTAATCACAACATGTTCTCGTTCTTAAAGGGAACACACGGCTAAAAACTAGCATTAGCATCTTATTACAATTCATTTTACAATACTCATGAACACCTTTACCTTCAGTACGTCAACTAGCTAACGTACTTTTTGCGAAGTCATGTTGCGAGATTTACATTTACTTCCGGTCTCGCCGGAAGGGCTTAAAAATAAAAGGACCTAAAACATACAAAAAGGCACTCACAAAATAGAGGCTTAAGGGAAATAAATCGTCACCATGTCAACAGAACCGTTTCAGTCAATTGCACACAGCACCTTTACGGGCGCACCACGCAACCACGCCAAAGAATCCATGTTGCCGGAACGCAATTTTGAACACATGACGCACCCCAATCCACCTAATAAGCTGTGAAGTCGTCATGGTGATTTCATCAGGTCACGCTGTGTAATTTAATTTACACTTATTGAGAAAACTAGTGCCGTGGCCCTTGGAGGGGGGGGGGGGGGGGGCGTTGCTGGACAAAATGCTCGAACCCTGCAAAGCACTCCCTGCTGCCCAGAGCAATACCGCTAGTAAAAGGTGACATGTCGCACGTCTAAACTTGCACCAACTTCTTCAAGATACACTTTGCTTTGTAGCTCTACGTGCACCATATCTGTCCACTTCAGGGTTCAGACACATGTTGGCCAATGGGTGTCCAGGACTTTAAACCAAATTTCCATGACCAAACATTTAAGGACATCTATACATGAAAAAGTGAGAACATGTCGTATTTAAACCAACAATGACAATTCAAATGCATACAATATTAACCTTAAACGGCACAAATGATTGAGAGGCAATAGTTTGATTAGAAGAATAAACATTTATGTCTTTTCAGTAAAGACGCGTTCAATCGCAGCTCAAAAAATGTGCGCTGCGAGTGTGAAAGAGCGTATGCCGGCTTATATTTTGAGCGTTATTCTTTTAGAAGCATATTAATAATTTAAAACTCAGCGTAAATGAACATATAAATATAACAAATTGTCAGGAGTTTTCCAAAACTTTTGGGACTTTTTTTCCCAGAACTTTTCCAGGCCTGGAAATAACAATTTACAAATTCCAGGACTTTTCCAGGTTTACTCCGACGTATGAACCCTGCCACACGCCCGTAAGGTACCAACCAGAATACAGTTTCTGTTGGAGAGCATCAGTGCATCCACACCTCACTGCATCTTGGGTCGCAGCCCGTTCATCGGCGGTCTGGCCGAGAGCTTCGCACCGCATGCCAAATCCCTGATTCAGAATAAAAGGTGTGACAGGGGGAAACCACGCACTGCCCCACGGTGAGAGTAATGGGATGTGTCAGTGCCAAGGTAAGTGGCTCACCCGAGGGAAAAGAACGTGACGACGTCATATGCTGCTCATGTGCCGATACGGATGAGAACGGGTCTCATTTCCTGTTCCTCGAAGGCAAGTTCAAGGGTGTACTTTCCAATAAGGGTTGAGAACAAATCCCCTTCATTATGCTCTCAAAATACTATTTTTGGCACCCCAAAGAGTTTCATATAGTTTCAGTTTGATACACCCTGTAAGATCTGACTGTCCAGCTCCCACGATTCTTATAAGAAAATGTCTGTATTGATGAAAATGTTGATATGTGTCTACGTTGCCTTCAGTTATTAAAGCCGTATCTCGGCACCGTGGAAACGATGCCGGTGGATGATTGTCTCGGAGCAGACTTGTGTATTCCCAGGTGCAAACAGAAATATGCTGTAATCAAAGTGGCAGACGCATCGATCGAACCATAGGCTTGAGGGCCGCCATTCACAAGGTATTCAATATTGATTAATCTGCCAATTGATTTCCAAATTAATCAAAAACTCCTCTTTCAAATTTAAGAAAAGTAGATATATACATTTTCATCAACGGACCACTTGTGAAACCAAAGCTATGCCCTTCTTTCACTCTTATGCAAGTTGTCAAAGTTCCATACTCCCTCTAAAATGAAAGAAAAACATTAAATAATATATGATGTAGACACACATATTTAAATATATTGTTTCATAATGTGTAGAAGACATGCACATCAGAACAAACACTGGACTTTATTCAGAGAATATGAGCAGGGATGATGCTCTGACAGACGACGTGCTGGCTGAGAATCGGTTTGTTCCATTAGCAGAACCAGCATTAGTCGTCTTATGTCATTAATTAGGCCACAGCATCATCGTCAAGGACACAAGGCTCGATAGGTCTCTTTCAGCAGGTGTCAAGTGCATATACACCTTGAAGCATCATTATCCTCCCACATTTCACCTGCTAATAATATATCTCGTAAGGCTATCATGTATAAGGAGAGCCATGGCTCAGCATGACACGTCATTATATGAAGTATTCTGAAGTATTGTCAGATAGATCTTACATTAATATATGGTTTTGTTAGAAAACCACTTAGCTTGGAAAGATTACGGGTAAAAAAACGCGACTAGCATTGGTCTTTCATAAACTGCAAACAGACAGTGAATGGGTTAAAGTTCTAGTAGAAAAACACAGACAACTCCTAGAACGGACATGGCAGAAACCTGTCAATAACAAGGTAGCCCCGCCCTCAAGGGTCCCCTGCTTTTTGGTCTGTTTGACTCTGAATGGACCAAAATCTACTCAATGAACATCATGGTGTATAGAAGAAGACTTGCAACTAGAGACTGAGACATAAATTCATGTTTACAATGTTTACTCAGGGAATAAATCAAGAGAGAAGTAGAGTCATTTATATAGACTTCTATACAACCAGAGGAGTCACCCCCTGGTGATCAGGAGAGAGAATGCAGCTTCAACACATGAAGCATATACTTCTATACAACCAGAAGAGTCTCCCCTTGCTGGACGGTAGATAGAATGCAGCTTTAACACGTGAAGCATAGACTTATATACAACTAGTGGAGAGTCGCCCCCTGGTGGTCAGGAGAGAAAATGCAGCTTTAACCAATGAAGCATATACTTCTATACAACGAGAAGAGTCTCCCCTTAGTGGACGGTAGATAGAATGCAGCTTTAACACATGAAGCATAGACTTCTATACAACCAGAAGAGTCACCCACTGCTGGACGGTAGATAGAATGCAGCTTTAACATATGAAGCGTAGTTTTCTATACAACCAGAGGAGTCGCCCCGAGTGGCTGTTAAAGATAATGCAATTTTAGGCACTTCCAGGTAGGGATGGGTATCGTTTGGGTTTTTTCCGATACCGGTGCTAAACCGGTACTTTTAAAACGATACCGGTGCCTAAACGTTGCCTGAACAGATCCCTTTTTTTTTAAACGCACAATGAGGACATTCAAAACCTCTTTGGCCATATTCCCTGTAGAAGCCGTTATCATGGAGCACTGACAAACAACGGATATCAGACTGTTAACATACACAAAATATGTTCTCAGGGCTCTCAAGTTTTGAAGACAGGCAAGAGTGACATATCTATTCCCCCCCCCCCCCAAGAACGAAACTTTCGGATATCAGTCGCGCGCAATTCCAGGATGCTTTATTTTCATTGGTTGTTGGATTAAATCTTACCCAGATACAACATACGTTTTTTTTCTGATTGGCTATTGTGGAGCCCATTTCTTTTTTTGATTGGCTAATAAGTGGCACCTCACAGCAGAACTCCAGGGGAGCGCTTGATTCCTCGATGGTGAGGGCAGCGCGGCTCATGTTTGCGCGCTGCGGCACATTAAAACATTAAATAGCCGAGAGTTGTTTTTCAGCGTGAGAAATACGATGTGTGGCGGGAGTGCGTGACTAAAGACCGAAATGTGTGACTGTCACGCTCAATGCGTGACACTTGAGAGCCCTGTGTTCTCCATTATATGTGTGTGTGTGTATATATATATATATTGTCATGTCCATACCGTATAGGGTTAATCCTGTCACTGTTTTGATGGGCAAAGAGAACAACCAATCAGAGGTACTGAAGATGACACGTGACACATAAAGTTTTGCTTCTGACAGCGAGAGTTACACAAACAAAGTGATGCCCCACGGTCTTTATTCCTCCGTCATTATATTCCCGGTAACACCGGGTATACAGCCGGGACCGCTGGACATCAACACATCTGCTAGCAGACTGTCACGCTCGTAGCTAGCGCTAGCTACGAGCTAGCTTAAACATGGTTATAATGGCTAATTTATTATTTCTTGGCCTACTTTTATGAATGCAAGACTTGCAATCAACGTTACGGTACTAATCTGAGTTCAGGCTGCTCGTCATCATCGGTCTCCACGTGTTCAGGGGGACCGGTGACGGCCTCCGCGTAGCGCCCAGCCTGACGCTGGTGTGCTCCACACGGGTTCACTAGTCACACACGGCGCAGCCTCCGCTGTCAGAGTTAAATGATAGGCTATCGTAACCTGCTGACAGGGCGGAGTCACCAGAGAAGTTCACAACAATAGTTTTTTTCCATTTCAATCGGCTCAGGCACCGGAAAGAAGCACCGGAATGTGCGTTGCGTTTCGGTCCGGGTAGCACCGGTTGTATTGGAACTGGTGCCACATTGGTTTCCGGTTCCCAACCCTACTTCCAGGTTGGCTTCACTTTTTAGAACCCTCTGGTACAAAGCAAATATTAAACTGTATATCACTTTACAATTGTGAGCAATGCAGAGCACATTTCACGAGGAGTCATTCAGACTGATAATGTGCGAGGGAGATAGCGTATTTTTTCCGTCTGCTACAGAAAAGGAAATCTGCAACACTAATGCGCTGCATTCCCTGGAACACTTCATTAATGTAGCAGATCTTTTCAGCAGCACCGACTTTAATTTTCACATAATTACATGTCTTTATTTCCGGGAGCTGCTCAGTGCTCTGTGAAATTATACAGCAAAGCAGTACGTACATTTTTAAAAAAAAATAATAATAATTTGACTGCAGTGAACGAAGAGAATTGACCGACTGTGCAGCTGACCAATGGTGAGCAGTGTATGAACAGGGAGGTGCAAGCAAAGCTAAATACTCATGTGCACAGTTTGACTTTGTATCTTAAAACTATGTTTGTTTCAACCTTGTGCTAAAATATATGTTTCTTCATAATTCTGTGCATATTTTGTCTTCTCTTTTCTGAGGATTCCTGTCATATATGAATGTTTTAATCCAAACAACAACATAAACCCAACGTAATGTCAATACTATTTAGAAATGGATGATAGTAGACTTTAGGGATCAATGAACTGGAGGGACAAATGAGATTTCAGATGTATTCAAATATTCTGCTTTGAATCATAATTTGTCTCATACGAGTTTGTTTTATTCTATCAAAAGAATTAAATCACCCGGTTCAAAATCCAAACAGGTTAAAATATGAAAACATTCTCATGCTCACTCTCAGACCTTGAGGTCTCCAGTTTACACATGACATTTTTGTTTGCTGCATATTGGGCCGTGATTGGCTTCCAAATGAGCAGTGACTACAATTAGAATAGAGAGACATTATTTAACGTGAGCACCGTGAAAATTTCTCTCTGCAGCAGATGAATGAGGAAACAGGAATGTGCTGTCAGACACGTGCATCGCTCTGCACAATGAGGGTTAAAGGTCAATGGGGTTGAACAAACATTGTATTTATTTCTCTTCTCCACAATTTGGCCAGCCGTAAGATTGCGGCTGAGAATGTGAATTTCCCTCAGATGTAATCCAAAGAACAGCCACGGTCAGACCTGCTTCTGTGGACGCATGTGTGCTCTGAGCATTGCAATGACCAAGCAGTTCATAAAAATGAAACGCAAAACGCTGCCGTTGAAGTTAATGTCTTTCTTCGGAGAGAGGATGAAAAGGTGGAATTGGCTGATTAGAAGGGGAGACTGCGGGAGGCAGAGCGGGTCGTCCACTAATGGCCAAAGAAGAAGTGGACGTTCACTCCCCGGATCCACCTGTCAACGTGTCCTTGGGCGAGCGACTGGACACCAAATGGCTCCTGAAGACGGAGCGTTAGTGTGTGAGTTTGTGGGAATGAATGGATTAGCAGGTTGCTCCTCGTGTGGGAGCCTCTAAAGTCATACCGATGTGGGAATGTTGAGTAGTGAAGGGCTTTGTGTTGAGTCGGAAGACTAGAAAGGTGTTCTGGAAACGAGAGTCCATTTACAACGGTTCTCACCAAATAACAAGTGCATGAAATACTGCAGGCTATTGTGAAAGGTAAACACATTGGAGTAAAACGTACAATATTTGCTTATAAGATATATAGGAGTAGGACATTTTTTTTTTTTATACTTGAGTAGCTCAAAGGTGAAAGTATATTGGTCTAGTAAATGTAATTACTTACATTGCACCACTGTTCAAAAGCCAGTAAAGCGTCGGCACTCACCATGGCCCAGCGGGGTCTGCTCTGGTAGTCTGTGATAGTCCGGGGAGCCAGCCCCCTGCCATAGGCGCCTGGTGTCGCGCTGCTCCATCTGTGATTCCACCTCTGTCTCGGTGCTCCTTTTGGCTTCCTTCCCACGCCCTCCTCAGTCCATAGACCGCTGCCTTGTACATGGCCCATGTTGCGGATACAGGGCCGGAGTGCCATATATAAACGCAGCAGCATACTGGCGATTCACAGCTTCCACGGATGGATTCTTATCAGCCCACGGCTTTTTGGTTAGGAAAGACCCTAACTTTTACCGTGGGGGCGATGGTGTCCGTTAAGCGTTGCTATGAGGGCTCATTGCTACTTCCGCAAACTCGCTGGCGTCACTGGAACTGGATTGGATCATGTCCCAGTCGACGGCGACCACGCAGAGCGATCCTGTAGCTCAGCCTCTGATTGGTCAGACCACGCTTCAACGTTCCTCGTCACTACCGCTTCCCGCTGGGCGATCTTTTGCCGGTACTCCGGAAGCAGAAAAAATGGCGGCATGGTCTGATTTTTCGAGCCGGAGGGAGAGAGACAGCCTTGTAGCCTCTCTTGAATGGCGTATATGCAGTGGTCCAACGTTCTTTCCCTCTGGTAGCACACGTAATGTGCTGGTGAAAGTTCGGCATGACTTTTTAGGTTAGCCCTATTAAAGTCTCCCAGCCACCACCACAGCCAGCGTCGGGATACTTGTTCTGATGCCGACCTTAACACATCATGTAAGGTCCGATGGTGCTACGTCGGTGTCCGCTTGTGGTGGTATGTGAAGACGGCTGTGGTGATGACGAGCTGAACTCACGGGGAAGGTAGAATGGATGACATGAGATGCGTCAGATGTTCCAGGTTCGTGCGAGCAGGAGCGAGGAAGAAGAGTCTTAATGTTCTTGGGGTCGCACCTCACGTTGTTAGTTATGAAGCAAACCCTCCACCCTTAGATTTACCAGACTCTTCCGTTCTGTCTGCACGGAAAACAGAGAAGGACTCGGGTTGGGCATATGACTCGATCCGCACCAGCGGGTCAGCCATGTTTCCGTCAGACAAAAGATATTACAGTCCCTCATGTCCCGTTGAATCTGATGCAAGTTCTAACATCATCCATCTTATTTTCCAGAGACTGGACGTTAGCAAGAAGGATGCTGGGCAGAGGTGGGCGAGTGAGCTTGAACTCTCAGTCTGTTCAATTCGCTCCGTTTCCCTCGATGTTTCCGTCGTCTCCCGTAGTAGCGGCTCCACTGTTGTTGATGTGGTTCGCTCGTACGATCTCTGCCGGCCACGCTGGATCGATGGAAAAAGTGGACAAAAACCCTTGTTTTGCGCAAAAGTTTATGTCCAAAAGTGTGCTGTGGTCGTATGCTGTTAGTGCCGATGTGTTTGTGGCAAAGAAAACATTAAAAATAAACACAAAAACTAAAAGAGCGCACAATCTCCGCGGAGCTACCTCGACGGCGTCTGGACACAGCCGCGCCATCTCTCGGTCCCGGTAATACCGGTTGTATTGGAACCGGTGCCACATTGGTTTCCGGTTCCCAACCCTACTTCCAGGTTGGCTTCACTTTTTAGAACCCTCTGGTACAAAGCAAATATTAAACTGTATATCACTTTACAATTGTGAGCAATGCAGAGCACATTTCACGAGGAGTCATTCAGACTGATAATGTGCGAGGGAGATAGCGTATTTTTTCCATCTGCTACAGAAAAGGAAATCTGCAACACTAATGCGCTGCATTCCCTGGAACACTTCATTAATGTAGCAGATCTTTTCAGCAGCACCGACTTTAATTTTCACATAATTACATGTCTATATTTCCGGGAGCTGCTCAGTGCTCTGTGAAATTATACAGCAAAGCAGTACATGCATTTTTTTTTAAAAATAATAATAATTTGACTGCAGTGAACGAAGAGAATTGACCGACTGTGCAGCTGACCAATGGTGAGCAGTGTATGAACAGGGAGGTGCAAGCAAAGCTAAATACTCATGTGCACAGTTTGACTTTGTATCTTAAAACTATGTTTGTTTCAACCTTGTGCTAAAATATATGTTTCTTCATAATTCTGTGCATATTTTGTCCTCTCTTTTCTGAGGATTCCTGTCATATATGAATGTTTTAATCCAAACAACAACATAAACCCATCGTAATGTCAATACTATTTAGAAATGGATGATAGTAGACTTTAGGGATCAATGAACTGGAGGGACAAATGAGATTTCAGATGTATTCAAATATTCTGCTTTGAATCATAATTTGTCTCATACGAGTTTGTTTTATTCTACCAAAAGAATTAAATCACCCGGTTCAAAATCAAAACAGGTTAAAATATGAAAACATTCTCATGCTCACTCTCAGACCTTGAGGTCTCCAGTTTACACATGACATTTTTGTTTGCTGCATATTGGGCCGTGATTGGCTTCCAAATGAGCAGTGACTACAATTAGAATAGAGAGACATTATTTAACGTGAGCACCGTGAAAATTTCTCTCTGCAGCAGATGAATGAGGAAACAGGAATGTGCTGTCAGACACGTGCATCGCTCTGCACAATGAGGGTTAAAGGTCAATGGGGTTGAACAAACATTGTATTTATTTCTCTTCTCCACAATTTGGCCAGCCGTAAGATTGCGGCTGAGAATGTGAATTTCCCTCAGATGTAATCCAAAGAACAGCCACGGTCAGACAAGCATGTCTTAAAGACATAAAAACATGGATGACCTGCAACTTCTTGATGTTAAACTCAGACAAAACCGAAGTAATTTTAATCGGCCCTGAGCACCTCAGAGATCAATTATCTGGTGATGTGGATTCTGTAGACGGCATTGCCCTGGCATCCAACACCACTGTAAAGAATCTTGGCGTTATCTTTGATCGGGACTTGTCCTTTAACTCCCACGTAAAGCAAATCTCAAGGACTGCATTCTTTCATCTACGTAATATTTCAAAATCAGGCACATCTTGTCTCAAAAGATGCAGAAAAATTGGTTCACGCGTTGGTGCCTTGAGACTGGATTACTGCAACTCCTTATTAGCAGGCTGCTCTAATAAATCTCTTAGGTCCCTCAGTTGATCCAGAATGCTGCAGCTCGTGTTCTCACTAAAACTAAGAAAGAGATCACATCACTCCTGCACTAGCTGCTCTGCACTGGCTCCCAGTAAAATCAAGAATCACTTTTAAAATTCTTCTCTTAACCTACAAAGCCTTGATTGGTGATGCTCCATCATATCTTAAGGAGCTTGTCGTACCATATTGCCCCACTAGAGCTACGCTCACTAAATGCGGGACTACTTGTAGTTCCTAGAGTCTTAAAAAGTAGAATGGGAGCCAGAGCCTTTAGTTATCAAGCTCTTCTTTTATGGAACCAGCTTCCAATTTCAGTCCGGGAGGCAGACACAGTCACCTCGTTTAAGAGTAGACTAACGACCTTCCTCTTTGACAGAGCTTATAGTTAGGGCTGAATCAGGTTTGCCCTGGTCCAGCCTTGATATGCTGCTATAGGCTTATAGCTGCCGGGGACGTTTAGGATGCACTGGGTACCTATCTCCTCTTTTTTCTCTCCTTAAGGATGAATCTTCATCTCTCCATCACACATTACTAACTCTGCTTTCTCCCGAGTCCTTTTGACTTTACGTCTCATGGGGTCACCGGACCCTATGAGACGGCATAGATCCTATCTGCCTGATGGATCGTCTGGGTCGTGGAATTCCTGCTCATGACTACGCCACTGTCCTGTTGAGACTCCGCCCTCCTCCTCCCCACCGCCATCTGCCTGATGGATCGTGGAGGTCTCCATCGTGGAATATGCCTACTATGAACTATTCATACACTCTGTCATATTCATTGAATGTATTTTAACTCTAAATCTGTCCTTCTGTACACATTACATCTATTGCATCTGTCCATCCTAGGAGAGGGATCCTCCTCTGTTGCTCTCCTCCAGGTTTCTTCCCTTTTTTCCCCCCTGAAGGGTTATTTGGGAGTTTTTCCTGGTCCGATGTGAGGTTTTGGGGCAGGGATGTCTATGTGTACAGATTGTAAAGCACTCCGAGACAAATTTGTAATTTGTGAAATTGGGCTATACAAATAAACTGAATTGAATTGAATTGTGGACGCATGTGTGCTCTGAGCATTGCAATGACCAAGCAGTTCATAAAAATGAAACGCAAAACGCTGCCGTTGAAGTTAATGTCTTTCTTCGGAGAGAGGATGAAAAGGTGGAATTGGTTGATTAGAAGGGGAGACTGCGGGAGGCAGAGCGGGTCGTCCACTAATGGCCAGAGAAGAAGTGGACGTTCACTCCCCGGATCCACCTGTCAACGTGTCCTTGGGCGAGCGACTGGACACCAAATGGCTCCTGAAGACGGAGCGTTAGTGTGTGAGTTTGTGGGAATGAATGGATTAGCAGGTTGCTCCTCGTGTGGGAGCCTCTAAAGTCATACCGATGTGGGAATGTTGAGTAGTGGAGGGCTTTGTGTTGAGTCGGAAGACTAGAAAGGTGTTCTGGAAACGAGAGTCCATTTACAACGGTTCTCACCAAATAACAAGTGCATGAAATACTGCAGGCTATTGTGAAAGGTAAACACATTGGAGTAAAACGTACAATATTTGCTTATAAGATATATAGGAGTAGGACTTTTTTTTTTTAATACTTGAGTAGCTCAAAGGTGAAAGTATATTGGTCTAGTAAATGTAATTACTTACATTGCACCACTGTTCAAAAGCCAGTAAAGCAAAAGGAAAAAGGAAAATGTTCCCCTGACATCGTGCCTAGAGTTTGGGTGGACATGCTGAGCTTGTTGGGCCGATTGGCCGATAACTATGGGACGGGCAGTTTGATGGGCAGCTTCTCTTGTCCATAGGCTGAAATACACCATGTTAGTCACATTGGACCAGAAATCATCCGGCTGTAATGTATGGGCCAGTCAGTCTGCTGAGACAGAGACCAAGTCCAAAGTCATGTCTCAAATCTTCTGATCTGCTGCATGCCATCTGGTCTGTAGAGTAAGCTATTCCTTTTAGGATCACTTTAAAAAAACAATGAAAGGTCATTGTTATTGCAACTTAAGTTCAACTTGAGTCGTAGTTGGTAGGTAGGTTGGTAGATAGATAGTTGGTAGGTAGTTGGTAGTTAGGTAGGTTGGTAGGTAGGTAGTTGGTAGTTAGGTAGGTAGATAGGTAGGTTGGTAGGTTGCTTTATTCAACCCGAGGGAGACATTTCTTTGAAGCAGCAGCAATCATGTATACAATATATACATTAAAATCAAATAGCATGAATGTAAATTTAAAGTATAATATTACAATATTCCCAGAAGACTCATTACACTCACAAGCATGCAGCTTGGAATGAGAGGTGTAACAGGTAAACTGTTCCACAGAAAACAGAGGACACCTCCATACCGTGTCCAAGTTTGTCCGGACAAATGTCAATGTCTTTTGCAAGACAATAATGTAACTGTGTTCTGACAATATTCATAAATATGTGTTTTTACCGTTTACCGTGAGCTGTAACAAGAGAGCAATGATAGCCCTGTGTGTGTGTGTGTGGGGAGAGTTCTTGTTCAACAGATCACCTCTGAACTGTATAACCATGTTCAACCTATGTGCCCCGCCCACTCCTCCTCTCTACCTCCATCTGCCTGATGGATCATGGAGGTCTGGATTGTGGTCCATGCCGACTACCAACTATCCATACACTCTGTCATACTCATTGAATGTTTATGTAACTCTGTATTGATTCATCTGGTCACATGACACCTATTGTTCTGTCCATCCTGGAGAGGGGTCCTCCTCTCTTGCTCTCCTGAAGCTTTCTTCCCTTTTTCACCCTGAAAGGTTTTTTTCTATTTCTTGGAAGTTGTTCCTGTTCCGATGTGAGGTCAAAGGTCAGGGATGTTGATGTGAACACATTGTTAAGCCCTCTGAGGAGAGTTTGTAATTTGTGATGTTGGGCTGTACAAAATAAACTGAATTGAATTTGAACCTCCAGGTCTCTCTCGTTTGTTCCCTCTGCTCCTAACATTTATGAAGTCGAGTCATGCAGCCACAGGAGGATTCAAACATTCTTTTAACTCGAGTTGAAATATTTTATCCTGGGCTTTGCTTCAATTTGCTTGGGAATGTTTATTCGCTCACCTTTTGCATGGACTTCACACACACTGCCTCTGAAATTCAATTCCTGCTCAACGTGAGTGCACCTTCAGGCATAAACAGTCGGAGGAAAGGCGGTCCGACTCATCTTCAGCTCCAGGTGGGGGACAGCGAGTCAGATCCCACTTGTTGCATGCATAGTTTGCAAGTATCAAGATGCCGAGGGCCAGTGACCAAATGTCCATATTTGATGCCGTGGTGAGTGAGAGCAGGTTACACTGAGCACCTCTCTCCTCTCTCCTTATGGACATCTAGGATACACTGAGCACCTCTCTCCTCTCCTCTCTCCTTATGGATGTCTAGGATACACTGAGCTCCTCTCTCCTCTCCTCTCTCCTTATGGATGTCTAGGATACACTGAGCACCTCTCTCCTCTCCTCTCTCCTTATGGACGTCTAGGATACACTGAGCACCTCTCTCCTCTCTCCTTATGGACGTCTAGGATACACTGAGCACCTCTCTCCTCTCCTCTCCTCTCTCCTTATGGACGTCTAGGATACACTGAGCACCTCTCTCCTCTCCTCTCTCCTTATGGATGCTTAGGATACACTGAGCACCTCTCTCCTCTCCTCTCTCCTTATGGACGTCTAGGATACACTGAGCACCTCTCTCCTCTCTCCCTTATGGATGCTTAGGATACACTGAGCACCTCTCTCCTCTCCTCTCTCCTTATGGACGTCTAGGATACACTGAGCACCTCTCTCCTCCTCTCTCCTTATGGACGTCTAGGATACACTGAGCACCTCTCTCCTCTCCTCTCTCCTTATGGACGTCTAGGATACACTGAGCACCTCTCTCCTCTCCTCTCTCCTTATGGACGTCTAGGATACACTGAGCACCTCTCTCCTCTCCTTATGGACGTCTAGGATACACTGAGCACCTCTCTCCTCTCCTCTCTCCTTATGGACGCTTAGGATACACTGATCACCTCTCTCCTCTCCTCTCTCTACTCATGGATGAATTTACATCCCTCCATCACACATTATTAACTCTGAGTCTTTGTGACTTCACGTCTCACAGTTTGTACAGATTGGAAAGCTTGCTGAGGGAAATTAATAATTTGTGATCTTGGGCTATATAAAATAAACTGAATTGAATATGCAACATGTTTTACTTCACTTCACCAACTGTCTGTTGAGTCTCTGGCTTCGAGAGCTCAACGTGAGCCGACCGAGTTACTTTCTGCTGTCTGGGTCATTGTGAACACAAAGCGATGGTCTTCTCTCAGCAGATTGTCAATGACAGGCTGAGGGAGGAAACAGACGCTCAGTGGATCACGTGCGGCGGCTGAATGTTACTTTCTCAGTCACGTGCGTCGGTGTGAAAAACACACACACACACACACACACACACAGCAGCTGGAGAAGACGCTGCACGTCTTTTCTTGCATGCGTTCCCGTCGTTAACCAGCTGTCTCACAGCCGTACCCACATCGGAATGACGACGGTTGTCACGTCACGCGGCAGACGGCGCTGCAGTGACGCTTGGTGAACACGTCCACGTACACGGTACTTTTCATTATCTAGCGTCATCTGTGGTGTGATTTATTTAATGGCGCATGATCCAATCAGCAGATGTGCGTTAACCAGTCCAAACTATGGGTAATTGCCGGGTTATAGTCGCCATCGTCGTCCCTGTGTTGAAGAGACAATGTCCTGTGAAAAAGGGGAGCAATTACCAGAGAGATGGCGATGGAGCTGATGGATCACAGGGCACAGAGCAGCAAATGTAATGATGCAGCCCATTTGACTGATGTCACATTGTGGCCCATCCATCTGAAACTTTATGTGGGCGATCATTTCATTGAGAACTAGTCCCCGGATGTTTATACTTCTCCTGTGGGCACTTTCAAATCAGTAGTTGGTTCATTATTAGTTCATAGGTACTACTTACTTATGCCTCCTACCAACTATGCCATGGCCCTGCTGAGACTCCGCCCACTCCTCCTCTCTTCCTCTATCTGCCTGATGGATCATGGAGGTCTGGATCGTGGTCCATGCCTACTACTAACTATTCAAACACTCTGTCATACTCATTGAATGTTTATGTAACTCTGTGATGATTCCTTCTGGTCAGATGACATCTATTGCTTCTGTCCATCCTGGAGAGGGATCCTCCTCTGTTGCTCTCCTGAAGGTTTCTTCCCTTTTTTCCCCCTGAAGGGTTTTTTCTATTTCTTGGGAGTTTTTCCTGATCCGATGTGAGGTCAAAGGTCAGGGATGTCCTATATGTACAGATTGTAAAGCCCTCTGAGGGGAATTCATAATTTGTGACATCGGGCTATTCAAAATAAACTGAATTGAATTGAAACTTGTTCTTAGGAGCCAGATTCCGTTGCCCATCTATTTTGGGGTTCTGCACGTCTGATTTAACTTTTACTTGAATTCACCTTATTTATTTTTTCTGTGCAACTCAAAATAATGTCATGCTACTGCACCCTATTTGCACTTGAGTACTCATTAGATTACAAAATATACCCGTTCAGATGTTCTCTAATGGAGACAGAGATGAAAAACTTTCAAGCCCAACCCTCCAAAGCCTCCGACTTAGGGAAAAGAAATCTCATTTTGGCTCCAAATCCTCGTGATCAATCTTTCCTCCCTCGCCCGTCTGTCTGTTATCTTCTCCATTTGTCTGGGGTCTATTTTGCCCCATCCATCCACAAACCACCCCATAAAGCTGACTTTTCTGGGCGCCTCGTCGCACAACATTGGCGCTCCCTCCATCTAGCCTGAGGTCAGCTCTGGGAATGAGACGGAGCAGAAAAAGATAGTGGAGAAATGTCACCTCGGGAATGAAATATTGATGGACGGGAAAAGGCCTTGCCTGATTCGCCCTTGCCTGTGGGCGTGGCACGCAGTTGATGGGCAACGGAGAGGAAAGCCAAAACAAATACTCTAATCCTGAGGAAAGGAGCCAGACGGAGAGCAATGCGGGAACGCGGAAATCCTATCCAACCTTTTCCCTCAGCGGTATCGTTATCTCCCTCCCCCCCCACACCCCCCTCCCCATTCGGCCAACCATAATCAGATTCCCTTGCACTTCACTTGATGTGGTTTATTTCCAGCCCAAAGCCCTCCAGGCTTAACATATGATCCCTTTCTGCCAAATAAGGGAATCAATACAATGTAAACTAGAACGGGCACTCGGTAGAGCGCATACCTTCGCATATCACAAGATTGGGCATTGAATTATGATCATTTTGGCATCAGTTGCATGCCAATTGGATAGAAAATGACCGCGCTATGGTAAAAAGAAGATTTTGATCTTTTCATGACCTTGACCTTTGACCCGATCGATCCCAACATCTAATCAAATGGTCCCCGGATAATAACCAATCATCCAACCAAATTTCATGCGATTCGGTTTAATACTTTTTGAGTTATGCGAGTAACACGCATACAAATAAATAAATACACGGCGATCAAAACATTACCTTCCGCATTTTCAATGCGAAGGTAATAAGGCGAGGGGAAAATGAAACCCAACATCTGAATTTGCATAATCACGTCGGGCCCGGCTGAAACGCGTCCGCCTTGTTGAGGGCCGAACTGTCAGATCGCGGTTGCAATATGAAGAAGGGCGCGGCTGATGTCGTCAGTTCTTCAGGCTGTCACTCAAGCGGCTTTACGACTCAGCTGTAATAACGACTGCGCCACATGTGTGCTGATCCCGTCACTCCGACGGCAGCTTCGTCTGCCGTGAGAAAACAATGAATCCTTATTGGACCCAAATGCCTTCCAATCAACTCTCCTCCAGACCGACGTATGAAATGAACCGTGTGCATTTCCCTTTGATTCAGTGGCCCTCTCATTCCCATACGTGGCTGAAGGAATGGAGCAGACTGCTCTGGACGCCAGACGGTGACAGTGAGCGTGCTGGATGACTCACCATTGATCCACTTGGCCTCCGGGTCGTGGACCTTGAACTCGGGTTTGAAGAGATCCTCCACGGTCAGCTTGGTGTTGCTCCAAGCTTGGCTGTCAGCTGAAAGAAACAAGCCGTTCGTTGTGAGTCGCCTTGCGGTTCATGTGAGATGTGGTGTTCCACATCGGGGTGACACTCAAACATCGGTTATATCTGTTTTTCTAGCATGCACAGTTTGAAATCCGTCTCCAACGTTAGCTGACCTACTTCCACCTCTCTTCTGTTTCTTTGTACATGCTCTACTGGCATCAAAACACAAAGTTTGTGTTTTCAGGGAAATGCACATATAGATGCAGGGTGGTTTATACAAATGCTTTTCTTTTTTTTTGGGGGTATGTATGTATGTGTATATATGTGTATGTATGTGTATGTGTATATATATATGTGTATGTAAGTATTTGTATATATGTGTATGTATGTGTGAATGTATGCATGTATGTATATATATGTGTGTATGTATGTATGTGTATATATGTGTATGTATGCATGTATGTATGTATATATATATATGTATGTATGTGTGGGTGTGTGTGTATGTCTATGTGTGTATATCTATTTTTATGTCTGACATTTTTGTTCTTGTTTTATGTTTATATTAGGGCTGTGAAACGATTAAACATTTTAATCGGATTAATCACAGGTTTTTGTGGATTAATCATGATTAATCACATATTACCGATATTCTCGGTATATTTTGTGAGAACATACAGATTTATGACAAAAGACGGATATATACATTTATACATTCTTCTAAACAATGGTGCTGCAACTCAGCAGTTATTTAGCAGTTTTCTTCCATATGGAACATTAATACATCTTCATCCTAAACAGAATGTTTAACCCTCCTGTTACCTTTCGGGTCAATTTGACCCCATTCAATGTTTAATGTTGGTGTTCTTTGAGGTCAATTTGACCCCAGGCTGTTTTTCACTGTGTCAAACATATCAGAAATATCAACTTTTTTATTTATTTAAAGGGCTATTTAGGTAGTCAACAAACAAACATAAAGTACCTCACACTTAAACTTGGGAAGCAATATTAATTCTAATAATTTTCTGGAGGTTTTAATTGCTGGGGTCAAATTGACCCCGAGGGTAAAATATGTTCGTAAATGTAAAGGTAACAGGAGGGTTAAACAGAACATTTTTCTCTTGTTTGTCAACCATTAATTCCACCATGATACAATCTAAAGGTGGACAGATTGACAAGTGACTTTTTTTTGCTCGGTCCCGATGCGGCGCACGGAGCTCTGTGGCGCGAGACGGAGATCGATAAGTGTTAACGCAACGCGTAGAGACAGAAATGACATGCTGCTGTGGAGATACGATCAACAACAGACGTTTAGTTTAATAAAAGAACAAAGACGTGCTCTAGAGAACATGTCAGGGGGCGGGCCAATCTCTTTAATGTCATGCGATCTACCGACACTACGCCGCGATCGACTGGCAGGTCGCGATCGACGTGTTGAGACCCTGATCTACAGGAAGTAAAAGTCGTAACAAGGTTTCCGTAGGTGAACCTGCGGAAGGATCATTACCGATGAACAGCACGACCGTCTGCATGAGAGCGGACAGAGTTCAGATTGAAGTGGTGTATTGGAAGCTCATTTTGCAAGTGACTTTTTTTTCGTCCCGACGACCAACAACAGACGGATTGGAAGCTCATTCTGCGCATGCGTTAAATGCGTAAAAAAAAAAAAAAACTAGTTAAACCTGTAATTGGATTAACTGAGTTAACGCGTTATTTTTCACAGCACTAGTTTATATGTCTACAGTACACAATGTTATGTCTGACAAAAAAACTAAAAAGTTGACCCTTAAAACGTACAACAGTTTCTCAGAAAGCATCCTACACGTTAAACATATATGTTCCCCCACTCTGGTCCATCGGTCCACTGGCCGGGCCGTATTACTTTCTTCTTTGTGATTCCAGACGACCTGGAACCTACACCTGAACCTGTCTCAACATCTGCCTCCTCGACGGTTTACCTGTATACCATCCACCACTTCAGACCTTCTGCCTCTGCCTGTTATCTCATGCATCTTCCCTTCTGCGGGACATCACAGACCTGATCCTGCGTGCTGCGTTCCACGGTATTAGAGTCTCTTTTCCTTGTTGTGTCGCTCAGCAGCCTGGAACTTTAAGCTCCATTGATCAATGTTTGTAGAGCAACCATCAATCAGTGGTGCCTTGTAGTGGCACACCCAGAGAGAAGCATCTCCCAATTCTGCACTTGTACAACACAACTGACTTCTTATTGTAGTGACTTCAGTTTTTATATATATTTTTAGCCTATATATATATACATACATATACATACATACATTTATCTATATCTATGTATATATATATATAGTCCACTGTATGCAACTTGGCCCACAAAGTTAAGAGCTAACATTTTCACATATATATTTATATGACTATATATATAGATATATATAGGCCACTGTATGCAACTTGGCACACAAAGTTAAGAGCTATTACCTTCACTTCACTTTCATTGTAAATAAGTCTGCCCCCTAGTGGCCAACATCTGTTTGATGTAGCTTTAAGGTTTTGGTAAATGGATAAAAGTATCAGTTTAGTCCTACAACCTACTCACAACTAAAATTGAAATCAACTATTCTCATTGGCAACACTGTTTTAATGTTTAATACAAGTTTAACATTTGTTTGGCAGACAGATGTGTCGAGTGTCCTTTTATTCCAGAAAGGTACGTACAAACACAAAGAAATCGAAGTGTAACATTTTTTCTTTTCACAGAATAATTAATAACACCATTACTTGGATATAAATGCCTTAAATTATGTTCTGAAAATGTTCATCATTTTTAATGATGAAATGTTAGTTCTCTAGCAGGAAGACAACGCGCCAATGGAAAGCTCGTCCTGAATAGGACAGCTGCCGATAGCGAGCAGAATATCAGGGCCAAGTCATTTTGAATGTCAGCCACTTTGGCTTTCCTTCATAACTCCACACAGCATGTTTGTTTATGGAGGCAATGGAAGTCTAACCAACCGTGAGACACACCAGGGAAGAGCACGCTGCGCGGCCATTGGATTGGGATGATTTTTCTTCTGTGGATACTATTGTGTGATATCGGGCGGTTGAAGGGATTAAGGGGGGGTCTCACATGTCCTGACACAGTTTTGAGGAGTGGGGGTACGTCTCATCAGGCGGCGACCTCCGTGTCTGAAAAGTAAAGCCAACGCAGAAGTGCCTCAAATTTGCATTCTTTCTAAAGGCCACCAGGGGGAAACTCCTTCGGTTGGGAGTTGTCCGTGTTTAACCCTTTCACAGTGTGTTTTCAGTACATGAGTTATTACCTTCGCATTGAAAATGCCGGAAGGTTATGTTTTGATCGCCGTGTATTTATTTATTTGTATGCGTGTTATTCGCAAAACTCAAAAAGTATTGAACCGAATCGCATGAAATTTGGTGGGATGATTGTTTATTATCCGGGGACCAGTTGATTCGATTTTGGGATCGATCGGGTCAAAGGTCAAGGTCATGAACAGGTCAAAATCTTTCGCAGAACTCAAAAAGTATTGAACCGAATCGCATGAAATTTGGTGGGACGATTGTTTATTATCCGGGGACCAGTTGATTAGATTTTGGGATCGATCGGGTCAAAGGTCAAGGTCATGAACAGGTCAAAATCTTTCGCAGAACTCAAAAAGTATTGAACCGAATCGCATGAAATTTGGTGGGACGATTGTTTATTATCCGGGGACCAGTTGATTCGATTTTGGGATCGATCGGGTCAAAGGTCAAGGTCATGAACAGGTCAAAATCTTTCGCAGAACTCAAAAAGTATTGAACCGAATCGCATGAAATTTGGTGGGACGATTGTTTATTATCCGGGGACCAGTTGATTCGATTTTGGGATCGATCGGGTCAAAGGTCAAGGTCAAAGGTCATGAACAGGTCAAATCTTCTTGAATCACATGGAATTTGGTGGGATGATTGGTTATTATCCAGGGACCATTTGATTAGATTTGGGGATCAATCGGGTCAAAGGTCAAGGTCATGGAAAGGTCAACATCTTTTTTTTACCAAAGCACGACACATTTTCTTCCAATTGGCATGCAACTAATGCCAAAATGTTCATAATTCAATGCCCAATCTTGTGATATGCGAAGGTATGCGCTCTACCGAGTGCCCATTCTAGTTTATAATATTTTGGTCACCTAAAAATCATACCTGCAAACTCCTAAGGGTCGCCACACCACATCCACGTTGTTTGGATGAAAGCTTAAGATTTTATAACTGCGGTCTTTTGATTGTTCACGCCTAAATTCTAAATGGATCTGATTAACCTTTTGAAAACCGCCCGATTGTTTAAGGTTTCTGCTCGAAATAACATACCCTGACTAAATAGGGTTTAGCTCTGCAACCAGGAAGGCTATTTGAATAATGTTGGTGTTATAATAAAGGCAACATGTGAGCTTTTGTTCAGATGTGTACATATTAGTATATATGTTAAGAGTAAATAAAGATGAAACACAGCAAAAATAAAAGTTTCAGGTTCGCCATAAAACAATGAAGCACTTTCAGGATGAATATCTCTTGGAAGGATGTACAGCAAAATACTCTCAAAGTTTCAGCATTTTACTTGGATTTTGTATATTCTTGCCCTTCATAAAGATATGTGAGTGAAATGCTGGCTCCTATTTCTCTGAAGCATGTGGCCAGGGGTGACACAGTGGACCTTTGAGGAAGTCTTTATAAGCGCAGCGATTTAGTTCATAGTTATTTTGGTGAATTTCTTGGTGTGCAGCTCAGTGGGGTGAGGGGGTCGTCCTGCAACCCCAAGGTCGTCGGTTCGATCCCCGCTCTCCCCATTAGTTGCAAGTCGAAGTGTCCATGAGCAAGGCACTGAACCCCCAGTTGCTCCCCGGGCGCATCACTGCAGCCCACTGCTCCTTCATAACTAAGGATGGGTTCAATGCAGAGGATACATTTCGTTGCCTGTGTACCTGTACTCTGTGCAATGACAAGAGATTGAATCCAAACCAATCCAATCTTGGAAGGTGCAGCAACAACGGCCAATGGAGCACGTAAAAACATGTGAAACCGGAGCAAATATCAGGAGCCGAGTGTTACCTGGTGTGAGGAGGATGACCGACATGGTGATGAGGGAGCAGACCACCAAGATGACCAGCAGAGCGATGGCAATCCCTTTCCAGTTCCTCTGAGAAGGACTCCCCCCACCCAGGTCCTGCAGAGCAAGAGACATGGAGGTGAGAGTGGAACAGCCAATACAAAGACTTGAGTACCAATGCGTCTTGTTCACATTGCTGAAGTTTAAAAAAACTTTTCGATGTTTAACAACTTGATTTTTGCCACAAACTTGAAATGTTTGAATTAAAAAAAAAAGCTAGATATTTGCTCAGAGGTGAACATGAATGCTAAACCACCGAGGCTAGGCAACACGCGACCGTCCCAATAATTCAACTGCAGCAACTCACAATAACAAGAGTCACATTGAGGCATTGCTTTTTCAAGTCTATCCACTGCACAGTGAAGGAGATATAATTGCTATGAAGGGCTTTGCATGAGCCACACACTGTAAGCCTGGAAAGACGAAACTCGCTCTTTCGGTGCTAGAGTGCTTAGTATTTGCACGGTTGTGTCATTGTTCGGCCGACCGTCCTTTGAGTCAGACGTTCTGACCGGTGGGAAACACAAACGCTCTGCTTGGGCAAAGGGTCGGTGTCAGGGATGCAGCATCCAGCTGGGTTTTGGTTGCTTTTATAATTTTCTTCTCTGTGTGTGTATCAAATTGCCTTGTTGTATATTTGTTTTGTGAAAGGGAGGGGAGGGGGGCTGTAATGTGTATCCTCACCATGTGGCTGTCTGATATGTTATCCTTTCACTCCTTATTTGTGAGGTCTATTGTATATTAAGTCTCGTTTTGAAATTTCTACAAATAAATCATATATTAAAAAAAGGAATACAGCTCCATTTGCATTCAGGAGCTCATACTGACTGCCGAAAGACTTGGTTGGTGCAACTTTAGGAGCAACGGAAGTCAAGGCGGTGGCGGCTGGCGGCGGCGGCGGTATACACTCGGAGGATCACGTTACCGCGGTTTCCCAAGCGGCCTGTAGAACCACGGTGGCCTTCAAGTTATGTCAAATGAGAAAAGGTTCTCCAGTGCCTATGATTAGTTTTTCCCACTCTGGGCTCCTGTGGAAACACGGCCATACAATATGGCGACTGTAAAGAACATCCAACCCGATTTAAAACAATACTTGGCAGGTGATCGGATGAACCGTACGTCAATCAAAATCTTGCCTAAACGAGCCAGGAGGAGAGCGTAGAAACTAATTTTCCTTCGAGAAATTTCCTTTGCTCTTCTTTCAATGAAGAAACAGCTTCCAGTTCTGATGGGGCTGATGCTGTTGTGACCCTCACATAGATTCTGTTTGGCAGGTTAGGAATTAATTTGCATTTAAGGGCTCCATCTTAAACTGGCTGCAGAAATATTTGGCTCGGGCGATCTGAGTGACTGCAAAGTACACCGGGTGTGATATTATCTACAGGGAAATGGCCATCCAGGAGAGTTTGTTAAAGATTCCGCCTGCAACTTTATCTCTTGAGTCCTGGTATCAGAGGGTCTTAAGCGGGGTCTTCCACCACATCTGCAACCTCTGATAAGATGCATTAAGCCCCCCCCCCCCACTATACATTTCTCTCCCTGCCCTCAATTACCCACAAAACCCTGCTGGTGAAATACAGTGTTCACTGACCACCAACTGCATCTTGATTGGCTGGAGGGGAGGCGGGAAAATAAATGATTGCCAATTAGAGCATGGTCTCCGCATCCGTCTTACACTTTCTCTCAAATATTTTCTTAGTGCTCGGTGGTTTAAAAACACCGTAGCTCACTTTTTTTTCCTTCCGATAGACTAGGAATGCCACTCATATTGACTCATGAGGCAATTATGAGTGAAGTACATCCAGTTGTCATTTTCTCACAGACCATATAGTAACAGGACTTTAGCGGTTTAGTGATAATTTTCGACAAACTTTCTTGTACTTGAGTATCAGTTGGACATGGAGCATTAGAGTACATTGCATTTTACAGCCACTATAATAGCAGACACACAGTCCATGGACGCAGTGTTACATCATCCACAGCCCCCTCCGGACTCATAAGACTATTATCAGGACTTGGGCCGCTGCTCATTTCATTAATACCACAAAAAGCTGACGTGTCCTTGAAAACGGACAGAAACTCTAAATTGCCTTTGTGCCTCCATGCATACGATTCTCACTCTCTTTCTTATTCACTTTCTCTCTATCTCATTTGCTTCTCACCCAAATTTCCTATTTAGCCACATTTGAATAACTCAGTCTCAGTTTATTAACTCAATTACGAGGAATGATAGAACCACCGAGAGAATGTTGACCCGCTGAGTCCCTCCATTACCATTATTATACATCTTGCAAACCTATTTGGAGAAATGAGACAGCAATCCTTTATCTCGATCACTGGACCCTCATCATAGGTAAATACATGTCTTCATTTCAACTCTAAATCCATGTCGACTAGAGGACAAGCTGAGGCCTTGGTGCAATATAGTAACTTTCAGTAGGTTTTAATATAATTTAGCTAAGCCCGATGTTGCTTCGGGTCAATAGGACCATTAACTAGCATAAAGCAACCTATATATGCTTTTCTTCTTTTGTTTCTATTTCATTTCTGATATTAGAGGCTGAGAGGAGGGAGGAAAAAGTTGGTGTGGCTCGGACAGACTTCAAAAGAGCAAACACACCACTGATGTCTCGCTTTGGATGTGAAGCCCCAGTAAAAGCTTTTTTTCTTTCCATCCCTGCCGATGATCTTCACACTGACTCTCACCACATGGAGGCACAGGCGGAGATTTATGTTTCTATGTGCCTGAGCCCAGACACACCTTGGTAAATGTACAGCTACAACCGACTCGCACACACACAAACAACACAATTAGGATACACTGAGCACCTATCTCCTCTTCTCTCTCTCCTGATGGATGGATTTTCATCTCTCCATCACACATTATTAACTGTCCTTCCTCCGCGGAGTCTTTGTGACTTCACATCTGAGAGGGTCCATTCGGACCAGGCTGGGTCTGCTGATGCGTCATTTTTTATATTGGGCTATACAAAATAGACTGAATTGAATAATTACAGGGATTGAAAATCAAAAGTTCACCGATACACACGATGAAATGAACGGACACGGCAATTATAGTAAAGAGGCTCTCGTCACATGAATATAAATCATAGGCGTGTGAAGACAGCAACATAAGAGCATAACAGTGCTGCAGAATTGAGTCATAAAACCCTAAAATGCAGTTTTTTTTGGGATGTGGGTGCTCGCCCATTTGCAGAGTGTGCTATATGGATTACAATAATTAAAGGAAAATAATGATAATGTATTTGCTGAGTGTCCTGAACAAAAGTGAGTACTACATGCCTGAATGTGTAAAAAAAAAAGTTTAATTAATTAAAATCCGTAGCTCTCATTTGACTTCCATCAGTTATTATTTATTTATTCAACCCCAGACAACAATTAGAACCCTCATTTAATTAAACTGACTGGCTACAGACGCCATCACACTCAATCAATACGATCAATTATTCATCAGGTCAAGTCGACCACAGAAAAAGTAATGGAACACATTTGTTGTTGGCGGTAGAGCTGAGTGAACAGTGATGATCAGGGTGACTCAGAGGACATGCTATAACTGTTTTCACACGGGGAGTGGTAGCTGCAATGACAAGTAAAATGAGCTTGAAATATCATTTTTTATATTCAAATCATGCTATTTCCCCCCCCCCCCCAGAAATTAAAAGCTTTTTCCATCAGTTGACAGTGTGTCAGTCGTGGTGAGATTATTCCATAACATGTTCAATGATCAATGTCTGGAAGGCATTTAAATCAGAAAAGCAAGTGATGGAGGAAAACCATTGTAGAATGCCTGAAAGCAGTCCCTCGGCTGTCATATGGCTTAGTTGTGTGCTATCGGAGGCCATTTTCTAAAATCACATCATCTGTCTTAGAAATTGCGAGGATTGCCTTCAAAACCGAGAAAACAACTCAGTCTGAAAAAAATACCAACGACTCAAATTATCACAGGAAGCCTTGAATAAAAGTAAAGAGAAAGCACAACCGAAGGGAAGCGGAAACATTCACTATATTTATAGTATTTATGCTGCATTGTATATACATAATTATGTATTGTATGCAGGCCAAGTGAAACGCATCTTTCTCTTCTTGACTGAGTGTTCTTCAGTGAAACAGAATATTTGGTGTACAATTCAAATCCGACAGTTTCCACCGTGTCTCGGTGTGATTAGCAGACTTCTTAGTCACGGAGAAATGTCCTCTTGTTGCATGGCTTCCCTTCCACTGGAAAGCTTTGCAGGTAACACTTTATAATAACCATTATTCATTATAGTAAATTGGTAGTTTATAAAACTTTAGTTCATTGATATTTTACTGTCGACCAATAATTCTATAATAATAATGTTTAGTAATTATATGTATGTTGATAACCGATGTTTCACCAGTTTATTCTTGCGTGCATAATGACTCTTTGTGCTATATTAAGTATATGTTATGGATTTGGTCTGGATGACCCTTACAAAGTTACAACAGCTGATCGTAATACTGTGAAATGCACTTATTGTAAGTCGCTTTGGATAAAAGCGTCTGCTAAATGACATGTAATGTAATGTAATGTGTTGATAAAAATGTATTGAAGTATCTTCATACATAGATAGTTAAAACCTCTTCACTTGTTATCAATTGGTTTCTTGTTCATCATTCTTTGTCATGTTTAAAGATATGTAAATGTAATCAGGTTTACAAGTGTTAATCATTAACACATATGATGCATGTATAGTTCACTAGGTGCGACTGCGCTTCATTAGATCGGTGGATCAATCCCCTACCAGCAGTGGCGGCTGGTGAAATTGGGGGGGGGGGGGGGGGGCGCAGTTGGGCAACACGGTTTAAATAGCACTCAACAATGAGAAGAAAAGAGGTTTTGAGTAGAATATAGTAGAACACAAAGCTTTATTTCAAGAACACACCGTGCTCAACACTGTCCAATAACAACTATCAACACATTAACTTTGGGCATGAGAGGTTCAGAGCAGCTTTAAGAAACATTGGGTTGGGTTTCAGAAGTTTACAGAATAAAAGAGTTTCACCCTCACATGAAAGAGGTTCAGAGCAGAATAGAGTCAGAAAGAGATCACATGTTACATTGGGTGACAGAGCAGACCCACTACTGTAAAGACAAGTAGCCTCCTCTCTTTAAAGTTGGCAAACTTCTCAATAACTCTCTGGTTAAAGTCAATCATGTCTGTAACCAGCCTGTTTCCATTATTCTGGAGGGAATGTGTCTGTTTTTCAGAACTTCTTCGTTGTGTTTTCGATGCCAGTTCGGTCTCCTTCTGCTGCTCTGCAAACAGGGTTAGCTTCATGCTGTTAGCGAGTTAGCTCCATGCTCTTAGCTAGATAACTGCGGCAAGATTCGTGCTTTACACTTGTCTGAAGCTCTTTAGATCCCTCCCCCCGTTGTAGTCCAGAGAGTTTCAGTCCCAGGACTTTGGAACAACAGACAGGGGAAACTAAACAGCGCATGACTCACTGAGCCTCCAGCTAACCAGCTCCGTAGCTCCGTGGAGCTCTCTGGGCTGAGGGGACGATCCGACTCTGATCTGCCGAATAGTCCAATCTCGTGAAATAATAAAACAATGTCATTGGCCAGAGCGCACATTTTTGCGCCCCAAGATTCACGTTTCATCCGCCAATGAGACGCCATCCTTGCCGAAACGACTGTGAAATGTTTGCTCGCTGCCGCACACACAAGTTGGGCCGGTGCCCCGGAAATGGGGCGGGGCTTCTCGCCGTGATAATGAGTGACGATAAATTATATGTTTTCACATTAATTTAAGTGGTTGTTGACAGGCTGACGGTCTCCCACACACACATTTAGCGCGTCAACGCGGTATATTTACTATTTAAATGATTTGGCATATAATGTTTTTGACAGGATGTATTTTTTTATTTTCTTCTTCTTTTTTAATTTCATCTCAAAATTTTAAGAGAGGCGTCACCCTAGCGCCCTCTATGGACGCACCGCCACTGCCTACCAGTCCAGGTCGATGTGTCTTTGAGCAAGAACATCAACCCCAAAAAGTGCTATAAAATGACCATTTAACGTCTCATTATATATACATAATCTATAAACCAACAACATTTTACATAATAATAACACATTATTTATTATCCTTTTATATTTCGTACAATGTCAAATAAGTACAAACTAAAGTGTAATTGACTATTAATTAACAGTGTTTTAATGGTGGTTATTGTAACAATCAATTAGTCGTGTACAGACGTACACAACAGTTTAATGTTGAAACAACACATTTCTTATATCTCCCGCCGCCCACTCATCCCCTACACCAGGGGTGCTCAATACGTCGATCGCGATCGACCGGGGCGACCTGCCAGTCGATCGCGGCGTAGTATTGGTAGATCGCATGACATTAAAAAAAATTGGCCCGCCCCCCTATCACTTTCTCTATAGCGTCACATTACAGCAGCAGCATGTCATTTCTGTCTCTACGTGTCGCGTTAACAGTCCTCTGCCCGCCGTCTCGTGCGCCGCAGAGCTCCGACACCGGTTTGCGCGCATAGGGACGGAGCAAAGAAAAAGTCACTACCCCCCCCCCCGTCAACAATTCTTCTCGGCTCGCGCGCGGTAGGTGAACACACTCTCACTAGCACCACCCCCCCCGTCAGTCGATCGCCTTGGTCACATAATAAGTAGCTCGCATGCTGAAAAAGTGTGAGCACCCCTGCCCTACACACTTCCCTGCAGATTTTCTCAGAGTGAGAGAATGATAAGACATTTAATAAAAATGTTAATGCTGCCTTTGAGATTTGTGATTAAGACCCCGCACATCTTCATCAAACTCCAGCTAATAAGCTTATTCCCCACTGGCTTCCTGTGCACGTGTGTGTGTTGTGTGTGTAGGCGTACATGCAAGAAGCCTGCTGTCAAGTGTCGGGCTATTTATAGAGTCGTCGCCTGGACTCTGACCTTGGAGAGGGTGTGACAAATGACAAGCAGCATTTCGGTCGGAGCCAAAGCCATTTAAACAATGGCAGCGGGTCGGAGAGGGAGAAGAAAAATAACGCCATCTGCAGCGGCTTATTTTTGTTTACCCATGAAATACCATTTCTCACTGCCTTGTGAATCATTGACAGCCACAGCCAAAGCTACGCCGGGGTCGTGAGGCTTAACATGTGAAATTGATCCACTGGCTAACAGGAAACGGCAGGCTTAGCTACCTGTTGTCAGCGAATTGTATTTAGCATTGTCAGCCTTGCCCTCAAGGACACTTCTATTGGCCTTTAGTCCATGTGGGATCATTCTCAATTAGTCACTGTCCCTGCCGTATTGGTTTCAGATACACTAGGTTGTTGACTCGCACGGGGTCGTAATGGCATCAATGTATATTTATTTGAACCATGACCTTATAGCAACAGAGACAGAACGAGTCTCTGGAAAGCGCAGGGACTGTGCTTCAGGGGATTATGCCGCACAGATTTATTTTATTTTAATGAACTCTAAAGGGTGGAATGGTTTGGATTTTTGACGAAATCGCCAGACTTTATAATGCAATCCCCAAACCAATGGGGGACGTCACAATGACTATGTCCACTTCTTAGAGAGTCTTAGGATTCGACACGTATTCTATTTCTGTGTGCAGGACCTCTGCATCTGTTTCTGCAGTAAAGTTGTTTGAGGATGATAAAATACACTTTGCTCGATTAGATAAACCGTAGCCTTACGCACTCTGGGATATGCATCTAACAGTCATATTAAAAAGTGACGGCAAGCGGTATCTCGGCAAATTGAACCATTATTCCCCAACCATCAGTTAGTGTGACCCCGAGCAGACTCAGCTGCTGCCCATGTTAAGTCAATGCCATTGATATAAGCAGTGGAAGGGGAACCGACCTTCAAACAAACAGTTAAAAATACAGAGCGCAGAATGGTCAAGGCAGAGTTAAGCCCTTTCCGCTTTGGCAATTCAATCATTCATCCAAGGATCGGGGGGAGGGAGGGCGGGGTGAGGAGGACAGTGCACAACAGTGAGGTGGCGGAGCAGGAATCCCAGATTCCCCCACCCAGTCATCAAAATTGCCATATGCCAGATAGTAGGCTCATGAGATGGGATGGAAAGTCAAAAAGGACTTCAGGGAGAAAGCAGAGTTAGTAGGATGTGATTGAGAGATGAAAATTCATCCTAATAGAAAAAAGAGGAGAGGATAAATTAGCATCCTAAACGTACCGCCCAGCTATCGGCCTATAGCAGCATAGCAAGGGCTGGGGGGCTGCAAACCTGATTCAGCCCTAACCATAATAAATAAGCTCTGTCAAAGAGGAAGGTCTTAAGTTCACTTAAAAGAGGTGTGTGTCTTCCTCCCCGGACTGAAAAAAGAAGCTTCCATAAAATAGAAAGCTTGATAAAACCCCAAAGGACTCCATTCTACTTTTAAGACTCTAGGAACTACACAAGTTCCGCATTTTTATTTAGTGAGTTCTAGTAAGCAATATGTGCATGACAGCAATTATAATCCTTGAGATGATCATCAGCATCACCATCAAAGGGTTTGTAGTTAAGAGAAGAATTTTAATTGATTTTTTGATTTTACTGCAGCCAGTGCAGATAGTGCAGGAGTGATGTGATCTCTTTTCTTAGTTTTAGTGAGAACACGAGCTGCAGCATTCTGGATCAACTCAATTCAGACTCACCATTGATTTTCTTCTGAAGCTTTATAAAGTCTATATATTTGATTCCCGTCAATAGCCTTGAAAGCTGTGCTCAATAACCTTTTCAGAGTGTAAGGTGCTTTTTTGGTTGAAAAAGAGATGCCAAGAATTCAGTGTGCATGGCCAACAATCCCTGACGTGATCCGAATGCTCCTTTTTTAACCTTAAACTGTACATTTGGTACAGTAGGAAAGAATCACTTAAGGTACGTATCCCATTGATGTGAATTATAATTGGGTTTATCTCTTAAAAATTGGAGCCTGCATGTGTTTGCAGTAGCTTGATGTTGAGGTCCTCTTAAGGATTCAGAGAAAAGTCAAATGTCGTTAATATATGTATACTTGACATTATAACAATATTCAAATAATCATGGCATTTAAAGGTGCCATATTTAAATTAATAACAGCTGGCAGGCCGCTATTTTAAATGGTATTTTGACTGACTACCCTGGGACACTGTTAGCTCGCCAAAGCTGCTTAAGCTAACATTAGCTTGAGGAGAAGCCTTAGTTCACAGAAATATGTAAACCAGTGACACAACAGTCTCCCACACCAATGCGTAGAAATAATGTCCCTTGGTCAGTGGCAAAAGCTTCAAACGATGACGCTCTACGTAGCCCAGGAAATTAGCTAGTGTTAAATTATTCCTGTGACTAGCGACAATAACAACTTGTGTGATTAGCGAGTGACAAACGATTCTAATGACTAGCGACAATAACGACTTGTATGACTGTCATACTTTAAGACCTCTTTGGGACCAGTCACATTCTCCCAGTTCAGAGATCCAGATTCCTGTTTCTGAGTGACAGTCGATTCTTGTGACGAGCACCAATAACGACTCGCGTGACTAGCTCGTGGCAAACGATTTTTTGACTAGCGACAGTACCGACTCACGTGACTACTAGCTCACAAGTTCATTTACTATAACTTGTTAAGACTACTATGTAAGGTATTATTAAATGGTTTCTAGTTTTGAAAAATATTCGTAATTTAGCAGATACTATACACAATATGAGGCACAGCGGGTTCTTTTACTTCATACTGTATATACAATACCTGTGTAGCGTATGTCAATTAAAACAATAACATTGATATTCCATTTCATTAAAAAATGTACACAAAAAAAAACAATGACACTGTCCTTCTTGCTGTGAAAACACAATGATTGTATTCCAATGCTGTAGATTATTTACATACGCTAAATGTAACACAACCATTGATACTCAAAGTTCAACCCAAGGCACAGCGGAGCTGTTATGTCTTGTGTGTAAGTGTCTGTCGTTTCAATTTATATAACGGGAGCTTACTTCTATTATATATTCTCGATGGGCTAGGCATGTGGCAGAAGTGATGCAAACGTGACGCAGTGAAGCAGATCATTCTGCATCCGGCTCGAAATGTTAATTTGAACAGTTGAACAACGGGAGCTGTCAGCCACCAGCTCCTCTGAATTTAGTATTCTAAATACAGGATCAGTCCAGATTGGGGCACACAATTTATATTCAATTTGTTCATCCTCTTCATTTCGCCTGAAGACATTTTTATCTTATTTCTTGTATTAAAGTTTGCTAATTCCAACGGTCGCCTCATTGAAGTTATTGACGCTCAAAAAGAGACTACCGCCTTCTTTTATTAGACAAAGGCCTGCAGAGGATTGAATGAGATATATTCATGTGCGGTCGACCATTAAAGTGGACCTACAGTATGTATAGGGAACAGGGTACCAAATTAAATTCCATTAATCAACCTTTACTTTAAATTTTCTCTGCACATTTAACTGTGATATTACATCATTAACACGGCGGGCGCCGGAGCCTTTTGTCCGTCCCCTGCAGTCAAATCTCTGATTTTAACGCAATTAGACACAGTTGACCACATTCCTTGGCAAATTACACTCCAGGCGGTGGATAACATTATAGGCATTTCCTCTCAATATAAAAACAGATCTCATTCATCTAGAGAAATACAAACTTAAAGGCGAACCCGACATCAGCAACAGCAACAGAAGGCTCACCGACACAAAGCCGAATGGGTTTGTGTGAAGGCAGGAAATTGTCTGTGTGGTTGGAAAGTGGAGCTGTGTAGTTTTTTTTTTTTTTTTACACGTAAGTGACGGTGGAGGATTCAGTGGGCACTGAGCTATAAAATTGCTAGTTGAGAGGGTATTAGTGGGGAAGGAGAGGAAAGAAGGCTGGTTAACGAGGGATTCTTGAGTGGACCCGACTCGGGTAGAGTTCTGACGACACCTTATATCCTAACTAACAAGATAGATTGCTCTTAATCAACTTCCAAAGACACACATTTGAGCATTTTCTCGTCTGAGGCTCAAGATGTCACAAAAGACACTTTCCTAAAATGACTAGTGAGCAGTTTCTGATTTTGATTTTGGGATTTCTGGCTTCCACCAGGGGTGCTAGATCATGGAAAAAAAAAAAATCATAATCACGATTATTTTTTGGTCAATATTGAGGTCCTAGATTATTCCACAAGATGAAATACTGAAAATGAAATACTTTGAGAGATAAATTAAGAGATTCATGAAGAATGTTGTGTTCTTGTAAACACGTGTGCTCCTGTATCCACTTTGAATGTCAAACACATTGTTTGTATAGATGTGAAAGAGGACAATAATGTCACGCCTACAGAGCGAAGGGAGACAAATAGGGGGCCGTGTTTAGCCCCCCCCCCCCCCCCCCGCACCACTGTGCTTATCATACAACTTAGTTTGAACTCCATAGAGTTAGCCAGCAGAAACAACTACGGGACTTCTTATGATTATTGGGGTTATGTAACAGATGTTTCCTGAAACTGGGGAGTTGGGTAACAATAGAAGGAAACTGCATCATAAGTGGGTTCTGAAAATGGTCATCTCGACCCAACCGGAGTAAATCGTGTGCAGGGTTCTTTCAGTAAACTCGGTCCAGAGGAACGGCCGAAAGAGAACTCAACATGTTTGGGAAGCAGGAAGGGTCTGGTTACTGGCTCTGGTCACTGGCTCTGGTCACTGACTGGTCACTGGCTCTGGGCCTGGTCACTGACTCGAACAACCGATCCGATTGGTGACAGGTCTGCAAATATATGCTCAATATGCTAGAAAGCCAAATCAACGTCTCTCTGCTCGTCATTCAGCCACAACAGGCGTGATGTCATGGATAGTTCCAGGGAAAGTCTTGTGCACAGCCACCACAGATTGAGTTTTCGGAGCTCGCCCGTTAGCTGTTGAGACGCTAACCCTAAAAACAACATTTTACTTTCTACGACAATGTGTCTTCTCTACGCTCTGTAGAAATCAGCCAAATTCATTGTTCAGTTTCTTCATGAAAGAAGAGTTCACACGAGGGTAATGAAGGCGCTCTTCGGTAGAGAGGGAAGAGTGCCTTGGACCTTAGTTCTAGTCTGATCCATTGTCGAGCTCACACAATGCAGCAAACGAGAGGTTCAAGGTTAACGGGAGAAAGAAAAGAGAGAAAAGTGGAATACTGTCACATGGAAATATTCTTGTACTTGTTAATTGTGTCGGTGCCATGGTGACAGTCAAAGTACAGCAACACACACACACAGATTCCTGATGCATAATGCGTTAGAATCAGTTATACATGTGTGTGTCATGGCTCAAGTGCAGGTTATTTGTGGGAGACAGAATTGTCAGAAATTGTGTACGACAGCCCAGATTATGTTTAATCAACTTTACATGTGATGTGGTGACGTATCTATCTGTAGAGTTCTATCAATATCACGGCCGTTCCAGATGAGCCTTTGATTATCTGCCCCGGGGGAGAGGAATCGATCTGCCGGCCCTCGCTGCTTACCAGAAGTCCTACAAGTGCAGAAAACCGTGTTTGCTATAAGAGGAACTGAAACTGGGCACTTGGCAGATGATGGACATCAGGCTCCGGATGCGCCCTAATTAAGTTTCACAACATTTAATGGCAAGAAGTGTAGAAACAAACAATTAAGGCTCAGGATCGTGGGTTTCGTGGTGATCCGGGCTCAATGGGAACCAGCTTGAAGCACCCGGGTCAAGACGAAAGAGGACGATATTTCTCCAGTACAGAGTGTTAGTCCCAATATCAGCCAATCACGTACTTTTCAAAGGTTAGTGCATCTTTTAACACCTTTCGGTTGGCTCAAAGTCCTGCTATCAAAATGGAGGGGTCAAATGTCATGAACCCCGGGTCAAAACGTCACTTCCGGTCAAGTCGCTCGACAAGTATTTTCACAATAAAAGTCCCGTCTGTTATTGTCCGCATTAAAGTCACTTCACGGGTTTCAACCGGCTTCGACAATCTGAAATACTAACTAACATTCACTCTCATGCAACATACATTAATTCTTGCCGTTTACATCTGCATAGAGTAGACAGTACCTCTATGCTTCATAACAATATCAATATTCTCCCGAATATTTCCCTAATATTTCATTTAAAGCTCAAGACTACAGAATCAAAATAAACTATTACAACCTAACATTAGAAACAAACTTCATCTGAGCCGAGCAGATGAACGAGGGATTAAGACCCGGCAGGAGGCAACACGTCAATAATAATAGAGTAAACTTTTTCAATATTGGGCAGAAAATGTACAATGGCAAGTTAATTAAACATGTAAATACATCGATGAGATTTAAATAATGAGCATCTGTGTACCGGGCCAGCCAACGGTATGTAGTGTTCCTCTCTATGGACACAACGATGGGGTCACTAGACCAGAATAACCTGTTGTTAGTTTGTTTTGGGGATACAAATCTAAAATCAATCTATCAAACCATTTCAGTTAGAAAGAAGAGGAAGATACCAACACGATCCGAAGGTAAAAAACAATAAAAATCTCGGTGTCATAAGACATTCCAGGCTTCACGCACCGCGGCGAACATGGGAAACACTGACATTAATCGGTGTTCTCGCCACCACATTTCCATAAGACAAAGTACATGTGTGTATGTAATATGTATTGTCACGTCACGGGCTGTCCCTAGTGCCGTCTAGGGTGGGGCAGTGCAAGGGAGGAGTAAAAACTGGCAAACGGGTAAGGTTTAAAATGAACGGGAAGGTTTATTCATTCAAACAAAATTAAAAAAAGTCCATTCCTCAACAAAAAGCGTCCCGGGGGAGAAAAAGGTTCCTTAACCCCCCTGTTACCTTTTAAATTTGACCCCATTCAATGTTGGTGTTCTTTCGGGTCAATATGACCCCAGGCTGTTTTTCCACTGTGTCAAACATAAGAAATATCAACTTTTTAAAATATATTTAAAGGGCTATTTAGGTAGTCAACAAACAAACATAAAGTACCTCACACTTAAACTTGGAAAACAATATTAATTCTAATAATTTTCTGGAGGTTTTAATTGCTGGGGTCAAATTGACCCCGAGGGTAAAATATGTCAGTAAATATAAAGGTAACAGGAGGGTTAAACATTGAATGGGGTCAAATTGACCCTAAGGTAACAGGAGGGTTCAACAAAAAACTTATCTTAAACAAAGTCCTCCTCTGGGTGGTTCTCTTGGGCTTGTCTTCATCCTGGAGGCCCGTCCACTCCTGGCTTATCCAGCTCCTTCCCTCCTTCTGCTCTCCCCTCTGTCTCCTCTTAAGCTTCCCAGCCCTGCCTCAATTAGCTGTCCTAAACACCTGCAGCTGGGTGAGTGGTGAGGCAGTCTGGGAGCTGTAGTTTCCGCCCGAGCGGCCATTTTGACCTGTGGCCGCTGTAATTGAGTGGGAATGTAGCGTCCCTCCACTACCTGTCCCCTTGTGATGCCACGGTATATATAGGTATGGATGTCATGTTTGAATGTACACGGTACATGTTATTGACGTAACTTTATTTTAGTTTGAAAAGCATTTTGAAACAATCTTTTTGAGAAACGCCAATATTTCCCCTTGGCGTATGTTATTTTCACCAAAACAGTTTGAGCCAATGGGAGGTCAGAGTGAGCCTCAGGGGGAGGAGTCACCATGTGTGTGACTGGGGGAGCTCTGACTAACATTAACACGTACATAAGATATTCATAGAGCAGCCACGGCATTATCCATGTAACTGCCTGTATAGCATGGAGCTCTTCAGAAATGTGAATATTGATTAATATTCCACTTTTTTTTACCATTAAAATGTATTGTTGTTGTGTATTTTATTCAGTCAATCATTGCAATACAATACAATAGTATTTTATATAATATTCAAAACAGAGAGACTGAAAAGGTAGAAGCAACAAACGCTTGTATATTCCTATCCTTAATTATTATAATCCAAAAAATCATAAAATGTATATAGGATAAAATAAAATATTAGGGAGGTTTCTGTTATTTTGAACTTGCTATATGGATATGCATAGTGTCTTGAAGTAAAACTCAACATGCATGTAAGAATTAAACATTAGGACTGCCTCAACTTTAATTAATCTTGTGTTTCACATTTTCATCAAGTTCACCGTCCCAGTTGTAGCAAAGAGTCGATAAAACTCTCAGTTGCGTATAAAGCACAAAAGACTATCCTTAAATCCTGATGTCAGACTGGTGATGTGCGAAGGTGTTATTTACTGTGGTTTTTGTAATTATTTTGTATCTATTTATTGGTCTTTTTTGTTGTTGTTATTTACCCCTTTATTCCTTCCGTCCCTTTGTATTGTATCCTTAAAGTTCTGTCTTGTTAATTTGTAAAATCATAATAAATATATATATATATATATGTATCACAAAAATTTAAAAAACTCAGTTGCATCAAGAGCCATAGATATTGGTTCAAATAATGATATCCCATTTCAAATTGAGATTATATAGAAGAGCAGTATTTTTCACTTTACCTTTTCCACTTAATTATTTTTATTTAATTAATTAACTCTGGTATGGTAAAATAAATACTAATTTACTGCCAATAGATTACAATTCTTCAGCATCAAACCTTACAACTGAGACAAGAAATATGCATATAATACGAATACATATAATGTAAATCCACAAGAGAGAGAGAGAGAGACGGTACTATTTAAAATCTTGTTTCAGTCTAACAAAATCCTGGTCCAAATATCCCTGAGCCAGAGGAGAGGTTCTGTACCCGCGGCTCTGGACTACAACGAGAGGCAAATGTTTGAAAAGCTCAACACGAGACGACAGTGCAGCGCACACAGAAAGTGTGTGTTTACCGGGCGCTGTGTGCTTTGGAGAAGAGAATACACAGCAGCAAGGAACACGTCGGAGAGAGAGAGAGAGAGAGAGCATCTCTCTGGACTCTTGATTCCTGCTGTTGTCCATGAGACCGGTACGAGGTTCACTGGGAGCCGGTGTATGGTCCATGTCCCGGCGTTAGAGCATCGACACAGCGAAGGAAAGGCATCCCTATACATGTCAATATGTGTGAAGCCAGTTTGGGGGAGACGTCACCACAGGGACTACGGATCGCTAGAATGGAAGGACTTGTGATCGTAGTTTACCCCATTATTATTGACGTGTTGCCCCCTGCCGGGCCTTCATCCCTCGTTCATCTGCTCGGCTCAGATGAAGTTTGTTTCTAGTGTTAGGTTGTAGTAGTTGATTTTGATATTTTGATTGTAGTCTTGAGCTTTAAATGAATACATATAGAAAGATATTATAATAGGAAATATTAGGGAGAATATTATTATTATGAATGTGTTATGAAGCATAGAGGTACTGTTTACTCTATGCAGATGTCAATAGCAAGAAGTAATGTTATGTATGTGCAATGGAATGTTAGTATTTCAGATTGTCGAAGCCGGTTGAAGCCCGTGAAGTGACTTTAATGCGGACAATATCAGACGGGACTTTTATTGTGAAAATACTTGTTCAGCAACTTGAAGTGACAGTTCACCTCCAATATCAAAAATACATATTTCTCTTCGTAGTGCTATTTATCACTCCGTATTAGTGTAAATTGTGTTAGGTTGAAATAGTTTATTTTGATTCTGTAGTCTTGAAGTTTAATTTAATACATGTAGAAAGATATTATAATAGGAAATATTAGGGAGAATATTGATATTGTTATGAATGTGTTATGAAGCATAGAGGTACTGTCTACTCTATGCAAATGTAAATGGCAAGAATGAATGTATGTAGCATGAGAGTGAATGTTAGTTCGTATTTCAAATTGTCGAAGCCGGTTGAAACCCGTGAAGTGACTTTAATGCGGACAATAACAGACAGGACTTTTATTGTGAAAATACTTGTCTAGCGACTTGAAGTGAAGTTTTGACATTTGACCCCTCCATTTTGATAGCGGGACTTGTATCCAACAGGAAGGTGTTAGAGGCTTGTCTAACCTTTAGAGGAGGTGATTGGCTGATTATCGACTAACACTCTGTACTGGGGGAAATCTCTCTTTCTTCTTGATGCCGGTTAGACAGCAACACCTGTTCCATTCGAGCTCGTACCTGTGGAGCCGGATCACCACGGAACCCACGATGGTGGGCTTTTGGTTGTTTGTTAAACTTTTGTTTAAACTCCTTGCCATTAAATATCGGTCAACTTGATTCATCGCATTCTAGTCCTGACATCCATCGAGCGCCCCGTCACAACTCTCTCTTTAGAGTCTACATCTGTCTGTTATTTCATAGTATTAATTTTCTTGAGAACTGTCTCTCCATACGTCTTCACGCTGTATCTCTGGAGGCCAAAGGAAGAACCGAGTATGAAGGATGTTCCTCAGAAGAAGATGTTGACCAGGCTGCAAACCTCCAGGCCTGGGAAGTGAAACGAATGCGGAAGTACCTTCAACATGCCTTCTTTCAAATGGCCACCGGGAGGCCTTGCCTCATGTTCGACACTCACATTCACTTCTACAGGCAATGTAGCTATTAACTATTCACTTACACTGCCGTTCAAAAGTTTGGGGTCACTTAGAAATGTCTTTATTTTTCAAAGAAAAGCACTGTTTTTTCAATAAAGATAACATTAATCAAAAATACACACTATACATTGTTAATGTGGTAAACTAATATTCTAGGTGGAAACGTCTGGTTTCTAATGAAATATCTCCAGAGGTGTATAGAGGCCCATTTCCATCAACTATCACTCCAGTGTTCTAATGGTACATTGTGTTTGCTAATCGCCTTAGAAGACTAATATCTGATTCGAAAACCCTTGTGCAATTATGTTAGCAGGTAGTGTGTCTTCTCTTTTCATAACTCGTAAGTCATAACATCGGTCCTCAAACCATGGCTGACGCCACGGTGACCACGTCCACTTCTTATACGGTCGTCGTTGGTTACTCCTGAACCAATCGCAATGGATAAAGGTCACACACATACACACACACACACACACACACACACACACACAGGGTCCGACTGATCCTCCTTCCAAATTCCCACCACCTCAGGTTCCACTCCGGTCCGTCCCTCCTCTCCGTGCCACAGCTGGTGTCTAACATTTTTGTAATTGCCTTTTAATCCTGCTGAGGAGGGAACACGTGTCGGCCTCGGTTAACTCGGGGCCGCCGCTCGCCTCGGGATGCGGAGAGCTTATGACTCGAAGCTCGCGAGTGTGAATCACCGAAAATCAAGCGTAAAGAAATTAATCCAAAACCTGAATCCGAACCACGGATGGAAATGTGAACTCTTTTCATACGTCTAGGAAGCAGGAATACATCCTATCCCTGTAGGTCTGATCTGCGTCAGCACGTCAGTGATATTTCCTAAATGTGAACGACAGCTCAGTATTCAGAGAGCCGAGCCGACGGGGCTGGACATTCATCGGATGACCTTTCCCCACTAATAATTATAACCGGCACGCTGCAGTATTTACAGCAGCTTTTCCCTTTCGTGGAACTGAACACAGGATGAAAACAAAGATGGGCGTTCAACATGTGGGTCAGGACCAGCGTCCTCACCAGGAACACATCAAGATGTGTTTTGATATTTTCTCTGACAGCCGTTCTCCTCTCAGGAAACAAGAGGCCTCCTTACACTTATATTTTGATCTGTTTGTTGTTGTTATTTACCCTTTTATTCCTCCCTTCCCTTTGTATTGTATCCTTAAAGTCCTGTCTTGTTAATTTGTCAAATCTAAATAAATATATATATATATATATATGTACAAAATTTAAAAAACTCTCAGTTGCATTAATAGCCAGAGATATTGATTAAAATAATGATATCCCATTTCAAATTGAGATTACCTAGAAGATCAGGATAGAAATCTAAATTTGACATTACCTTTTTCACTTATTTTTTTAATTTTATTAATTAACTCTGGCATGGTAAAATAAATACTAATTTACTGACAATAGATTAAAATTCTTCAGCATCAAACCTGACAACTGAGACAAGAAATATGCATATAATACAAATACATATAATGGCAATCCACGAGAGCGAGAGAGACGGTAAAAAATTGTAATCTCGTTCCAGGCTAACAAAATCCTCCTGACAGCCGTTTGTGACATCACAAGCGACACATGTAAATTAAATGATATACATAAGAAAGATGTGATAATTAATAAGGGATATTCTGAAGAATGTATTAGGAAAACATAAGAGTAAGTATGACCACTGTATGAGTATTATTATTGTAACGTAATGCTGATTGTAAGATGTTTTGTGGGGTTTATAACTATAGGATGACTCAGGTATGAATGAAATGTATTGATTATGGGACGTAGTAGGTTTCTCTCAAGACATCGTAAAAAAAAACAGCCGTTTCCAGCCGGAAGTAACTTTCCTAAGACCGAAAGTTGTAAAGCTATAGCGATCTTTTTGGGGAAGCCTCTCCTCCTTGGAGCCGGTTAGCCGGCAGCATGCTGAGTCATGGTAAGGTGCCTGCAGGCGGCCTAAAGCTAACCGGATGCAGCCGCATGCTGCGCTCACAACAAGAGGAGGTTCACTCGCGGGAGTTTACTCGCTTGACTCTGCGTGGCTTTTCGCGTCATTCCCTTCATCCGAGTTTATCTCCGTGGAAACAGTTATCATGTCCTTCATCCACCACGAAGAACTCACCACTAGTTCTGCTTCATACTTGTTGATGACATCACACACACATCTGAACATCTAACGCCCTTGTGGGTTCTTAACATTAATATTATATATACACTACCGTTCAAAAGTTTGGGGTCACTTAGAAATGTCTTTATTTTTCAAAGAAAAGCACTGTTTTTTCAATAAAGATAACATTAATCAAAAATACACTCTACATTGTTAATGTGGTAAATGACTATTCTAGGTGGAAACGTCTGGTTTCTAATGAAATATCTCCAGAGGTGTATAGAGGCCCATTTCCATCAACTATCACTCCAGTGTTCTAATGGTACATTGTGTTTGCTAATCGCCTTAGAAGACTAATGTCTGATTAGAAAACCCTTGTGCAATTATGTTAGCACAGCTGAAAACAGTTATGCTGGTGATATAAGATATACAACTGGCCTTCCTTTGAGCTTGAAGTTTGAAGAACAAAATTAATACTTCAAATATTAATCATTATTTCTAACCTTGTCAATGTCTTGACTATATTTTCTATTCAATTTTCTATTCATTTGATAAATAAAAGTGAGTTTTCATGGAAGACACGAAATTGTCTGGATGACCCCAAACTTTTGAACGGTAGTGTATATATATATATATATTTACACATGACCTCATCCTCGTCCTTCAGCCACGTCCTGGTCACGTTCTCCTTCAGTGTGAACGACAGCGCTGCAGGCCAGAGGATCACAGCTCCTCTTCCTCACAGTGAGGCCGGCGTCCATCGGTCCCAGACACAACGGCCTCTCTTGGCAAAGGGCGGTGGGACGCTCCGGCGAGGTCGAGCCCTCGCTCAGCTGGCGTCCCGTCTGCCGCTACAGGGGGCGGCGACCGGCTGGAGACCGGCCAATGACAAACAAGTCGACCTGCTCTCGGGTTTTCCTTGCAGGGAAAGTAAAGCCGTGTGTTTCAGAGAGAGCTCCAGGGCTCAGAGCTGTTCATCCCGAGGAAACAGGGATCGGCAGCCATCTTCACCTCTTCCTAGGGCCTGTTTTTCATGATCACTGTCAGGAGTCACTCTCAAATAGGTCATGGATTCATATTCTACCGTCACTTTAGGTCTGAAGGCTCTAGACTTTCCACATGAGCGACCTCGTCTTTGGACCCGCTCCGTTTGGTGACCTCGGACCCAGAACCTTCAGCGCTCCAAAACCGCTGCTCCACCGGGGCGCTGCACACAAATGAAGGTGTCATCTGGAACCGAAAATGGTTCCTCAGAGTGATGCCACGAAGAACCATTTTTGGTTCCACGAAGACCTTTCAAACAAGGGTTCTTTAAGGAACCATTTCCTTAAGTAGTTCTTCAAAGAAACGATAAAAATGTTTCAAAGAACCTTAAAAAATGGTTCTTTAAGGTACCAATTCTGGTTCCACGAAGAACCTTTCAAACCAGGATTCTTTAAAGAACCATTTCCTTAATTAGTTCTTCAAAGAAACGATAAAGATGTTTAAAAAAACCTTTAAAAAATTGTTCTTTATGGCACTAATTCTGGTTCCACAAAGAACCGTTCCTTAAATGGTTATTTAAAGAACCTATAAAGGTATCTAAAAGAACCTTCAAAACATGGTTCTTTAAGGCACCAATTCTGGTTCCAAAAAGAACCTTTTCCAACCAGGGTTCTTTAAAAAAACATTTCCTTAACTAGTTTTTTAAAGAACCTATAAAGGTGTTTCAAAGAACCTTCAAAAAATGGTTCTTTAAGGCACCAATTCTGGTTCCACGAAGAACCTTTCAAACCAGGGTTCTTTAGAGAACCATTTCCTTAAATAGTTCTTCAAAGAACCTAGAATGGTGCCTCAAAAAAAATGGTTCTTCAGTCGGTGATGGTTCTTTATAGAACCACAAAGCCTTTAAAGAACCATTTAAGAACCTTTATTGTTCCGTGAGTCCAAGTGAATCGTTCAGGATGGAATGGTTACGGCGCGTTACCATCAGTGCATTTGTTCACACACACACAACCTGGTACCTACGTTACCCACAATGCAACAGCAACAGTTTGGTCAAACCCTGTTCGTGTGAAACCACATCATCGTTGACTGCGTAACAAGCGTCGTCATTTCCCCAGTAAACATTCTCCTCCTCACACACAGGACGTGTTCCTCGAGCTTCCCGAGTTCCTCTGAGCGCCGTGTGACGTCACACGAGAAGTGATGTAACCACCGCGGTCGCCCTGGAGTCAGAGCTCAGCTGCTGCCAGAGCGACAAACAACTCTCACGTTTCTTCAATACGTCGGACAATCGTTTTCTTTTAGGATTTTTTTTTTTACGAGCCGACTTATTTGAGCCTCTTGGAATGAAATAAAGAATCTGATCGAGTAACACATCTGGAATTCATACGGCAAATATCCATCTTCACTTTCACAATGGTCATCCTGAAAAAAGACAAATCTTAATGCAATAGTCTGTTGAATGTTGTCATGTTGTGATCTAAAGAGACAGAAATACTGGAGAGCGTGGAGCCGCGGAGGATCTTCTGTTCCTCACAGATCACCATCGATGTCACGTGTCCTAATAACCGCCGACTAACCTTAACCACGGACTGCCCAGCAGTGGCGTGTGTCCACTGAAGGCTCCGGGTCCTTCAAAGGACCCTCAGAGTTTCCCTCAGCGACCCCGTTGAGAGCCAGAGAGGCGGCGTGGGGGCGTGGCGGCGCTCTCCTCCCGATGCCCGAAACCCTGACGCCGAGCGGTTTCCAGTCATCGTACTTTGTCGTCTTTAAATATTTGAAATTGTCTCCATTTGTTGTTGTCATCGACTCCTCAGACATGTAAACATGTTGCTGTCCTGCAGCCCGTGTTGCACTGAACACGCCAGATCATTGAGTCCATAGTCACACACACACACACACGTAGAGAGAGACACACAACCACCATGTGACATCAGCTCCCCACGCTGCCGGCCCACAGTCCTACAGCTGCTAATCAAGTCGAATCACACATCAATCAGCACAACTTTTAAAGAGGCCCGGGCCCCCGGGGGCCACTGGACTGCTGAGAGCTGGACTACTGAAAGCTGGCTGAGGTTTTTTTTCTTCTTCATATTTTATTTCCTGGTGTCGTCGGGCCACGGGTTCTGAATTCAACGAGGCGCCCCGCGGATATATCTGGCAGTCTCTCTCCGAAAGGGAAACACGTTCACAGAACCGGCTCCGAAGAGAGAGAGAGAGACGCCATTCGGACCGGACCGCGGGCCGGGCTCCCAGAACACGCTGGAGAGAAGTGATGGCGATGGGGATGATGATGATGATGATGATGGAGAATCAGCCGTTTGTCGCAAAAAACACAGGCGCACGATTGTCAAGTTAAGGGGCGTATGGGGGGGGAGGGGGTATGAAATCAGGGTGAGTTTTATCTGGAAGGAAACATGCGCATATAGAGTGTCCTTTTATTCCCCTCTTAGGATACAAAGTGATTTTTCAGCCACTTTCCCCCTTTCAAGTCCCCCCCCCCCTCCTCCCCACCCCCTGACGGTGCATGTGCCCGCCGGCGTCCAGCATACCTATGGGGGGGGGGGGGGGGGTGCTGACAGCTGACACAATGAGCATCTCCGCGCGCACGGCTGATTGTATTTTTTTTCTTCTCACGTGCAGCCTGACTTGACTCAGCCTCCCGGTCTCTACTCGTCACCGCCCGCCCGCGACGCCCCGCGCCGGGGGGCCGGGGGGCCGGGGTGACCTTGCGGGAGCAGCGGCTGCTCAGAGTTGATAGCGCCGAACCCAGAGGAGTGCAAAGAGAAGCCGGTACCTCGTCCTGCTGCTGGCTCTGGCTCGGCCGCGGGGTCGGCAGCTTCTTGGTGGCCGTCATCGTAAACTCCGCGCGGGATTACAAACTTGGCTGAATCCGAGGGAACAAAAAAAAAAAGGAAAAATAAATTCTCCCAGATACCCCGTTTTCTTCCGCGAAAAGACAAAAAAAGTCAGGAGGACGGAGGACGAAGGAAGGAGGAGAGGAGGACAGGAGGAGAGGAGGATAGAGGAGAGGAGGATGCGGCGAGCAGAGCGCCGTCTTGTCAACTGCGGAATCTTAAACAGGAGTGTGAGCGGGTAAGGAGGCTAGGAGAGGAGGATGGAGGAGGAGGAGGAGAAGAGGGGGTGAAGGGGGTGTGCGCGGATCCGTCACGATTAAATATCTGCGAGGTCTTGGACGCGCGATCGTCTGACGAGAGAGAGAAGCCAACGGAGCGCGTGCGATCACATCAGCCCCCGGACCCGGGGAGGAGGAGTAAGAGGAGGAGGAGGGGGGATAAAGGGGAGGAGAGTTTCAGACACGCTCCTCGTCACGGAACCGAAGAGAGCAGAAGTGTTCTCACATCTCTCCCTCCGCCACTTCTTTGTGCGCGGCTGGGTGGTGAAGGAGAGGAGGAGGGGGGGGGGGCCACCCTGTCTGCCCGTCTGAGTGACGCTGTGACAGTTTTATTAATGGGTGCTGACTTCGCCCCGAGTACCGGAGCCCGGAGCTGTCCGCGGTGCTGAACGCTCATCTTCGCTCCTCGTTGGGCGCGCGCGTACCCAACTCTGCCTCTCCTTTTTTTTTCACCCACATGCTATACATGTCGGCCGTGTTCTCAGTTAGCCTGCTTCTGTTTCTCCACTTAATAATCATGCTGTTGTTGTTGTTGTCGTTGTTGTTGTTGTCACACAGGAGCCTTCACTCGGCGCTGTGCTTAAACGGCCAATGGGAGGAGATTCATAAGAGACGGATAAATACGCGCGAGCCAGAGCGGCAGTCTGAGTCCTTAGCGGGGACGTGACGCCTGTGGCCCCGCTGGCCCTCACCACGGAGCGGCATGCAGGTCCCTGAACCATCGATATCTGATATCTGCATTTGACTTTTGACTCTGAACCACTGAGCTTATTAAGGACTGGGAGGGGCAATAACTCGCGCACACACACACACACACACACACACTCTGGCTATTGCCATACAAGACAACACACAGTGGTGGACAATCAATGTTAAAGATACTTGTACTTAACCCTATATATATAGATATATATTTGTGTGTGTGCTATTGGCCTTTCATTCCTCAGATGGCTGGAAACGAGGAGTCATCACCACTTTAACTCTTTTTAATTTCCAGTGATGCTGGAATAACAGGTGTAAATACCTGAGCCACTAAAGAAGTATTGTTGATCGTTTGCTTCGGTCTGAGCCCGAGATGCATCGATCAGATAACTGTGATGTCACTTCCCTTGTTGCTCTCAGTAATGTTCCCTGGACCAAGTTGTTTCCTGTGAAGATGAACGTTCTTTGAAAGGCTGACTGCACGTCACGAGCAGACGTGGACGTGTTTTGTTTGACGTGTCGGATGCGTGGAAGATGAGGACCTGAGAGACATCGTCAGGCTTCACGTTGCATACGGTGAACAGTTGGAGGATGAAACACTGACTCCAAACGTTCTGCTAGAACTACGGAGAACAGCAGAGCATCAGATCCACCGCCCACTGAGCCAGATCCTCGTTAAGCTTTCCACTGTAGGGAATGTTGGAAATCAGCTCCATGGGACACTTTAAACCAGAGCCTGTACAACAAACTCAACAACTCATAACTGATCACTAAATCAACAAACCAAATATTATTTTGAAAAAAAAATGTTTTCCCAGGATGGTGGTCTTTCTAATCCTAAAGTCCCGTAAATGTAGACAGTTTAAATAACACTGTACACACAGACAAATAAAGGTTCTCAAATGGTTCTTTAAAGGCTTTATGGTTCTACGAAGAACCATCACATACTGGAGAACCATTCTTTCATTTGAGGCACCTTTTTAGGTTATTTGAAGAACCCTCTAAGGCAGGGCTCGCGAGCCAAATATGGCTCTTCCGGTGACGGCATATGGCTCGCAGACAATTTTTAGTTAAAAAAATATATATATCTCCGCCCGCCACCCTGTCATTTTTTCTATAACACCAGATTACAGCAGAAGTAATTTAAGGTCCTTTTTTTAAAGACGTCTTTGTTCTTTTATTAAACTAAACGTCTGTTATTGATCGTCTCTACACAGCAGCATGTCACTCTGTCGCTACGTGTCGCGTTAACACTTCTTGCATGCGGAGCAAAGAAAAAGTCACCTGCAGTAGCAGCCAGAAGCAGCAACAGAAGTCGCAAGCAAGCAGTTTATATATTTTTATATAATATAAAAATACTAAATATCTCAATAAAATATATTTTTATTATATGGCTTGGCTGGCTCTCCAGTCAAAAGGTTCCTAACCCTGGGGAGTGTGGGTTGTCGAGAGAAGAGAAGAGAAACCCAAATAGTACTGTAGTACTATTTATTATTTATTTAACACAACAAAACCACACAAAACCAACGATGACCAAAACAGTCAAACACTGGAATGAGAATGAGACACACAGGGTTTCATATACAGGCAAGGTGAGAGAATTTGGACGGGGGGGACGAGACACAGTGACACAATGAGGGCGGGACAGCAAATCACACAGAAGGAAACAATCAGGACCAGGGACAATCACAGGGAGACAGACGACACAATTCAAAACAAGACACAAACTACAGATCCTAACAGTACCCCCCCCTCAAGGGACGAATTCCAGACGTCACAAGCGTTCCACATGGGTGGGTGGAGGGGAGCCGGAGGAGGGACCAAGGCTGCAGAAGCAGTCCGGGGGGCGGGCCGCAGGACGATCGCCAGGCCAAGGGGCGCGCTCTGGAGGGCGGGCCGGAGGACAAGGGCGGGGAGCTAGGGGACCGGGCTCAGGAGAGGAAGTCACAGGGGTACCGGGGTCTGGGGATGGAGGCTCTGTGGGACCAGGACCAGACGACGAGACATGGGGAACCGGGGATGGACGGGACGGAAGACGGGGAACTGTGACTGATCTGGACGGAGGCGGGATGGGGAGAACCGGGGCCGGGCGGAACGGAGGCGGAACACCGGGGACTGGAACATCGGGACTGGAACCGAACATGGGGCTGGAACGGAACACCGGGGCCTAGAACCAGAACATCGGGGGCTGGAGGCGGCGGAACACCGGGGACTGGAACATGAACATCGTGGACTGGAACCGGTGACGGAACTCCGGGGACTGGAACCGGAACATCGTGGACTGGAACCGGCGACGGAACACCGGGGACTGGAACCAGAACATCGTGGACTGGAACCTCGGGGTCTGGAGCCTGTGACGGAACCGGAACATCGTGGACTGGAACCGGTGATGGAACACCGGGGACTGGAACCGGAACATCGTGGACTAGAACCGGCGACGGAACACCGGGGACTGGAACATCGTGGACTGGAACCTCGGGGTCTGGAGCCTGTGACGGAACACCGGGGACTGGAACCGGCACATCGGGGACTGGAGCCGGTGACGGAACACCGGGGACTGGACCCGGCACAGGGCCAAGGGCCCGGAGGGACTCCCACATCATGGGAGGCTGGCCAGACCAGAACCGGCGACGGAACACCGGGGACTGGAACATCGTGGACTGGAACCTCGGGGTCTGGAGCCTGTGACGGAACACCGGGGACTCGAACCACCAACATTGACTGCAGGGCCCGGAGGGACTCCCACATCTCCTCAAGAAGTACCTGAGAATTAGCTGGCCAGGCAGGAACCGTGCAGCGGAAACTGAAGGCTGGGTCCATTATTGGTGGCTTCGTTCTGTCGTGGGGAGTCCGGGTTGTCGCAGCGAGAGAGGACCCAAATGCCGACAGTACTGTACAAACTATTATTTATTTCCAACAATCACAGACCAGAACAGGACGACAAACACGCGGACCAAACAGTACGAAGCCACACTAGGAATGAGACGAACAGGGTTTACATACACAGGCAAGGTGAGAGGATTGGACAACGGGGAACGAGACACAGGTGAACACAATGAGGGCGGGACCAGCAATCACACAGAAGGAAACAATCAGGACCAGGGCAGCCAATCACAGGGAGACAGACGACACAAGGACTTCCAAACAAGACACAAACTACAGATCCTAACAACCCCTGCTCTAAGGGAATGGTTCTATAAAGAACCCTGGTTTAAAAAGTTCTTTGTGGAACCAGAAATGGTGCCTTAAATAACCATTTTTTAAGGTTCTGAGAGACACATTTATAGGTTCTTTGAAAAACACTCTAATTAAATGGTTCTTTAAAGAACCCTGGTTGAAAAGGTTCTTTGTGGAACCAGAAATAGTGCCTTTAAAGAACCATTTTTTAAGGTTCTAAGACACAATTATAGGTTCTTTGAAGAACCCTCTAAGGAAATGGTTCTTTAAAGAACCCTGGTTTAAAAGGTTCTTTGTGGAACCAGAAATAGTGCCTTAAAGAACCATATTTAAGGTTCTGTGAGACACAGTTCTAGGTTCTTTGAAGAACCCTCTAAGGAAATGGTTCTTTAAAGAACCCTGGTTCTTTGTGGGACCAGAAATGGTTCTTCTATGGCATCACTCTGAAGAACCCTTTTCGGTTCCAGATGGCACCTCCGTGTTTCTGTGTGTATCTACCAACGTAACGTCTAATGGAGAGAGGAAGCCGCTCCTCTGATTTGACCCCGTGACCCCTCCTGCTTTGTTTGGAAGCTCAGTCACAGAGACGAGTCGGTGAAAAACAGCGCGCTCGTATTATCCTAGAAGCCCAGATCGATCCGCGGGCTCCGAGTTGTAGACGAGGTGATCAATCCCACTCTGAAAAGTTAGCCGGTCCGTGTCGGCCTCCGGGCAGCACGGCAGCTGGTTCTGAGAATCACGCGGGCCCATTATTTAGTCATGGCCGCTCCTCTCTGACAGCAGAGTTTCTGTTCTCAGAGGTTTTATCGGTTTTACTAAATGTCAGGTACTGCTTTAAACTCGTTGTACATTTAGATTTTAATGAAACTTCTGTAGTTTTGTTGGTCATGGTCGGATGAATCTGACACAGGGACAAAAGTCAGATGTATTCGGTGAAATAATGCCAACCATACTTCCAACTAAGAGCCCAAATTAAGAAGTTTGAAGTTGTTATCACAATGTCTCTGGATGAAAGTGAACATTTAAAAATCATCCATGGACACCGAGTGGGTCCATTGGTCCATAAAGAAAGTAAATGTGTGTGAATGAAAAGAATACGGAAGCCCTCAACGGACAACATTTTACAATTAGATGTTATACGTTTTCCTGGGAACACATTAAATTATGTCGATAACTAAAGAAAACAAACTTTGTTATCTTAAGATTACCAGATAATAAACCCGTTATCGGGAGAAAACACAAGGTCCTTTCCTCCAATTATTCACAATTTATATTTACCGTCTCATCAGCCCACGGTAAATGCATTTATATGGCCCGGTAGTGACAACACGTCAAAATGAGGACGCAAACTGAGCTGATGATGCAGTAATTAGTAATTACCTGAGTAATTTGTATTTTAGTGGTCTCAGAATCCCTATATATTGATCACTAAAAACACTTGTCATGAAAGAAGCTTTATTGTTATTTATTTTTCATCACGTTTGCCCCCTTGGGCCGAGGACCTTGGGGCAGTTGCTCTCGTGGTAGACCCCAGTCTGTACGCTAATAACCATTTTGAAGTGGATCCCGGACCTATGGAAGCTCGCTACCATCACTGTGAGAAGAAATTAGGACCCTGTAAGTCAGAATTATGACATATTATCTCATAATAATAAAATACTATTTAATAATCATAAAATACTATTTAATAATAATGAGATACTATTGCATTATTTTGACTTATCTCATACTAATGAGATAGTATCTCTTTATTTCGACTTATTATCTCATACTAATGAGATAGTATGTCATTAATACGACTTGAATGTAGAACCCTGGCAGTTATAATTATGACATACTGTCTCATAATTAGAACTTACTATCTCATTATTTCGACTTACTATCTTATAATTATGAGATAGTATGTCATTATTTCGACTTATTTTCTCATACTATTGGGATAGTATCTCATACTAATGAGACATTATCTTATAATTTCGACTTATCTCATAATTTTGACTTATTATCTCATAATAATGACATAGTTTGTCATTATTTGAACTTATTATCTCATACTAATGAGATAGTATCTTATAATTTCGACTTATTATCTCATAATAATGACATAGTATCTCATAATTTCGATTTATTATCTCATAATAATGATAGTATTTTATAATTTTGACTTTTTATCTCATAATAATGAGATACTTTCTCATAATTTCGATTTACTATTCCATAAAAATGAAATGTAATCTCAGTAATACGACCGACAGGTTCTCACAGTGTCGGCACTGTGCTTCCACACTGATCCTCCACAGAGTGAACCTCCTGTCAAATATGTCAAGGATTGGGGAGAGCTGCCAGCGGAAGACCTTCACACTGAGGGCAGACGGAGCATCCCTCTCCACACCCAAAACACTGACGCTCAAATATTGACATCCTGTGTTTGACCCGCTGTACCTTCAGAATGTCAACGACGTGAAAATATTATGAAGTAAACACGGCGTGTAACAGATGTGCAACGAGCACGCGGCGGTTTGTCCTCGAAGGTCAACGGAAGTGTTTGAATTTGAGGTGAAAAGCAAGAGAAAGAGATGTGTTCTATGTGGGCGTGTCAAGTGCATTAGCAGAGCTCATTAGCATAAATCCCTCTTAACCTTTTGCTCGCATTCGCCACTTTCCGAGAGAGGCTAATGGTGTTTGCCTATTTGCAAGAGAGAGTGTTACACACGTTGGACCTGCCCGGATGATGAATCCATGTGATAACCTTTCGATTGTTTCCCTCCCGAGGTAAAGGTTGTTCCTACATGAAGGGGGGGCTCGGTCGGACCACGCACTGTTCTTGAGACTACCGTCGCCGTGCGGCATGTCGCTCCTTGTGTCAGATGCAGGTGCCATTTAGTTTTTAAGGAAATGTACCATTTCTATAGGTCAGTGGTTCTCAACCTTCTTTCAGTGATGCCACCTGTGAAATTATTTCTCAGTCAAGTGCCCTGTGACCAGTGCAACGCCTTTAACTACTAGCACCATTAGCTACTTGCACTGTTAACTACTAGCACCGTTAGCTACTAGCACCATTAGCTACTTGCACCGTTAACTACGAGAACCATTAGCTACTAGCACCGTTAGCTAATATCACCCTTAACTACTAGCACCATTAGCTACTTGCACTGTTAACTACAAGCACCGTTAACTACGAGAACCATTAGCTACTAGCACCGTAAGCTACTTGCACTGTTAACTACTAGCACCGTTAACTACTAGCACCATTAGCTACTAGCACCATTAGCTACTAGCACCATTAGCTACTTGTATTGTTAACTACTAGCACCGTTAGCTACTAGTACCATTAGCTACTAGCACCGATAACTACGAGCACCATTAGCTAATAGCATGATTAACTACTAGCACCGTTAACTACTAGCACCATTAGCTACTTGCACCGTTAACTACGAGAACCATTAGCTACTAGCACCGTTAGCTAATATCGCCCTTAACTACTAGCACCATTAGCTACTTGCACTGTTAACTACTAGCACCGTTAGCTACTAGCACCCTTAACTACTAGCACCATTAGCTACTTGCACCGTTAACTACGAGAACCGTTAGCTACTAGCACCGTAAGCTACTTGCACTGTTAACTACTAGCACTGTTAACTACTAGCACACTTAACTACTAGCACCGTTAGCTACTAGCACCCTTAACTACTAGCACCATTAGCTACTTGCACTGTTAACTACAAGCACCGTTAACTACGAGAACCATTAGCTACTAGCACCGTAAGCTACTTGCACTGTTAACTACTAGCACCCTTAACTACTAGCACCATTAGCTACTTGCACTGTTAACTACAAGCACCGTTAACTACGAGAACCATTAGCTAAGCTACTTGCACTGTTAACTACTAGCACCGTTAACTACTAGCACCATTAGCTACTAGCACCATTAGCTACTAGCACCATTAGCTACTTGTATTGTTAACTACTAGCACCGTTAGCTACTAGTACCATTAGCTACTAGCACCGATAACTACGAGCACCATTAGCTACTTGCACCGTTAACTACGAGAACCATTAGCTACTAGCACCGTTAGCTAATATCGCCCTTAACTACTAGCACCATTAGCTACTTGCACTGTTAACTACTAGCACCGTTAGCTACTAGCACCGTTAGCTACTAGCACCCTTAACTACTAGCACCATTAGCTACTTGCACCGTTAACTACGAGAACCATTAGCTACTAGCACCGTTAGCTAATATCACCCTTAACTACTAGCACCATTAGCTACTTGCACTGTTAACTACTAGCACTGTTAGCTACTAGCACCCTTAACTACTAGCACCATTAGCTACTTGCACTGTTAACTACAAGCACCGTTAACTACGAGAACCATTAGCTACTAGCACCGTAAGCTACTTGCACTGTTAACTACTAGCACCCTTAACTACTAGCACCATTAGCTACTTGCACTGTTAACTACGAGAACCATTAGCTACTAGCACCGTAAGCTACTTGCACTGTTAACTACTAGCACCGTTAGCTACTAGCACTGTTAGCTACTAGCACCGTTAACTACTAGCACCATTAGCTACTAGCACCATTAGCTACTAGCACCATTAGCTACTTGTATTGTTAACTACTAGCACCGTTAGCTACTAGTACCATTAGCTAATAGCATGATTAACTACTAGCACCGTTAGCTACTAGCACCCTTAACTACTAGCACCATTAGCTACTTGCACTGTTAACTACTAGCACCGTTAGCTACTAGCACCCTTAACTACTAGCACCATTAGCTACTTGCACCGTTAACTACGAGAACCATTAGCTACTAGCACCGTTAGCTAATATCACCCTTAACTACTAGCACCATTAGCTACTTGCACTGTTAACTACTAGCACTGTTAGCTACTAGCACCCTTAACTACTAGCACCATTAGCTACTTGCACTGTTAACTACAAGCACCGTTAACTACGAGCACCGTTAGCTACTAGCACCGTAAGCTACTTGCACTGTTAACTACTAGCACCGTTAACTACTAGCACTGTTAGCTACTAGCACCGTTAACTACTAACACTGTTAGCTACTAGCACCATTAGCTACTTGCACTGTTAACTACTAGCACTGTTAGCTACTAGCACCCTTAACTACTAGCACCATTAGCTACTTGCACTGTTAACTACTAGCACCGTTAGCTACTAGCACCATTAGCTACTCGCACCGTTAAATACTAGCATTGTTAGCTGCTAGCACCATTAACTACTAACACCGTTAACTACTAACACCTTTAACTACTAGCACCATTAGCTACTAGCATCGTTGGGAGCTGTGTTTGAAACTGCACTAATGAGTATTTCATGTTTCATTTCCAAATGGCATATGGTGTATAAATCATACATTTGAAATGAATTGTAATCTCAATAAATCCCCTTCCATATCAACACTGTTGATGAACCTTTGTTTCTTCCCTTGCTCTTCCTCATCCACCCAGTGAGTCCACCCAGCCCCCAGAGAGCACCGGGAGACACAGAACACCTTCTGTTCACAGCCCAGGACATGAAAGCCGGTTGGAACAATCTGTATTTCCTGATGATTTCCGACTGATGACCTGCTGCACATTCACAGCTGCTTCCATGTGTGCTCACACAGCCGGGCTGCAGACACACTGATTGCAGGAGCGTTGCTGCGGGATCCGTTACTTCTCAGAGAAAATATCTGCCCCGACTCGTTCTCCAGGCTATAGGAGACTTGCTTTGCTGCATTGCATGTGTGTGTGTGTGTGTGTTTTCTTTCTCAATAAATAGTGAAATAAGACTATTGACTCTTTTTTATTGTTCATGCTGCACCTCTCTGCATTAGACTGTGATAACTGCTCAGGTGAGGTGTGAATTATATGGTCGAGACCGTGACTAGCTGCGCTGGGTGAAATACTTTAAAACGCAGTGGTGGTGGTGGTGTGTGTGTGTGTGGGGGGGGGGTAACAGAGTGGGAGTGAGAGACCCCCCGGGGAGCTGTTCTGCTGAGGCGTCCGCTAGTATTTATGACCCTTGGGCAATTTGGTGGAGACAACCAGGAAGTCCATGAAACCTTCATGGCCACGGCGCCATGCGGCCGAGCCGGAGCGAGGTGAATACAGATTAAACATTAAAGCAGGCTGTCCTACTCTGCTCACACTTTATAATAAAAAAAAACCACATGAATTAAATGTTAAATTCACGGTTAATTACACATCGGTTAATTAGTTAGTATACTGTTGCATAATGAAACATTACTTCATTGTGATTGATTTTTATATTGTTTAATAGAAAGTGATACCAACCCTTCGCATTATAAAAGTACAAAACCGTTCTACATGATCCAGAGCTGAGAACAAAAAGGAGAACTAACTGGAGCTGAAAGTACAACGAGCCCCTAATAACTTTAATATATTTAATTGTCTCATTTGTGTCCCAGTTTTTGACTGTGCATCAAAGTAATGGCTCCAATTATGTCATTAGACAGGATGGATGCGTGTTGACTTTATTTTGGGGCGAAACGCGTCACAACGAGCTGCAGCGAGCGCACTGGTCCAGTGTGACGCGTTCAGGTGGCTCAACCTGCTGCAGACAACATGATGCCTTCAGGTTGCAGTCAGCGCCATTTATTCACCTCTGTGCCCTGGAGGTAAATGAAGGACGCCTGGCGATGTGCACATCCAGGTGCTCTGCAGGTGAATATCACTCCACGGTCTGAGTTATTTCGCTGTTATTCGCAACGCTTTACTCGCGTGAGTTTACTCACTTGACTATTTGTGGCATTTCGCGTCATTCACGCCTTAGAGGGGGCGGGGCTTATCTCTGTGGGTTTACTCAGTAGAAACAGTTGTCATGTCCTTCATCCACCATGAAGAACTCACCACTAGTTCTGCTTCATACTTGTTGATGACATCCCACACACGTCTGAACATTTGACGCCCTCGTGTTTGGGTTAATAACATTATCATATATATATAAATTAGTGCTGTGAAAAATAACGCGTTAACGCGTTATGATTAAATTACAGGTTTAATTCAGGGTTTCTTTTAACGCATTTAACGCATGCGCAGAATGAGCTTCCAATACGTCTGTTGTTGGTCGTCTCTAACCAGCAGCATGTCATTTATGTCTCTACGTGTCGCGTTAACATGTCTCGGCTCTCCGTCTCGCGTGCCGCAGAGCTCCGATGCCGGCGTGTGCGCGCACATCGGGACGAAAAAAAGTCACTTGCACCCCCCCCCCAACAACTCTTCTCGGCTCGCGCGCGGCAGAGCTCCGATGGACGTCACAAAAGCTGACGCTTCATATGGAGTGAGTACCAAACACCATCTCCCGGTACTCACCTGAGTAACTCACTGAAAGAGTTATGTGCACCCCTGTCAGTCTTTTATCAGAAATCTTTATGTTCTCACAAAAATATACCGAGAATATTGGTAATATGTGATTAATCATGATTAATCCACAGAAACCTGTGATTAATTTGATTACAATTTTTAATCGTTTCACAGCCCTAATATAAATATTAGGGCTGTCAATCGAGGTTTTTTTTCTTCTGAAGACTAAATCTTCTAAATGAACGACTAATCACTTCAGACAGCGTGTATTTTAGACACTTGTTTAATTGTATTCTTTTTTAAAGACAAAACTTCACACAGAGCTGTGTTTTCAGAGAGGCTTATACCTATAAAGTGTCAGCGAGGTATTTAATATCGTGGATGATAAATTGTTTCTTCAGTGAAACATCCAGATTAGTAAACAAAGGTGTATTAGAGACCCCATTGGTCCTGTCATCTTTAACACTGAACAGCAGCAGAACCAGTGGCCTTGGTAAACTGACAAATATGTCACGTTAACCCTCTGGAGTCTGGGCTCATTTTCTCGATTTTACAAATCAATGTAAATTCACCTTTTAAAGGCTTTTGCATGTGACACATCCCAGTGTTTCCCCCACCATTCTATCAGGGTGAGGCCCTGCCCCCCTGTAATGTTCTCTATCGCGCCAGATTACAGCAGAAGTAATGTACGGTTCTTTCCTTCAAGACGTCTTTGTTCTTTTATTAAACTAAACGTCTGTTGTTGGTCGTCTCTACAGCAGCATGTTATTCTGTCTCCACGTGTCGTTCACTCTTCTCAGCTCTCCGTCTCGCGCGCCGCAGAGCTCCATGCCGGCGTGTCTGCTCGCGTATCGGGGCGGAGCAAGAAAAAAGTCACCTGCACCTTCCGCCCCGCGTCACCGACACGTCGTCCTCTGCTTCTCTGTGAATATCGAGGAGCAGACGGGAGGAAGGAGGCGGACTGCCGTGGTTTGACACTCACAGGAGTGCAACAACTTCAACGACACCGGAAGTAAACAAAGTTGCGTTAAAATATTTTAGTGCGTTAATCGCGGCCAAATTAATCGCGTTAACGCTGACAGCCCTAATATATATATATATATTTAATAAAAATAAAAAAATATATATATATATTCATGACATCCCCCGTAGGCTCACACAGCTCGGTGACTTTCACCTCTAGGTCTGAATAACTGTCTCTTCAGCTCCACTAGAGCAGCAGTTAGATTCACCATCGGTGGAGCAGCTCAACGCCGATTGGCTTTCGCAACTCGCCGTTCGCCGAATTTTTCGTGCCACGCAATTCGCGTCAAACGCGCCGCCCGGCGAGAATGTTGCGTCTATCGCAACCACTCACGTGTGTACGTTGACTTTGCGCGTGGGATCTACTCGCGCGAAACATTTGCAACGCTGTTGGTGTGAGCGCAGCTTTAGAGCAGCGTTGTTAGAGAAGTCTGAACGTACAGCTGAGGTTCATGGCGCATCGTTACAGTCGGCGACGCACCGGGCTTTTAAGCTATACACACTTTCAAATAAAGTGGGATGATGTAAGGCTTACGGTTTAATCTTTCCTGCAGCACTTTTACATCCACAAAGTCACACGGAAGATGTTCTTTTCATGAAAGCCTGAATAACCAGTTTGAAACAAATGTTCTGAGAAAGAATAAAGACCTAAACATTCTACCGTCAGTGTCAAACTCGTTGAGTGTACGAGTCTAAGTCGACAACTGCCTCCAATTAAAGTGTTTTGCTTTCGCTCCGTCTATTTACCTTCATGGAAAAGCACTTATGTGCTGTATTTCTTATATGAAAGGTGGTATGGAAATGAGGCCATTTCTTATTTATTTATCAGCAATCATATTATCTCCTCCACAAAATGATAGTCGATAGGCTCAGAGATTGAAAAGTTATTCACTTTGTAGTGTGTGTTGAATGGTATCGTAATTATTTCCTCCAGAGCTGAAGGGCCGCCATTTCACAGTCGATTATAACAATGCACCAAACTGTAGCGCATCTGTAGAACCTTAGTTGTTGAGGAGGAGGAGGAGGAGGAGGAGGAAGAGGAGGAGGAGGAAGGCTCAGCCTCATCGTACATTCTCAACTGGTTGAAGCCTGCAGCCGGTCGATGTCAGTGCCAAAGGACTAAGGGCCGTCTGAGGAGTCTCAACAGACGTGGAGTGGGCCTGAACAATCTAATGGGGGAGTAGCTGAGCGGTCGTCCCCTGACCACAAGGTACCCGGTTCAATCCCCGCTCTCCCCATAGTTGCATGTTGAAGTGCTCTTGAGCAAGGCACTGAACCCCCCCCAGTTGCTCCCACTGCTCCTTAATAACTAAGGACGGGTCCATGCAGAGAAGAACTTCCCCACGGGGATAAATAAAGGATATACTGCTCTCTTCTTTCCAAACACATGGGCCAGCGATGATAAAAGTCCCAAAAGAAGAATTATGCAACGGCATTCACGGTGTACATTCCCCTCTTTGCTCTCTTTCTTCCTAACCTTCTCCCGTGAAGAATAAAACACGCTCCGGAATACCAGCAACAACAACAACACAGACGTGTGCGTAATGAAGACACATTATGCATGGATGCAGCGAGAGGAGACACGCAGCATTATTCAAAATCAATACAGCCTCTGGGTCTTTGCACAGGGAGTTTGGGTGGGGGGGGGGGGGGCTTTCGGATCAAAGGCAGGGGCTGAAGCTCAGAGCGTTTTCGCTTCTCAAAAAGCTTGTTTTCTGCATTCTGTGCATCGTGGATCAGCAGAGGGCTGTGTTGGCCCTCGGGCGTCCTCCGACGCCGGGCGCGGCGCTTCATCGCCAAACAGAAGGATGCTTCATTAAAGCCCCTCTGAACCCCCTGATTCATCCCCAAGGCCCATTGCATGATGGGATACCTTTTGGGATCTCAACACTGACGGTGAAAATTGTTCCTGTGAAACTTTTTTTCTTTTCAAATTAGAAAATCGATGGAACATGTTGTATCTGACTTGGTCCATGTTGTCTATGAATGTATGAATAGGAAGTGTTTGAATATCTCATCAGAGGCAACTGTAACACGGGGTTCAGACACATGTTCACCGGGACTTTTCCAGGACTTGAAAACTAATTTTCGTCACCAAACATTTTGTGAAATCTTGGCATGTACATGAGTATGAACGCAAATGACGCAAATGAATGAGACGATAGTTTGATTAAAAAAAATATTTATTTAAATGTTTATTCTTTTAACCAAACTGCATAAATGAACATATGAATGTAACACATTTCCAGGACTTTTCCAAAACGTTTGTGATTGGAAACAAAATTCAAGGACTTTTCCAGGCCTGGAAATTACCATTTTAAAATTCCATGACTTTTCAAGGTTTTCCATGACCGTACGAACCCTGGTAACACATTGAGTTGTGGCCTCAGGGTGAATAAAAACCCACAGTGGGGATGAAATATCAGAGGTATGTGCTGTCATCAGTCAGATACAGCATGAGCGACATATAGAGATATCAATATGCTCCGTCTTAAAATGTATTGCTTCAACAGTCTCATAAAGTCCCGGAGTCGTCCACCAGGGCTCTGGACCGCCACACCGTCTGAGGACTCTGGACCGTCACACCGTCTGAGGGCTCCTCGACGTCAGGACCAGACGGGTCGTCAGAGCGCCGCCTTCTCATTCCGCTGATTGGCCGGAATCGGGCAAATGTTGAAGTGAGGCGAGACAAAGAATGAGAGGGGAAGAGCTGAGAGGAGCTCAGAGGGAGGAACGCCCTGCAGGAAAGGGCACCTGAACGCAGCACAAGCACAGATAGATTCAAGAGCAAGTCAAGTGTGTCGAACAAAGAGAAGCTGGAGCGGTCTGACCCGCAGGCTGAGGAAAGAAACGACTATCTGGTAGTGATTTAGCTTTTTGTGTCATTTTTACGCCGTTTATTCTGTACTGACTGCAGTGGTGAATGAATATTACCTAACACACAGTGATGGAATGGAGATCGACGGGTCGACATCCTTCATGGTCCCGAGTGTTTTGCTGAAGCCATTTCAAGGTAAAGATGGAGGTTAAAATCCTTAAATATGTTATCAAGACACACAGGATGTCTTTAACGTGGGATTTCCGGTGAGATCAGGTTTAGTCTTGATGTCACTAACTCACTGTGTAATAACCTCATTGAAGGTTGATTGTTTTGTGTCGATTGCCTGTTTTTGTATCTGCCCTATTGGTTTTGATGTATGCTTTTTATATTGTATTGTTTGAATAATTCATTGACGTTTTAATCTATTTCCTCCTTATAGTTAAATCTGACTTTTATTTTGATAGGTTAAAAGGAAAAGCACTTTTATTTGATGTTGAAATGCAAACTTGACCGGCTACGGATGGACAAATGCGCATTTTATTTAAAGTTGAATAGTTTTAATGGACCCGTCTGAGGCTAACGCTCTTACGGCGGTGACAAGGTGGTGATTATTTAACAGTTTTAATTCATGTTTATTCACCTAAAGAGAGAAAATAATGAAGTTTTACTAGCAGTAAGTTTCTCGCTAATTCATACACGGGGATCTGTTACATACTGAGTTCATGATTTCTGGAGCCTCAATAATAAAAGTGAATTGACAAACTCGACTGACGTCACTGGTTTTGAACCAGTGCTGGTGGTTTTTCTTACATTTTGTGTGTAGTTAAAAGATCTGTAACGGACATATAAAGCCTGTTGCATCACACGTGTGAAGATTGTCAAATCACAGTTTTATTAAACTGCAGGCAACATGGGAGGCTTGTTGTTGAGATATGCTCTCATATTGTGTACTATTTTTATCTCTATTTCTAAATAACATTTGACATTGGACAACTTGAACTGATTGATGTGACCGATGAACCTGATTTGAGCTGTGTGTGTGGCGTGAACTGTTTATTGAGTGTCAAAAAAAGCCTCTCAGGTGAGGGTGGGGTGCCCCCTTTGGCTGTGTACAACACACAGATCTCTTGTGTGTGTCTCCATTTTAATTCTCCGTCTAGTAAGTCTTACCGTTGGTGCTATTTGTGTTATGTTTTATCCACTGTGCTCTTAGCTCTGCTAAGACTTGTAATTCACTTGCCAAAAAAATGATGCAGACAAAGTCCAATCGGTCATTTGAGCTCTTGAATTGTATCACACTGCACCCATGGGTGCCCCTTCCAGTAGCTTTCTTTATGATGCGGATAAGCCATTCATGAAGAAGTAGGTCAAATAAAACACACCCAGTCTAAATTAACAGCGTATTGGTCACGCTTCTGTTTTGTCTGGTTACCTGTAGAGGCAATAAAAGTACATTATTATTAGTTTGAAACTAGCCTCCTGTATTTAGTTTAACCACCTAACGTACTTAACGAGGCAGATGTGTGTGACCTTTCGGCTTCTGTTGGGCAGATCTGTCCGTCAACCGTTGAGGTTGAGGTCTGACTGATGGATCATGGAGGTCTGGATTGTGGTCCATGCCTTCGACCAACTATTCATACACTCTGTCATATTCATTGATTGTGTTGTTACTGTGTTTTAATTTGTGTGTAATGATTCCTTCTGTACACATGACATCTATTCTTCTGTCCATCCTGGAGAGGGATCCTCCTCTGTTGCTCACCTGAAGGTGTCTTCCTTTTTTTCCCCGTGAAGAGTTAATTGGGAGTTTTTCCTGATCCGATGTGAGGTCAAAGGTCAGGGATGTCTATGTGTACAGATTGTAAAGCACTCTGAGGCAAATTTGTAATTTGTGAAAATGGGCTATACAAATAAACTGAACTGAATTGAAATCTCGCTGCATTCGGCAATTATATCTTGCATTTTCCCATTTTAAGAGATCTAGATTGAGGTTGCATGGGGATACTGAATGTAAATTGTGAGGTAGCGTCAAGTCATGCTCCCATGCTGCAAATATGTTCTCCGTATTTTAAGCGCTTCAATGGAAGCCCATGATGAGTTCAAGCCCGGTGTTTCCTGTTTCCTCCTGGTTGACACCACCAGCGAGCGAACAGTCGGCCAACAGCATCACTGATGAGACTGTGGAGTCCTGACGCTAAAGATGTGCCGTCCCCTAGTTTGACAATCACACACGACCAGACGAAAAGGAATCGAAAGCATTCCTGAAAACTCCCCTGACGGAATCTCAGTGAAGGTTCAACGTGAACGGAATAAAAATGGCTTAAACAAACGTGTACAGACTCTATTGAATGATGCCATCACAAGATGCTCGCGTTCAAGCCGGAGTCAGACGCACAATCATAAACACACACGATCCTCGGAGGAGTCGGAAGTTTTGAGCGAACAGCGGTTCTCAAAAAGGAGGACTTTACAGAAGCAAACTTCTTTTCCACTTGGGGAGAGAGAGAGAGAGAGACTGCAGATGAGGTCACTGAGGGTCTGTGTTGTTAACTTTAAACTAGCTAGAGCTAGCTCAGACATTAGATTGCAACTGCCTTGTGATCAACGATAGCCCAGATAGAAAACCACCAGTGGCCTCTAAGTGGGCCAGAGACTGCAGGAGCAGCAGGAGGAGCAGCAGGAGGAGCAGCAGGAGCCCTCCGCCTGACCCTTCAGAGGGAATATCAGTCCACCCGGTGGTGTGAAATTTAGTCTGGGCTCATTTATTCAAGGTCACAGGGTTCTTTCCAATGAATTTTCTGCCTCATCCCTTTTCTTCGATCCCATCTCTGTTCTCGCTCCTGAGATCGTCCCGCGGCTCCGATTCGCTGGACGTTCAGCCAATGGAAAGAGTCGCTCAGGAGGCTGAAGACGAATCAGCCGATTGGTCGCTTCTCTGGCATCAGCTGCATTTACAACGGCGGTATTTACTGTGTTTCGACTCAACGCCATGCGCGTCATCTTGTTCTGTCGACATTTGCTTGATGATTAAAAGATAAGAGGAGATATAAACTATCAGTGTATTGGTTTTGTCTGGTTGTCTCCTGAAGAGGCAACTATCGTCAGATTAGAAATACATTATTATTAATTTGAAACTAGCATAAAACATATAAAAAACGTCAAAAACATAAATATGCTCCGACAAATAATAACAAGGTAACTAGTAGGGTATTTAAAACCTCTCCGTTAAGCCTGTTATTGATTAGATTGCACAGGAAATATGTGTTTCCAAAAATGTATTTGTATTCATATTATTTGCGAATACCAATCTATTGTAAAGACCTTGAATGCAACTGGAAAATAAAACAATATTTGGATAATATTGGAGCAAAATCTTCTGTAATTGTGTAATTTAAATTAAAGCAATCATGTGATATATGTTGAGATCTAAAGGGATTCATGGAGTTTATGGATTACGGATAATTATATATTCTGCAGGAAACAACACAAATGTCCCAGTCCATCACAATAATATCTATTGACTTCAAGCTTCGATATACACTTTGTGTTATTTACTGCATCATTACTGACTGTGTGATTATGGGAAATTACATATACAACAAACACAAATCACACTGTCATACCCCAGAGGGAGAACAACAACAACAAGTGCCCACATGACTAAGTAGCTCAATGTTTGGGAAATTAAAAGCATTCAAATGTATTGACTTCATGTTTGAGCTCAGAAGCACATTACTGCCGGAAAGTATTCAAAAAGTCAATATGAGCATAACACCTTTCAGTGTGATGCACGGGCTTGTTATGGAGCCAATACCTATGAGGTGTATGTAAATGTGTATATATTGATGTAATTGATCAATCCATTGGGGTCACATATTGAATATTAAATTAATGTTAATATCAATAAATGTTCTTTTTTGGGACCATCTATTTAGGGAGCAGACCACTCCCTTCTTCTCAGAGAACACATGGACACTGACTTGATCATTGTCTTTTTTTTTTATCTACAGGACTACTTATGAATATGTGAATATGTGAAGATGTGACGCCTCTGGCATCTCTCGTGGTGGAGTCTGGGCAACGGATGCAGATGACTGTATGACTTTGTGTTTTGGTATGAGCTTTTATTTCAATGTGTCTACTGATTCGTGTGCATTAGTAATCGTTGATCTTTGTGGAAGTCTAATATTGATTTCTGTTTTCTAGTTGAAGTAATGAAAGACTATTTAAGAGCTTCTAGATTTAAGTCATTTAGCTTTCTCACTAACTTAACTGACAAAGATAAACCCACAAAAACATGTTGAAAAATTAAGTGATTATTGTGTATATCGATTAACACTTCTGATATCAAGGGGGCATGATCCCTGGTCACATGACATCTATTGTTCATCTGGTCACATGACATCTATTGTTCAACTGGTCACATGACATCTATTGTTCATGTGGTCACATGACATCTATTGTTCAACTGGTCACATGACATCTAGTGTTCTGTCCATCCTGGAGAGGGGTCCTCCTCTGTTGCTCTCCTGAAGGGTTCTGACCTTTTTACCCCTGAAATGTTTTTTTCTATTTCTTGGGAGTTTGTCCTGATCCGATGTGAGGTCAAAGGTCAGGGATGTCGTACATGTACAGATTGTAAAGCTCTCTGGGGATAGTTTGTGATATTAATCTGGCTTGAGGATTATGAATTGGCCTCGGCCGTGATAGACACGGGGTACACTCTAGCCTAGGCCCTTTAATCCCAGAGAGCACGGTGGGATGCGTCTCCTCGGAAAAATGAAAATAGCGCCTTTGAGTTAAAATGATCAAATAACTTTGGCGGGAGGAGAGAGAGATTTGTCGTTAGTGGTTTGACAGGAAAAGGAGAGCAAAGACAGAAAGAACAAACGATGAGCGGGGAAAAAGACAGAGAGACTACAGGCTACAGAGCTTAGTCTCTCTCTCTCTCTGAGGAAAACAACAAAGCTGAAGTGAAGACAACAGCCCATCCTGATGGATGGCCATTGTGTGAAGTGCAGGCCAGCGCTGCAGTCTCTCGCCCAGTCAGGATTGTTAGCCACCTGTTAGATGCTATCATCACCCCCCCCCCCCCCCCAAAAAAAAAGGTTTATCAGGATGCACAGAGGTGTGTGCGTGGAAAAGATGATTGTTCTATTGATCCATTCGCCGTCCATCAGGTCGTTCTCAGTGGAGAGCGGCGAGGGATGCCGGTCTGCAGACGGTTGGCACGCGGCCGACACTCTGACAGCTGTTGCGTTTTTGTTCTTCTTTTTGTCGAAAGGAGAAATAAATGTTGACTAATGGTCGGGTCAAACGCCGCGATTCAGGCTGCGGTCCAGCAGGTGCGTCAGTCAGCCAGTTGTGATGGAGGGCCTCTTTGTGCTTTAGAACCAAACGATTGTCACATTGTAGCCGCTGAGTTGTAAATCACCAGGAAACCTTCCAGGGGTCTCGGTGCCGGGGGGGGGGGGGGGGGGGGGCAACGTGTTGCTGTGTGCAGCCGACGGCGTCCGGCCCGCACAGCGGGGCACGCTTGTGCAATCAGAGCGTCGAGTCCTCAAAGTGCTGCGCCACAGGAAGTCACACCAACTCATAGCAAAATTACATCGTCGTCGTCGTCCCCCCCACCCCCACCTTCCCGAGCCGTTTTCGTGTTTTACCTGCGAGGTTCATCGTTTTGAGCGTTTTGAGCGTCTTGAGCTTTTTGAGCGTTCGGAGTGTTGTCACGCTGGCGGAGTGTCAGGAGGAAAACACAAAAGAGAACGCCACAATTACATTTCAACGTCGGCTGAGTTTCACATTCTGGGGTTGTGTTTAGGGCGTGTCTCCAGTGGACCAGGAGGAGCCAGAGCGGTCCACAGTGTGTCGCTCAATCACCACACAGGCAGCAATATTGTGGCTTATTTTCTCCCTTTTGTTTTATTGACTCGTAAAATGTTGTATTTTAATCTGTAAAAAAAATCCTTTGGATCAAGTTGAAATCAACAATCTGAATATTTTATTTCCAAAAGAAAGAAGACATTTCACAAGAATGTTCCTTTCATCTTCAGTTGTTTCTTAAATAAAAATCTAACCTGAATTAAGAGACTTGTTGTGGAAAATATTTAGTTTTTTTACACACCGAGTTTAAAAGAAAATCTAACTAAATTCCTTCATGACGTTGTAAAAAAGTGTCATTAAAAAAGGGCAAGAGATGTCGAGACTAAATCAAACAAGAAGTAGAATCTCATTAATGAGACAATTTAGCCGATACGTCTGCAGAAGAGTGGACAGCTTAAAAACATCTCATTAGCTGCTGCAGGAGACGACACCCAGACCTTGAGCGTCTGAAGAAATGAAATGCATCTGGGAGCGGGCTCCGGGAGTTCAGCTCCACAGATCTAACTTTTAATAGGACTGGCTGCGTGCTGCTCACTGTGCGCCGGGCTTATTCTGCACAGAGCTTATTAAAAACCCATTTGGGAATATGAACATGCTTTGACCAGTTTTCAGCTTCGTATGAGAGACATGACGTTCTGCTCCTCCCCGGGCCGTAAACAACGAAGACCTTCTCCAGGACCGTCTCAGCCCTCTCCACCAGGACCCTCTCCAGCCCTCTCTAACCCTCTCCAGCCCTCTCCAGGACCTTCTCCAGGACCGTCTCAGCCCTCTCCACCAGGACCCTCTCCAGCCCTCTCTAACCCTCTCCAGGACCCTCTCTAACCCCTCTCTAACCCTCTCCAGGACCCTGCATTGCCACTTTCATTTCACTGCACACCCTGTGTGTGTATGTGACAAATAAAACATCTTGAATCTTGAATCTTGAATCTCCAGGACCGTCTCAGCCCTCTCCACCAGGACCCTCTCCAGCCCTCTCCGCCAGGACCCTCTCCAGCCCTCTCTAACCCTCTCCAGGACCGTCTCAGCCCTCTCCACCAGGACCCTCTCCAGCCCTCTCTAACCCTCTCCAGGACCGTCTCAGCCCTCTCCACCAGGACCCTCTCCAGGAGCTTCTCCAGGATCCTATCTAGTCCTCTCAGCCCTTTTCCAGCCCTCTCCAGGACTGTGTCCAGAACCTTCTCCAGCTCTCTCCAGGACCGTCTCAGCCCTCTCCACCAAGACCCTCTCTAGCCCTCTCAGCCCTTTCAAGGACCGTGTCCAGGACCCTCTCTAACCCTCTCCAGGATCCTCTCTAACCCTCTCCAGGACCCTCACAGCCCTCTCCTCCACATCCATTGTCATCCTTTGATAGCCTCTAACTTTCCATCCAGGCCCTCAGCGGACTTTAAACACAGCGCAAAACCTTTGACCTGTATTATTCTTCTTCACACCGTTTTTTATTCTCGTCCTGTCCATTATTATCTGCTCCAACCATCTCCTCCTCTCGGCGCTGCATCCCTGGTGATCCATCACGCCCCCCCTCCCCCTCGCCAAACGGCCTCCCTCGCCTCCCCTGCTGTACCTGAGCCACTATCGCAATGAAATCTAAATTGCTCGCTGCTATTCGTCCGTCCAGGTTTAGAGCCGCCTGCTTCGCGGTTGCCCCCCCCCCCCCCCGACGCCGTTATGCTGGAAACGAGACATTTTGTCTGCGAGGCGGTAAAGAAAATAAATGGGGTGCGAGGAGGGGGGGGGGGGGTTCAGGCTTGGATGTAGTTAAGGTGAAGGTCACAATGCTCAGTCATGGCTGACAAACCCTCTGTGTGTGTGTACATTATGTGTGTGTGTGTAGGTGTGTCTGTACATATGTGTGTGTGTGTGTGTGTGTGCACTCAAAAAAACGATTCAAGCCCTTCTTCGAGGTGACACTTTTAAATATTGTTTGATACATTTAAATAAATCAATTACAAAAATAGATATTTATATTTAATGGGTGTAACACAAAATGTATGAATACTTTCATTTATTAGATTTATTTAGGTTCGATGGTGTGCATATCAACTCAAAATAAATGTGTTTTATTGAGGACTACCCTTTGCGCATGCGCCTTCTGAAAATCAGTTGTTTGCATGAGGTGAAGACACTTTCAGGGCTGTACGGTGGTGTAGTGGCTAGCACTGTCACCTCACAGCCAGAGGGCCGTGGGTTCAATTCCCAGTTTGGGTGATCCTTCTGTGTGGAGTTTGCATATTTTTTTAGTTAGTTTATATTTTGAGTTGGACAAACACAAATTAATTTAATTTAATGAATATCGTTATTTTATTTTAGATGTATTTGATACAAATGAGTTGGACTAACTTAATTACATTTTATTGCACTGATGTGCTTAATTTGAGTTGGAGTTGCATATAATTATTGGATGGAAAACCTGCTAACAATTAATTGAGTTCATCCAATGAGTCATTTCTTTGAGTGTGTGTGTTGTGTCTGCTTGTGTGTTGTGTGTGCGTGTGTTTGTGCTAACGGTGCTCACAGCTAACGGTGCAAACAGCGCTAACAGAATTTACAACAAAATATATAGCAGTTGTGTTGTATGAGGATAAGATTGTTAACGGTGGGGCTGCTCCAACATGAAAATGAGACTGAGGATGGGTGGCAGTGACCTACACATGTGTTTCTACCACCAACCAACAATGGCTGCTTGTTGTTCCATCTCCTGAGAGGCTCAAAAATACATCCTGGCATGGTTTAACAGTCAAAAGGAGGAGGAGGGGGGGGGGGGCTGGGGGGGGGCTCCGTGCACAATGGAACCCTGAGTATATGTCTGAGGTATTGCAGCATTGAGATAAGTGTAAGAGCCAAATGCATGATTTCATTTGTTATAATAATTTAGTTTAAAAAGATTAAAAAAGGTAACTGAATATAAATCCTTCCTGTACTGTTTTAATTTTGACTTTTGCTTTTCAGTGTCCTTTTCAGATTGATGGATTGTTTGTGAAAACTCTTTTCTTTCTTCTTTCAGTTTCAACAGAGTTTCCTTTACTTTCAAAATCCAGGCTACTGATCTATTCAATTTATGCCAATCTGAATGGTAGTTTATCAGTTCGTTCAATGGTTCCATATCTTCTTTGACTTGGATTGCGTTGACTGTGACTTTGTTCTTGGCTTCCAGATCGTTTGGAAGGCTTTCTTCTTTTCTGTCTGGCTGCTCTGGCCAGTCACTTTCACTGTTCAACAAAAAGCGTGGCCCGTTGATCCAGGTTCTCCCTTGGAACAAGTTATTTGCCTTCAGGCCTCTGCTGGCTTGATCTGCATGTTTCTTCTGTAGCTTTCTTCGCAGACAGGTTATGCGCTGTTCAGCAACGCATCGGTTGTTGGGCATTTTGACCTTCTCGTTCCTGAGTGGCAATCCAACACAGTAATGACCACTCTCGAATGTTCTGTGTCTTCTGCACAGAATGCAAAAACTGCTTGTCCTCCTCGGACATCTCTTCTTTGTCATCGTACTTCCGCTCTGTAAAATCAGTGTTGTACTGTTCGACTAGAAGTTTCTCTATTTCCATCACGGAGATCCTATTCACTGAAAGACGAGGTAACTCACTCTCTTCGTCTTTCAGTTCTTTTCTTATGGGTCCGTTCACCACCCAGCCAATGGCGGTCTTGACAGCATACGGCCCTCCATCTTGACTGTTGATGATGTGCCATGGCTCCATTGCTCTCGAACAGTTGGTGCCAATAAGTAGGCCTATGTCAGCTTGTATCTCTGGCAAACTCACTTCTCTGAGGTAAGGCCACTTCTGGATGTCTGACTGCTTCGGTATGTTTCCAGAGTGCACAGATATGTTTCTGTGTGTGAACACCTTCGGCAGGTCAATGAAGCTGGTGTCTTCCCATCCGCACACATCAAGGTCTGAGATAGCTAAACTGTTCATGAGCTTTGGTTCTTCAGGTTTGTTTTGTCCCATGGTGCTGAGAAGTATTCGTGTCGGTTTTCGTTGTAGGTCTTCCGTACAGAAGGTTGCTGTGCTTCCTGGGTCTAAGAAGGCGTATGTGAAGAGAGAAGATACTAGTTTAATAGTTATGGACATTTGAAGTATTGTGGCTCTTGTTTGTTGTTATAATGTTTAAGTATAATTGCTTAGTCCTCCCGTCTAACCAATTAGGGGCCGGGTAATGTAAGAGCCAAATGCATGATTTCATTTGTTATAATAATTTAGTTTTAAAAGATTTAAAAAGGTAACTGAATATAAATCCTTTTCATTATGATTTGAAATGAAAGTTTTAACATATATATATTTAGTATTGTATTTGAAAGCTAATAATTTTTGTTCTATGTAAGCTTTCATCAGAGATCGCCACATCAGTATAAACAGCTGTGGTGTGACTGTCAGTCGTTGTGAGCTCAGAGTTGTTGTGAGCGACATTTTTTTTGACCGTGTGACCATGTACTATACGTTTTTTAGTAAACATCATTTTGTATGAAAGAACTACTTGTGTCACTCGCGTGTCAATTAATAGCTTTTAAGACTGATCTCAAAATAGTGTGGTACAGAAGACCCAGAACTAGACGGAGTGCCACTACAATAAGGTTATGGTGTATGGTGGTCCGCGGTGACTTTCAACCTTTATTCAGAAAATACGTCTGAAAGGACAAATTTCATACTGTACACCACAGCGTATTTTTCATTTAAGCTCATTTATTGTGTCAATCAATCATGACCAAAGTGTGTTTTCTTTGCCCTCACAGTTATTGCTAACAGAGTAATAAACACTACCTGATATATTTTAAGTGGAAAATAAGAATAATGAAAATCAGGAACGTACAATGATTTGATGAGTGAACACTTGCATTCCAGATTGTTAAACGGTTCAGTTCTTCTTGACTGTTTCCCAAATGCACACCGCCTTCAGTTTTCACACCGTGCTGCTGAATAACACGACACACGCAACGGACACATCTTCTATTTTGAGACGGCGTATCGGGTGTTCCTCCTCTGGCTCCTGTCAGCCGCTCCGGGTAAATATTTGTTTGTCTCACTTCGTTTTCCTGCTACACTACACTGTGTTATCAGGATCTGTCTACCATGGTCAGACTGTGTGCTTGAACGTGTACTGTGTGTGTGTGTGTGTTATATAAAGGCACATGTTGCACCCTTAACATGAACTGTTCAGGAACACTTCGTTCTTCTGTTTTGTCACTTTTATTGATCAAGTTCACGGTTAAAACAAGCATATGTTTTGTCTTCAGCCTTCTTACCCTTCACACCCCTCTCGTAAAGAATCAGCGCCCCTCTCTTAGAGAGACAGCACCTCTCTTAGAGAGACAGCGCACCTCTCTTAAAGACAGCGCCCCTCTCTTAAAGAGACAGCTCTCTACCAAAGGGTCAACAAGCAGTTTCCTCGCTTCACAGATAGTACATGCACAGGTGATCAACGCTCGCAAATATAGGAACACATGAATAAACCTTAAACAGACATTCAAAGTAAATTATAAGAAATGGACATAGTTCTATTAAATCGGTAAGATATATGACATAACATATTTAAGGGTGCTACACAGACGTATAGAGGTAAAGGACTATATGGTTACATTATATAATCAGACGGATTAAAGGGGGATTATTGGGAGACACTATAACAGTGTGTAGCGAGTTACTCATCTCCGTGACACGGTGTGCTGCTTAACCTCCATCAGACAGAGGTTGAAGGGAGGAGAATGACTAGAGATACATGCTCACGCCAACGGAGGTTTAGGAAACATGATTATACAGTTAGGATTAAAAAAATAGCGTTGACATAAACTTGACTGATTTACACGTGATAACAGAGTGACTACCGAGTCACGTGAAAACAGAGTGACTACCGAGTCAGGTGACAACAGTTACTACCAAGTCACGTGAAAACAGAGTGACTACCGAGTCACGTAACAACAGTGACTACCGAGTCACGTGAAAACAGAGTGACTATCGAGTCACGTAACAACAGTGACTACCGAGTCACGTGAAAACAGAGTGACTATCGAGTCACGTAACAACAGTGACTACCGAGTCACGTGAAAACAGTGTGACTACCGCGTCAGGTGACAACAGTGACTACCGAGTCACGTGACAACAGAGTGACTACCGAGTCATGTGACAACAGAGTGACTACTGAGTCACGTAACACAAGGCTGACTTCACAAAACAGGTCAACCTTTACTTTTAGCTTCACGCTGGACACAAACAGCTGTCACTTGGGTGAAAGTCCTGCGTTTGTTAGACACATCCGCCCCAAGTAGACTTTCTCACTCACAATGTTCTATATCCGTGGCCCTGAGTGTCTAATGATGACGTGGATGGGCTCACAATGGAGTCTCATACCGACTAAACGGGCGTCTGATACTGACACCAAGGGACCAGCCTCGCTATTCGACGAGTTGAATGTGAGAAGGGGTTGAGATACTCGACTAGAAACCTTTTGTATGTATTAGCTTTGAAAGTGTTCGCTCAATGAAACCAATTACTTCAACTCCTTCACACAAAGATTGACAATGTGCTCTAAGAAAACCCAGTACAAACACACTGAGGCCTGGAAACCCCAAATGATTCACCTAAATCAGATAATACTCATACTCGTAATGTATTATAATTGCGTTATGTATTATTTCTAGGGCTGTCAATCGATTTAAAAAAATTAACTAATTAATCGCACATTTTGAAATTGCGATTAATTAATCGCAATTAAAAGTTAAAAGTTAAAAGTTCATTCTTTTTAAAGACAAAACTTCACACAGAGCTGTGTTTTCAAAGTGGCTCCTACCTATAAAGTGCCAGCGAGGTATTTAATATCGTGGATGATAAATTGTTTCTTCAGTGAAACATCAGATTAGTTTTAAAAAAAAGAAGTATATTGAGACCCCATTGGTCCTGTCATCTTTAACACTGAACACAGCAGAACCAGTGGCCTTGATAACTGACTGACATTTAAATATGTCACGTTAACCCTCTGGAGGCTGGGCTCATTTTATACATTTTACAAAAAAAAATTAATTCACCGTTTAACCCTTGTGTTGCCTTCGGGTCATCTTGACCCGAATCAATATTACACCCTCCTGCCGCCTTCGGGTTAATTTGACCCTATTCAATGTTTAATGTCGGTGTTCTTTCGGTAGTCAACAAACAAACATAAAGTGCCTCACACTTAAACTTGGAAAACAATATTAATTCTAATAATTTTCTGGAGGTTTTAATTGCTGGCATCAAATTGAACCCAAAGGGTAAAATATGTTAGTAAATATAAAGGTAACAGGAGGGTGAAACATTGAATCGGGTCAAAATGACCCAAAGGCGGGGGAGGGTTAAATATTTAATCGGGTCAAAATGACCCGAAGGCAACACAAGGATTAAAAGTGTTTCCCTTCTTTTTAAAGACAAAACTTCACAGAGCTGTGTTTTCAAAGAGGCTCCTACATATACAGTGCCAGCGAGGTATTTAATATCGTGGATGATAAATTGTTTCTTCAGTGAAACATCAGATTAGTAAAAAAAAAGAAGTATATTGAGACCCCATTGGTCCTGTCATCTTTAACACTGAACAGCAGCAGAACCAGTGGCCTTGGTAACTGACTGACATTCAGATATGTCACGTTAACCCTCTGGAGGCTGGGCTCATTTTATACATTTTACAAAATAAATTAAATTCACCGTTTAAAGTCTTTTGCATGTGACACACCCCCACGTGTTATACATCAAACATTCCAGAACAATCTCAGCTCTGAAATGAGCCTCATTGTCCTCGCGCCGTGTCCTCTGGTTGTCTGACTGACAGGCTGCTAAATGAGCCTCACCTGTGAGGTGGGAGGTCCTTTGTGATTTACTTGGTGTTCATTGGTTTGACCAATCACGTTGAAGGTTTCGTGTGTCGCGTTCTTTCCGCGCCGCGTCACCCGACATGTCGCCCCTCCGTTCCTCTGTGTCTCAGAGGGGGAGACGGGAGGAAGGAGGAGCAGGAGGAAACCCGACTGATTCATCCACGAGTTAAACTGATTTCTGCTCCTTATTTTCGCGGAGAAATGATTGTTTTAAAAACGGAAACAGTGTCAAACCGTACTGCCGCGGTTTAAAAAAAAAAAAAAAAAAAGTGCGTTAATTGCGTTAAAATATTTTAGTGCGTTAACGCGGCCGAATTAATCGCATAGATTAACGCGTTAACGCTGACAGCCCTAATTATTTCACTTAATTCCTCACCTTAAAAAGTATCCCTCAACTTCATAAGGTAGATATAGGGTATATAAAAATATATGTTTCTCCCCTACCATTAACTTTCTCCAGTTGAAAGACCACAAAAGAGTACTCTGACAAGCCGTGGAAGTGATAGTTGGTACGTGCCAACCAAGGGAGGGGCAGGGATTCTCGCCTGGAAAGTGCCATGTTCTGTTCACCCTGCCCACACTGAATTCAGCTTTATATAGAAAATAATGGGGTCTGTCTGGATGCACATCACACAGTGTGTTTTGCATTTAGTCCAGTGGCCCTACATCACAGTAAACATTTGGACAACAACCAAAGACTGCTGACAGGTCAATTAAAAAAATGTAAATAGTCTATGTAACTTTAATTCAATAAAATATTCAAGTCAGTCAATCTGTGACTTTTACTATCCGTGTAATGTAGCACCACTTAAATAACCACTTACAACTACAAGCCCCAGCGGGTAAAATCTATCCCAAGAGTGGCGCTATACATTTGAAAATAAATATTGAAATAAACATTGCGTAATGCCTTTTGTCTACTGTGTGTAATAGAGCTGTGTCAGAAGTCACAGGCTAAACTTTCAAAGGAGAAAAGAAGGAGATTCATGAAGGCATGAGACGCGCTCACAGCATTGATGGGAGAAGAGCCTGATTGTGGGAGGTTTCAGGGGTGTCGATTAAGTGATTACAACTATATCATTTTGTTATGCAACCCTGTGTTCAAGAATAAATGAACCTTGTATCCCTGAAGATCGATGCCTTCTAATAGTGTGTTTATTTTATCCGTTGGTGGTTTTAGGTATACAGCAAGCCCTCTTGGTTACTCGTGTTAAACACCTGGCAGAGCAAACATCTGCATTCCGGCACTAAAGGGACCAAATATAAGAAGTGATTAGTCCAAAATATTGCTGCCATAAGCTGAGATATTATGTCAAGTTGTCCTCGGCCCACATGTTTACTTAATGGTCTCTTTCCACTAGGGATGCCTCCAGAAACGTGGTCCTAACTGGGAACTGGTTCAAAATGACTAAAGCCAGTATTGATAAGGATTTGCTATCGGTACTTTAGGAGTTAAGGGGTGAGATCTGTTGTCACAGATGGAACGAAAACCCTCACAAGTAAGGGAGGAAATACCATCATTTATGAAAATATTTGGCCATAAATTTGCAGATGTGCTCAGTTTTCTACCGTTTGTCGAGCACCGTCCGTCCTCGTCCACTTGAGTTAACGTGAGTGATGTCGTGCAGTTTGATGAAAATAGGCTAATCAATGAAAGATAATCACCTCGCTAATAGTTTTTGCTCCGACTGTTTTTAAAACATTTTTGAACAAGAATGTTTACAAGAATAAAAAAGCAATATTGGTTCTTTTCCAAACGAATGTCTTTTCTTCTCACTAAATAATAAAAAAGAACCGATAAGAGTATCGATAAGGAACCTGAACCGATAAGCACAATCAATAAAAAATATATATATATTTCCCCTATGTAGGCGAGTCGCTGTATTATCACTTATGATTATTCACGCAAACATCAAACAGCCTCGGCCCAACGCCGGCTCACACAGGCGAGCTAAAGGCAGTCAGGTGATCTCTGGACCCACGACTTGAAACTGTCCAGGGACTCGTGCATCAGGGCACACGTTACACACTGAAGGATGACCATTGTGCTCTGTGAACACACCAAGACAGTCTCACATTAATATCTGCGTCACATATTGACTGTCGGTGTTATACTGGTCTAATTTATTTTTTTTAGGCAATAATTACATTAATTGTTAACAGACAACCAAACACTATACATCCTCACACACTACTGTTGATATCTGTCATAAACACCTGTCCTATGTTTACAGATTGTAAAGCCCTTTGAGGCAAATTTGTAATATCGGGCTATACAAAATAAACTGAATTGAAGATAGAACACTTTCTTTTCTATATATCATAATTCATCTGAATATCATTTCTCTGAGGCTAATGTGCCGGCTTATTTTTGTTCATCTATTGAAACGTGGCGTTATTCATGGTGAAAATACCGTTTTGCTCCTCTCTCTCTCAGCAGAAAAATGGCAATAATTAATCTCACAAGCCTCCTGAACCAGCCACCAGGGGTTCATGTTCCACAACCTCATGAACGCTGGCGCAGCACCGACGGGTGGAGCGACGGGTGGAGGTTATGGTGCGGTTCGAAGTGACATTCATAACCGGAGACCGTGGACATTCGGTACTGGTCCGAAGGTCCCTTCAGAATAAAGACACTGCTACGAAAGAAAAGACAGCTAAATATGATGGAAATGCTGATGTTAAAGGTCAAGATGCGCATATTAGAGTTGTAAGGAATCTTTAATACTTTAGTCTCAAAGCTGCTATATTTTAAAAGTCAAGATCGTAATACAGATGTCTGGTTTAGACGCATCATTTGGACTCATTTTAGAAAATAAGCCTGAAACCACTACCCTGTTATTATTAACATTGAAATGAAACGTTGCATTTCCACTTCAACTAATTAATTTTCATTTGATGAGAGAAAACTTTTTTATATTTCAAATTCAAATGCAAAACCAATATTTCACATCATTTTTGAAGGTCGTGTCCAACATTTTGTCACGGAGCGTTTTTTTATTTTATTTCAATCTTACACTGAGACAAACGATCTGGTCAAGACTCAGTCAGCAGGATTTAAATGGCTGATTGAAACAATATTTATTGTTGTTGTTTCTAGACAAAACTAGGAGAGGACAACAACGTCTCAATGATGTCATTTCATTAGAGCCAATCCGGACAGAGGTGCCCCTGAACACATCGCAGCATGGCTTTGCCGACTCGGGAGATGCTCTTGACATTTTAACCAATAGGATGTTCAACATGTTTATTGTGGACGTGTTTGTGTCGTAAACAACGTGCTGTTTCTCAGACAAATGCCTTTTTTATTCAAAACTAGTACAACACAAAAGCACTACAAATAATATTAGTACGCTAATATCTCAAGCTAGCTCGGGTTTGTGACCACAATAATTCCAATAACTCCCGTTCACTGATTTAATCGTTTCTTTCACATTCTTTTTTTCATTTTTATCTCACAACATATTTTACTTCAATTCATATTTTTTGGCACTTAGTCTTTCAAAAACGTCATTTTCCGATGGGGTCCCGTCGCAGCATTATGATCACAATGATTGTTATGACTGTGTTGCTCGGCTCTCTGGTTGAACTGCGCTCATTAACTCTGTGCACACACACACATCATACACAATCCTCACTGAAAAGCATATATAGCACATACAATACTCTGGACAATTATTATTTAAATTAATTATTTAATTTTTATTATTTGTATTTAATATTTTTTTGCTTCTCTTTTCTTTCTTGGAGTGAGCACCATGTGATGTGTGTTGTTCTTTGTGTGTCCCTTTTTTTAGCACGTGGCCGCACGGTTTGTGAACGAGGCCCAACGCGCGGCGCCACGTCCGCAGACCAGCGAGGACGCGGCGCGCCGCCGGTCTGCGAGTCAGAACGACCGCGGCTAATAAGCGGCGTCTTTCCACCACCCGTCAGCCACCAGGACGTCCTCCCGGCCCTCATTACCGCGGCGGCGCAGCTGTGAACGCCGCGTGTCATCTCACTTCAGACCCATTGACTGACGCCGGCGCCGTACATACAGGTGAGAAGAGGCACCACCGAGGTGCTTTAATTAGTCCAGGCAGAGCGGTGACGGTCTGATGGATGAAAGGTGTTGATGAACATAAACATCAATACATGCGTGTGTGTGTGTGTGTGTGTGTGTGTGGTTTGGGAGGAAGCGAGGGGATAAAAGGCCTTTGATCAGGATTAAATAATGTCAGTTATTCATAATTACCTGGATCCTATTTCAATAAATATGTGTTGAGAATGTAACCACAGCAGCCTTTTATCCTCGTGTCCCGGGGAAATATATATATATATATATATTTGTGTGCTAGTGGACTTTCATTCCTCAGATAGCTGAAAACGAGGCGTCTTAATGAGTTTCCACACAAAGAGTGTGTGTATATATATATATGTTTATATATATATATTTGTGTGTATATGTATGTGTGTATATATATATATGTATTAACATATACATTATTACAACCAAATCATTATTGCCTGCTTCTCTGATTTTTATTTTATTGATTGGCTTACAGCTAAGAAGAAAACCCAAAATCCTATCTCAAAATTTTAATATTTTTCAGACCAACTCAGGAACCCTTGGCAGGTGTTTAGTTTATTAAGACAATCAAGTGATTTGTTTAAACCCCCTAGTATATACTTTTCATTTTCCATAATCAGCAATATTAAAGAATAAAAGGCTAATAATATTTTGCAATATTTGTAATGAAAAAATGAATGCATGACATTTTTGTTTTTTGAATTGCATTACAGAAAATAAAGAACTTCATCACAATATTCTAATTTTCTGAGACAGTCCTGTATGTATTAACGTGTCCGTAGGAACGAGAGAGGAGTGTTCTCACTAACTTGACATGTATCACAGCGTCACACGAGGAGTCCGACAGGAGGCGGTTCTGTGTCTCCAGGAGCTGCAGACTCTCATTTCCTGACGTCCTCGAGTCCACAGCACTGGTGGCAGTCACAATAAATCCACAGCCTCCCTTTAAATGTTGCTTTTTATTTCGCTTCATTATCTTTTTGAAAACAAAAAACCAAAGCGAAGGGGAAGTGGCGTGTGAATACGAGTCAGTGTCCCCGGCGTCAGCTCTTCAATCGTCTGCCACCAGCGTGGTAAACCATGGATCGGGCTTTCAGCCTTCTTTGCACATGGATGGCGGACGGGTCCGTGACGCCACACCGGCGGATGGGTAGCATGCATGTTGCCTGCATGAGTATCGATTCACAGTCGATCTGGTGTACTTCAGCTTTCAGCTGATCGATGCTCTGCTGCAATTATTAAAACATGAAACATGGCCGGTTCCATGTATGTTCAGAAAAACGTCTGAGGCGGTGGGACTGGAGGGTCCAGCTCAATTAACCATAATCTTTGACCTTAACGGTGACATCTCCCCCCCGCCTGAGGAAGGAGAGTGCAGGAGCGGCACAATTAGACGCTGTTGAAAGACGATATTCACGGCAGACATTACAGTAAATGTAAGTGTTGTGAAAAGACTAACTGCAGCCGAGCCGCACAGGTAGTCACTTAGAAAACCAGATAGTCATGTGAACCATAGAAAGTAGATAATGAAGAGGACGCCGTCATCGTGACGTCATCTGCTGGTTCCTGGGCTGACGCTTTAAACTTTTTAAAGCCTCGATTTCACCGTCGCCCTCTCAGATTATGGCCGTCGACGTCTTTTTTTCGACATGTTGGTGACCTGTCAATCACAGTAGCTCCGCCCCAAATCATACCCTGCTTTATGGTCGGACTATAAATGACCAAAATGATGACATCATGCTGTATAGAAGAAGACTTGAAACGAGAGATTGAGACGTAAACTCATGTTTACTGAGCGAATAAATAAGTCTTTTCTATAGACTTCTATACAACCAGAGGAGTTGCCCCCTGGTGGCCAGTAGAGAAAATGCAGATTTAAAACATGAAGCATAGACTTCTATACAACCAGAGGAGTCGCCCCCTGGTGGTCAGTAGAGAGAATGCAGCTTTAAGACATTAAGCAAAGACTTCTATACAACAAGAGGAGTCACCCCCTGGTGGTCAGTAGAAAGAATGCAGCTTTAAGACATGAAGCATATACTTATATATAACCAGAGGAGTCGCCCCCTGGGGGTCAATAGAGAAAATGCAGATTTAAAACATGAAGCATATACTTCTATACAGCCAGAGGAGTCGCCCCCTTGTGGTCAGTAGATAGAATGCAGCTTTAAGACATTAAGCAGACTTCACTCTTCAGAGTCCGGTTGCCGCCTGACGTTAGTTGTGCCCTTGTACTTCTGGCTATAAACGATGTGAAAGTTAATGTCAGTTTTGCCAAACTGCACCACAGAGACGAACGGACCAATTGGAGAATAGTTTATCAGAGCCGGTAGAATAAGAACGGACTTCTATTCTGCTGCTGAAGCGACCTCGCTCCAAATGTCCTGAAAGGCGGCATAAAAGAATATCGCTCTCCTAACTTTCCCAATAACAATAACAACAACTGTGTAGGAAATAGCCGCCGATAATATTCATATATATTCATACGCGGGGCGGGGGTTGAAGAGAAGACGTATTCCTCTGCGTCTGTGTTCTGGCTGATGGAATGGCTTCCAGGGCCGGGTGAAATATTACAGCTGTCAGTATTCCTGACAGAGCCTTTATTCTGGTCGCCGCTGTTTGATGGAGGACTCCAGCGAGTCTGACACCGTGCTAAATGTCTTCGCCGAGACGCCGGTGGAAGCAGCGCTAATGGCACGCCGGTGTTTGGCCCATACAAGCGGCGGGCGTCGCCCCCTAGCACAGACATTAGATTTTTAAGCCGAGGGATGCAGGGCCAGAGCCATCGGTTGGCCCCCAGTCGGACCGCCGGAGGCGTCCAGTGGTGGTTTCTGGTGGTCACAGCATCCAGTCAGCGGACTCTGAGCTCTGGGTCATCACGCGGCGGCAATCGGCCAATGCCATACCTACAATGTCATTGAGCATGACGACGCCTGGGTGAACGTTACCACGGGATTCGGTGCTGGATGTCTTCTAAATATTCGTCAAGTATGACGTTAGCGTGAGCGTAGCATCTTTTCTTATTCAGAAGACGCAAAGCTAACGAGACTGAGCTTCATTTTGCGACTGAGGGTCAGAGGTCAGCAGGTCCGTCTTTAAATCAAGGGGTTGGCGGTTCAATCCCCGCCCTAGTCGATGTGTGCTTGAGCAAGACTTAACCCTGAGTTGCTCCCTGTAGCTGAGTCTACGGTGTATGAATGTCACATACAAGTCAGCGATAGGACATGTGATGACACGTGATGACACGCAATGACACGCGATGACACGTGATGGCGCGTGATGACACGCGATGACACGTGATGACACGTGATGACATGCGCGTGATGGCACATGATGGCGTGTGACTACGTGTGATGACATGCGCTGACACGTGCTGGTAATCTTCGGTGCTGCACTGTAACTCGGCTGCATAATAGCCTTATAAATCTGAAAACTTCTTCCACAAAACAAATGTTGCCCGAAAATGGACTTGCACTCTTCCCATTTCTCAGTCAGAGTTTCAGTTAATTTCCATCTGCTTTCCAATCATCTGTCCAATCATAATATTTGATGACATCACATTCTCAGTGAAATTCTGTTGCATCCACTCGTTTCCAGCCAGCGCCGCGCGTCCCGGTGCTTCTCCCGCCGGTCGCTCAGTAATTGCCCCGTGATGAATGGCGTCTCCTTGGCCCACGATGAGACATGTCCTTTGCTCTAATAGGGAGGCCTCCAGCGGTGATGATGGACCGTCTCCGCTCCAAACCGCTTCCCGTACCGTGGTTCTGGATAAGCGTCTCTCGGCTAATCCCGTATTCGCACTAAGTATCGAAAGGAAATGTCCTCATTAAGCAGAGTATCACCACAAAGACTGTTGAGAACATAACCTGTTTTTAAATTAGTACCAACACATAATTCACATTATGTATTGTGGAGCTTCCACTCCTAACTACTTTATAGTGTGATTGACAGCAACAGCAACTAAATCCTATTAAGTATATTATTCAGTTTTTTCAATTCAGTTCATTTTGTATAGCCCATTCTCACAAATTACGAATTTTCCTCAGCGGGCTTTACAATCTGTACACATAGACATCCCTGACCTTTGACCTCACATCAGATACACATACATCAGTGATTACATATATAAACAAGCTTCTTTGTGCTGGGTGGGGTTGTCACTTTGTATCACACACTTGAACCGTAAAGAAGTTTAATGACCTAAAATGAAGAGGCACCTGTGTGACCCCACAGGGGAAACTCTCCTGTACCCGACAGATGGACATCGTCATAACTCGTCATATTTCAGACTCATGTCTGTATGATATTATGAGATGTGTTGGAATTCCTTTGAATGGATCAAGTGTTTGAATTTGTTTTTGAACTTAAATCAAAAAGCATGCCCTATCCATGAAGCCACTTCTTTGTCTTTGTTGTCCCAAACCAAATCTTTTGCCTTTAAAATCTATTTTTCATTCATCAAAGTCATATAGTCAAAATAAAATAATTTACCAAAAAACAGGGTAAACGTTCATGTAAACAAGGTCTAGTGCCCCTCAATTCCCAAAAGATGGGCACCAATGAGTGTTGATGGGTTGGACTGAAGTAAGACTAAAGGTGTCAAACAGAATTGATTTATAATGTTTAATATCTGCTTCAAAAACTGTCAAACCAGGCGGGGTCCTTTTTGACGCCAGGGGACAACAGGTGTACGTCAATCAGGGGGACGTGACGAGGGTTTTAAAATGAAATTTTGCCAGACAGATTAGTTGGACCAGTTAGATTCACAATGTAATGTGTTTCAATAACCTTTTAGAAATGAGTATAACAGTCCTGAGAGAATAATAAAGAACAATTAAGAGAATAATACAGAGCCCCCCCCCCCCCCCCCCAGGGGGCGATAGATGGTTCCCCGCACAAAACATTAGCCGAACTGTTTCATGAATTTACTGTTTATCAGATCACAAATGAACCATAAACTAGCTCAGTAGATAGCACCATCCCCCGCTGCAGGAAACGAGTCAGCTGGGAGGGGAGCGTCCGGACCGGCCTGCAGCTGGACGCTACAGCACGTTGAAATACACCGGCTCCCCTCCTCTGGGGATCGCTATGCTGGAAGCCATCAAACATGAAGTAGAAAAGAGCTTTGCAGCACAGCAAGCGAGTTACAAACGCGTTGCTCCTCATCAATGTTTGATGGCGAGTTCATGGACAGAATCAGTTTGCTCTCGAACACACTCCTAAAAAGCTGCATATATATCTTGGAGAGTACCTTTGCTCCCCCACCACTGAGCTCTCATTGGTAATGCATGAGGCTGAGGGGACGACGGCCTCCTCTTGCTGCACAGGGAAGCGCCGGTGTTAAAAATGGATCCCTTAATTACAACCTGCGTCTGACTCCAGCTTATAGAGACGAGGTTTTAAGGACTGCTTCTCTCCACAGGGCCAGGGCTCAATGAACTGCCCGCACACTTTAAAGTGTAAAGAATGTTCCAGTGGACCAAACTGGAGCCTGAACACACCACGTGTTTGCACTGCATGGTGGGTTCAGTGTTCACCTGTATAACTATTTGTGTTTGTGGGCTTTTAGCATCTGAACTTCTGTACTTGTGTGTACAGAGAGGAGTCATGTTGGTGGTGAGGACTTAGGAACCCAAGATTCTCTCCTTTCCTCTGACTGAGTCTTACTGAGTCTCCTCTGATGCTTTTCCTTCTATTTGTCGAACATGATCTGCTGAACTATTTCATATTAGGAAAAAACTGTACAGCTTGGATGTTCTTGATTTACATATCCTGAACGTCAAAGTCTTGGTAGTTATTGGAGGCATTGAGGAAGATAAAGAAAGTCTCCTTTTGACCAATACAACCATCTCCACTGCAAACCCTCGGCTAACCACGTTTACGTACATCTACATCCATTCATCTCGCTTTAACCCTGGTGTTGCCTTCGGGTCATTTTGACCCGATTCAATATTTAACCCTCCTGTCGCCTTCGGGTCAATTTGACCCGATTCAATGTTTAATGTCGGTGTTCTTTCGGGAGTCAACAAACAAACATAAAGTACCTCACACTTAAACTTGGAAAACAATATTAATTCTAATAATTTTCTGGAGATTTTAATAGCTGGGGTCATATTGACCTCAAGGGTAAAATATGTTAGTAAATATAAAGGTAACAGGAGGGTGAAACATTGAATCGGGTCAAATTGACCCGAAGGCAACACAAGGGTTAAGGTGCGTTCACACCAAAAGCGGAATTTTTTTCCGCGCGATCGAATCCCATGAAAAGTCAACGTACGCGTGTGGCTGCAATAGACGTGTTTTTTTTCCGGGCGACGCGTTTACAGCGGCACAATTTTCGCCCCTCGTTGAAATATTTCAACTTTGAGGCGGTCATCTCGCAACTCGGGCCAATCAGCTCTTGAGTTCTGCTCTTGTAGCGCTGGAAGCGGAAGTCTTTCAGGCGTAACAGTGACTTCATCGGTGAAAGTGACCGAGCTGAGTGAGCCAACGGGTGACGTCATCAACCCAAACACAAGGGTGTTAGTGTGTGGGATGTTCACAACAAATATGAAGCAGAACTAGTAGTTAGTTATTCTGGTGGATGAAGGAGATGATAACGGTCTTTACGGAGACAAGACACGGAGATAAGCCCCGCCCCTCGCGGAGCATCTCGACGCTTATGGCCTGAACACGTTGAACGGTCGAGCGAGTAAACTCACACGTTTTGGGCGACGCGAAAAATCACACTGAACTAACGAACAAGTATAAATTAGTGGTATCTGGACATTAACCCCTTGTCTCCTGTACAAATCCATTGTCCTCCTGTGTTTGGCAAAAGCAACGGTCTCTACCGTTTTGACTGATCATGAAACTCCAGAGTCATATTTCCCTTTGCATAGAGAAAAAAACATCAATAGAGCAAACGCACTGAACTAGCGTAGCGCACCTCTGCTCACCCCTCGCTGTATTTTCCACTTTCTTATTGAATTAATAATGTCGACTCCAGGAGATCGATATCAATCCCACATCCATTTGGCCACAATACCAACGCCGCGACCTCGGCTGGAGGTGCAGACGGATTGATCCGTGACAATCACATCGGAGCTCGGTTAATTCACCGAGTGCAGGAGGATCAATCCCTGCCGCTCTGGAGTGGCTCCGTGTTTGCGTTTCGACCGGACAGGAATTGGAGCGGACGGAGAAGAACGGTGAGTACGTTTGGCTTTGTGCGAGAACGCTCATGGTTTATTAAAGTCGGGCAGGCCGAGTGATGAATCACTTCATCGCCCACTGCTGTGGAAAGCTGTGCGTCATGCACCGCGACGACTGCTCCCATCAGTCTCATCTGGTAACGCCATGCTATATGGCGCTCTCTTCCTATTGGCTGTCGTTTGTCTATGTGTGTGTGTGTCTGTGGATGTGATACAGCTTAGTTATTGCTACTAGGGATGCACCGATCTGATCGGCGCCGATCCATATCGGCCGATATTCCCATTATCGGTTTTGATCGGCGTTCTCAAAACGGCCGATCAGATGACGTAACATCTGCGAGAAAAACTATCAGAGACGTTTCAATCGCGGCGCACCACAACGGAGACGATGCGCCCGGCGAGGGCCACAGAGGTCAGAGGACCACGAGGGGATCCTCATGCAGCGAGCGGCGTCCCCGTCCCCCGAGTTGAATCACTGGGTCGACTCAGCAGACTCTCACATGTCTGAGGCTCCCGATAGACTGATGCTCACGGTAAACACATTCGATCGGGAGCAAAGAGGGTTTTGATAAAGTTAGCGGAAGGATTTAAGTGACAACATCCGGTTTTGCAAAGTTAGCGGAAAGAACCACGTGAAACAACATCCGTTTTTCAAAATAAGATGTCGACAAATCATTCACTAGCATATAAAAGTAAACAATGAACTGATTTTGTATCTTTAGAGCTCATTTCTGAGATTTAGCTTAAATTATGCTAACATTAAAACATTTTTACTGTACCAAGGAAGAGTTTATAAAAATAAGTCAGACTTTTGTATGTTAAAAAAAGTCCTGTATATAGATTTCCCCAAGAGTTCCAGGAAATGAATGATGCAGATGTGTTCCATACATATCTGAAATCCCCTATAATAGCAATCAAACAATTTTAATGTATCAATTAGGACATTTTTCAAAGTAAAAGTCTTAAATGTTGTAAGAAATCTGTAATTTCTATAATGTTTGAGGTGCTTTATATATGTATTTCCTCAGTCCTAGGCAATAATGCTACACAATAAATAGAATGCGTCAACCGACACCGTGATCGGTGATCGGTATTATCAGATCGGCAGATACTGATTTCAGTGATCGGTGATCGAAAGCGATTCCTTCTGTATTTGATTCGATACCACGTCCTGACAGAGAGTCACTCTGTGGGAGAGCATTCCTATAAACCTTAGTAGTAATAATGACTTTAACTTCTTTAATGAAAATAATCTCTGCCCATAACCAGTGCCAATATCCCGACGAGGCTGCTTAAAAGACGCTGCCTTTAATGGCGGCTCTCTATTAGACCACTGATCCAGAGTATTATTGAACTACTACAGACGATCTAACCTCCCCTTCTTCAGAAACACTCCATAAACGACAAAAAAGTAATTTTTAATCGCCCTGAGCACCGAAAAAATTGTTCGCCGCGCTCGTTACTCGAGAGCCCCTTGATTGCTATAGGCTACTTATAGCTGGGGGGCGTTTTAGATACTGATTTCAGTGATCGGTGATCGGCACAAAAAACCTGATCGGTGCATCTCTAATTGCTACCTATTTTCGGAACAGAGTTGCAAGTCCTGCAACCCCAAAGTCGTCGGTTCGATCCCGGCTCTCCCCATTAGTTGCAAGTCGAAGTGTCCATGAGCAAGGCACTGAACCCCCAGTTGCTCCCCGGGCGCTTCACTGCAGCCCACTGCTCCTTAATAACTAAAGATGGGTTAAATGCAGAGGATACATTTTGTTGCCTGTGTACGACAATAGATTGAATCCAATCCAAGAGGCATGATTAAAAAAAATACATGCATACAGAAATGAGGAGCAAAGAACATTTGGACCAAAGACCAAGGTAAAAGGGACTTTAAGATCACATCTCGGGTTACATTGGGGACCTTTTTTAAACTTTTCAACAATATATGCAAAGAAAATTACAAAGAAAACATGTCTTTTTACTTTTGTTATTTCAAAATCCAATCATCTTCTCTTCTTGTTCAACCTAATTCGAGTGCTTAGGCTACCTACCTATGCCATCCAATAATAACGTGCCATCCATAATTCAACCTGCAACAAGAGGTTGGTTGTGTGGCCACGGTCCTCTGTAGCCTGTACCACGTCTAAGGACTCTCAAACGCAAAGGAGTTGGTTTGAATCCCTCTCGTATCCGTTTCACTGGGGAACAGCTCCCAGCACCGAAGAACAAGAAAGACCTTTATCGTCATATTACATATAGTTATATACATATATGAAATAGTTCTCTGCATTAAACACATCCTTAGTCATTAAGGAGCAGTGGGCTGCAGCGAAGACCGAGGAGCAACTGGAGGTTCAGTGCCTTGCTCATGGACACTTCGACATGCAACTAATGGGGAGAGCGGGGATCGACCCGACTACCTTGCGGTTGGAGGACGACCACGAAGACAAAAGACGCTCTAACTTCTTATCGGACCTTGAAGATCCAGGTGAAAGATTCAAGTCAGTCGGCATCGCCAGGAAGACTGTTTCACGTTAGTCCTTCAGGTCTCCGCTCGGCTGTCGTCGCACTCTTCTCAATGCGACTTCTGGGATCCGGTCCTGTAAGGACCCGTTGGCTCTCAAAGATGGTCTCTGACACGCATCGGGATCCGACCGACCGACCCCATGCCGCGGTGGCCTGGCTCGTACCGTGCTCCGAGGTGAGGTCAGCTCAATACAGATCATTTTATCACGCCATTCAGACACTTGTCAACAATGTCAGTCATGCCTCACATGGGAAAAACCCGCTTGCTATCAGACATGTGACACCCTGCTCCTCCTCATGTGGTTCACCTCCCACGCTACTTCATCATATGGAGGTGTAACCACCAGAACATGGAAGACGCACGTCAGTGAACACCAGAGAGGACCGTGACTCTCCGGTGGCAAAGCAAAGCGAGACGTCTCTTCAGTGCGAGTTCGAGGCGCCACCTAGAGGTGGTGACCACGAGCTGAAGAGACTGACGCTTTTGGGGGTCTTCATCTTGTCCCCCAAAGGTCTGAACGATGAGTTGCTCCTCACTGTGAAGATACAATGTGTCTTTCTAAAGACTCTTATTCATTTCCTATTTGATTGAATATATTTGCATATGTATTATATATTTGCATACTATTACCCAGAGATTGACCATATCCAACTATTATTATTATTGTCATTGTAGATATTATTTGTACTAAAATTATATTATTCAATGTACAGATTGTAAAAGGTCCATCCTTGATGGTGGGAGGTGACCGCTGGTGGCACCTTCCATCGAGACAGCGAGCCAGTTACCGCTCCTTTCAAAATAAAGTTGCACAGGAAACATACACTTTCTGCACGTTATGGGCATACTGTGTAATTTCAAAATAAACTTACGTAATTTGCGTAATTTACAAAATTTGCGAAATTTAAGTAACTTGCGTAAGATAGTAGATGTTCAAGGGCACCATGCACACACATATCTAGAATGACAATAATCATAATTGGATAATGGTAAATCTCGGAGTAATAGAAGTCAAATTGGCGACAGACTATTTATTACTATTATGTTTGTCTATTTAAAAAAAATATTTGTATTTATTATTCTATTAACCTGTGTTGATTTTATGTTGAGGTTCTCCTTTTCTGTTCGTATTTCACAGCATCCTCCACTTTACCAAATATCAATCAGTGACTTGTGTGTGTAAAAAGTAAAAATTTCTATTGGCAAAGTTGAAAAATCATTCGTCGGACAAACACAGATAATGATGGACGGAAGGTTCTTCAGATCTCTCTCAGGCCTCAGTGTGTTACAAGTGAATGTGTTATTCACATGGGGCTGACACCTGATTCCAGATGGAAAGTTATTGGGGATAGACTGCAGCAACAGATCGGTATCCATGGACATTATCAGAGCTGAGGCAGAGTGGTCTTATCTCTGCATGGCAGGACTCTCACAAGATGCATCCACCCACCCACACACACACACACACATGCTCAGCAGTGATCCTCGTCATCGTCAGGCTCTATACACGTCTGACAGATGAGAAGCCGCAATAGATAGCGATGTACAGTTTGTGTGCCGTCTGAAAGGTTGAGGGTTTTATCACTGTAGCCCCCCCTCCACACACACACACGCACACAAACACACACACGTGTGTGCAATCAATAGATAAAAGATTTAGGAGAGGGAAGTCATTTCTTGTTTTCTCTACAACTTAATGTTTCACAGATCTTTGGTGGACCGGCCTCCTGCCGTGGCCCTGCTATTGTTCATCTGGTCACATGACATCTATTGTTCTGTCCATCCTGGAGAGGGGTCCTCCTCTGTTGCTCTCCTGAAGGGTTTTTAATGTTTCTTGGGTGTTTCTCCTGATCTGATGCAAGGTCAGGGATGACGTTTGTGTACAGCAGGGGTGCTCAATACGTCGATCGCGATCTACCAGTCGATCGCGTGACATAAAAAAAAATTGTCCCGCCCGTTATTTTCTCTATATCACGTCTTTGTTCTTTTATTAAACTAAACGTCTGTTATTGATCGTCTCTACACAACAACATGTCATTTCTGTCTCTACGTGTCGCGTTAACACTTCTCGGCTCTCCGTCTCGCGCGTCGCATCGGGACGGAGCAAAAGAAAAGTCACTTGTGTGAGCACCCCTGGTGTACAGATTGTAAAGCCCTCTGAGGAGTTTGTAATTTGTGATATTGGGCTACATGAAATAAACTACAGTTCAGTTATGGTTGAGTTTCAAACACCTAATTGGCTTTAAGTGCAAATGTTTAACATGTTAACAACATGTATCTAACCACTGGGTCACTAGGTTTTAAATTATAATTTGCGTTTATTTCATTTACCTCCAAAGAATAAATCTTTGGAGGAGAAATCATTGTGCATTTATAAAAGAGCTGCTGTAGACCAGAAACCAGAACATTCTACCGACCTCTACAGACTGTTCTCCCCAACTAAACGAATACGAGCCTTTTATTATTATCCATATTTATGTTTTTTATTTTCGATATTTATGTTTTTTATTATCCATATTTATGTTTTTGTGTCCACACCAACATCCTCAGAAAACTGATTCACTGCCTTTCAAGAGCAAAGAAGGACGTCGGCTGACGTAATTGAGCGGCAATGGAAGGAGGTCGGGGTGGAAGGATGACCAAACAAGGAGCTTCTGCTTAAAAAATCTACTTTGATTCCTAACTTGACGTGGCCTTCTCAACGGCAATGCACCGATATGATACCGGACGTCTGGCCGATATCGACTTCAATAGCACGATCAAATTTGTAGAGCACATTCCAACAAGGCAATTCAAAGTGCTTCACATAAACCATTAAAAGCATCAAAACGTAATGCACAAAGGGGCCGATATAGTCAACTCAATTCTTAGTTTGTATACTACATACATCAAATACAGGGATTTGTTATCTGCAACACAGAGGAAGTTGCTGTATTGACAGAAAATGGAGTAACAAGACATTAGGACACACACACACACAGAAATATAAAGTTGCCATCTGGAACCGGAAATGGTTCTTCAGAGTGATGCCATAGAAGAACCATTTCTGGTTCCACAAAGAACCTTTCTAGCCAGGGTTCTTTAAGGGAACCATTTCTTTAAAGAGTTCTTCAAAGAACCTCAAACGAAAGAAATGGTTCTCCAGTAGGTGATGGTTCTTCCTAGAACCACAAAGTCTTAAAGAACCATTTAAGAACCATTATTGTTCTGTGAGCAGAGGATCTTAACCAGCATCCCCTCCCTGCCTCCAGCTGTCTGACAGGCCGGACTGAGACCGGCTCTCTGATTGACGGGCACGACGAGCCGCCTGTGGTACCGGCGGCGGCGCTCCACTCGAGGTTAGGAACCTCGTAGCTCACGGATTCTGAAACAAGTGCACCAGAGGTTGAATATTTCATTCGGAGCCACCGATATTAAGCCCATGTCAAGAAAGCATCCGTGCAGGAAATTCCCAATAACCTTGAGAAGCTTAGTGGAGCTTATGACGAATAGACACACCGCGTGAGACGGGGCACAGCAGACACAGCACCGGTCAACGCGCTGCCTCCACATACACCTCCAGCCGGTTGTATTGTCCATGTAAACAATTGGAATAGAGCACACATTTGTCCTTTTTTTTTACTATCTCAGGCGAGTAAAGCGTCGTCAGTTCTGTTTGTGACCAGGTTCATACACACGCTGACCAGTGGATCTCCAGGACCTTTCCAGGACTAAATGTCCATGACCAAACATTGTGAAGACCAGTGTATACATGAAAAAGTGAGAAGATGTAGTATTTAAACTAACAATGAGAATTCCAAAGCAAACCGTAGATATACCGTCTAAATTCACATTTTGAATATAACACATTTGCATGACTTTTACAACATTTTTGGAATTTTTTTTTTTAATGACTTTTCCAGGCCTGGAAATAATCATTTTAAAATGCCATGACTTTTCCAGGTTTCCCATGAGCGTACGGACCTGGTTTTGAATAAATAGTTGAAAATTACAGTTTTTTTTAATTATCCGATTAATCAAGAAAATAGTCAACAGATTAGTCGATTATCAAAATAATCGTTCGTTGCATTCCTACTCTAAACCATGTTGAATGTGATTGCACTTGTGATTGTCCATTTGTGTGTGAAACGGTGAATACAAAGTGGAGTGGAAGATGTTCTCTGTTAATCTGGAAAGAAGGAATAAAGTCTCTGAATCAAAATTGCCTTCATCCGTTTTATTCCTTGCAAGGAGAAAAAGTCCATCACAGCTCTCGAGGAACTCTGACACGAGAACGAACAACAGTCTCCGCCTCCTTTATACACATTCAGGTTACACCTCCTGGACCCGGTCAGACAAACACAAGCGTCGATTCTAAAGTATATGACAACTACAAAGAAGAAGTCCTCTCTCCTACACCCTGAAAGGTCAGCTCCTCATCTTCATCAGGCACAAGAGAACTTGCCCACTTAAGCTACGTCTATGGCATCCACCAAAGGAGTGGATCTCAGAGTGTGAAGCAAAGGTCAACCGTGGGTGAGATGAACTCATGTACTGCATCTTTTCAAGTATTGTTGTTTTCCAACCTCCAGCGCCGACATCCTCCGTTGCGTTGGGGTTCTATTTCCATCGACAATAAAACACCCGGTGCCACACTGAAACGCTCTGATGTTTCTGAGCTGTGCTCCTGTCAGCCGTCGGCAAACTAATCACCGATCAGTCGAGCCAGACCACGCCAGCCGAGCAGCAGATGATTGGGCTGGCTGTTTCCGTGAGCAATGGACCAGAACCGCATGCGCTGGGTCCTGGATGACCATCAGCATGCGTGTGTATATATATATATATATATACATGTACATACATACACATACAGTTATAATGCATCATTGGTTTCCTCAGTCCATGGCTGTAGGCCGTATGTTAACACGACAGCGTGTCGTCCAGGTGGAAAGACGAGGTTTCAGCTTCAGACGTGTTTTCATTCTGCTTCCTCCAGGCGGTCCACGGCGTATCGCCGCCCGGATCAAAGCACGCCGTCCCCGCTGACCTTCAGAACACTCAGCTCGCCCGAAATAGCTCCTTCGTCTGGCTTCAGCGAGGGCCGAATGAAAGACATTCAATTCAATTTGTTTAGTATTATTGCCCATACAAAAAATTGTCCAAATTCTTTGTCTAAGTTACAATCTGTACACACATCCTGCCCCCCCACCCCAAACATCGGACCAGGGAAAACAAAAAAATAACCCTCAGGGGAAGGAAAAAAGAAACCTGGAGGAGAGAGACAGAGGGAGGATCAGGATGGACAGATGCAATAGATGTAATGTGTACAGAAGGACAGATTTAGAGTTAAAACATGGCGAGCATGAAGGCCCTTCTCAGTCACTTCCTCGGAGACGTTTCAGAGGGGCTCGGGTTCTTTTATGCCCGGTGTGTATGAGCTTCCTGTTAGTAGCTGGGGTTGGAGAGTGTACATCAGCACTCACCCAACTAACCTCTTGCTGCCGCTGAGCATTGAGCGTGAATATGAACAATGTGTGCTGCACGAGACTCCAGGAATTTACCCAAATCCAGGACTTGTCATGGGATTACTAATAATGGAACACACTAATACATTGATTAGCTTCATGTCCAATCTAATGAAAACAAATTATGTCAGAGGCAATGACCAAAGACAACCTGGTGGTGGGGGGGGGGGGGCACTTTGATGTTCAAGAGCAGTGGTCCCCAAACTACGGCCCGCCTCCACATTTGGACCGGCCCCCTGAACAATACCAGAGACGCGTTCTGATTTATTATTTTGTTCACCTGGCCAGCTGCCGTTGAGATTGCAGTGAGATGCGGAGAAAATGTGATGTGGTGCTCTTCGCAATAAAACATCTTTGATGGGACGTGTCGCGTCTCGGCCAATCAGCGTTCAGATGTCGACAGCGTTTGGGAAGTTAGGTTAGCTTGAATGTTAGTCCACTACATCTGCTGCTGTCACGCTGCACGGTGTAGCGATACTAACAAAGTACCCGTACGTTAAAAATGATGTGATTTAGCATATTTTTTAGTATCGATACTTCATTAAAAGAGCGATCAGAGCACACGCGTTGCTCCGCTCCGTTAAATGCTGTCTGCACGCGCAGTGCTCACAGCGAGTGGCGCGCGCATCGCTCAGCCGTGATGCGCGCACACAGGTGAGCACACTCTCACTAGCACCCCCCCCCCCCCCCGAAAGGCCCTCCAGCAGACAAGTGAAACGTTATGTGGCCCTCTCAGGAAAAAGTTTGGGGACCCCTGTTCAAGAGGCTTGAAGCTGAGGTCGCAGAGAAGCATTAAAAGGAGAATAAATCACGTCTCGTACCATTTGTAGATGTACTCTATTTAAGTGCCTATTTTACCAAATGAACCGGTGGGTTTCAAGAAAGCCTGCGTGAAGGAAACCAAAAGACTAATTAGTCCTAGTTTGTTATTTTATAATCAGGAAATTAGATTTCAAACACGTGATTAAAAGCTTGATGGGGTCTCCTTTCTACATGGAAGATGGGTGAGCCGTCAACGTGCTCCGACATCGTTAACACGCCACACAGTGTGTACGATAAGCACTTCAGAAGGCTCACTGAGACTGCTTCCACTCAGCCCGTCCTCTGGACTGATGCCATTACTCTTCATGTAAAGTTTACTTGCTTCCATAGAGCATCCATAAATTAAGATCATCATGTGCCATGTTGTGTCCCAAATCTAAACTATAGGCCCACACCGGTATTTGAGCGTACATGTTGGCAGTCTTTGTCAACCCAAGGAGCATGATTGATATGTAAATGCAAGTTTATTGGAAAACGTCATTGAAGACGACTTGTGTATCTGTTTGGACGTACCAGTCAGATCATCCTCAGTCAATTATCTTAATATTGTTCTTAATATTTCTGAATTAAAAGCATTGACGATCTCAGACTGCCTGAAACGGATCAATTTATTCTGCTAACACTACAAGCTGAATCAGGGATGCATAATAATCAGCCTTTGTTGTAGCAGATGGCCCCAATGCCATGCGCTGCATCCCTAATAGAAGAGAACACTCTTTGTCTCCCGAGAATAAATGAATGCAACATATTGTTTTTATTCCCTGGCGGTTAGGAGCCTCTGGTCGATCGATCGAGTCAACATTCAAACACTCCGGCCAATGCCGATGGAAACAATAGGCAATTTAAATGTGCCGTTACATCTGACCGGCTACACAAACGAAGCGCTGCAGTGTGCCGTGATGAACGGACCTCCGTCCGCCGGCTCTCAGGGCAGCATGAAGGTCAGGGACGTAAGGCTGATTGTCGCGGTTTTTAAAACGACGCTTTTGGACTCAAATATGTCCTCGCGCTTCCTCCGAGCCGCCACCGAAAGGTCAAGCTCTCACTGTTCCTGTGGCTTAGCACTCAATTAGTTGAAAATTGCCTTCCTGTCTGCTGGGAGCAGGTGATAATTGCCGGCGTACCCCTCCGAGCCGCCGCATATTAAAAATGAGTTATTTAAATCGCATCACCTTTGGAGTGCTTCTCTCTCTTTTATTCATGTCTGTAATTGGGAGGGGGGGGGGGGGGCAGATTTCTAAAAACTTTCCATCACCTGATTGGCTCAGACCATCAGGGCTGTAGTGAAACGCTGGTCGCACTGTAAGAGTTTTCCCATCGGATCACGCGTCTACTTCCAGAGAAACGCACCACGTGTCACATTTAAGTCAAACAGATCGGAGGGGGGGGGGTGGCTGACATCGGCTGCGACCTTTCAAAATCCTGCCATCTCCTGGTCTAACCCGTGCAACGCCTGCAACAGAACGTCGGCTGATCGGCAGGGAGTCGGGGAATCAGACCCCCGAGGTTTTGCTCCGGCTGAAGTCAAGCTCAGCAATACTGAAGGTTGTCATGGTAAAATGTAGTCCTGTCATGTGGAAATGGAGCCGAGGTGATCAGGAGTTGTAGAGTGATTTAGTGTAGCGGGAAAATACGGGGTGGACCAGCCTGCTCTCGTAAAATGAATGGCCTTCCACACGGGGGGGGGGGGGGGGGGGGAGCAGAAGGTCTCAGGGTCTTGATCAAGAGAAGGAGCTAGCCCTTCAGGACAAAGGAGAGGAGACTTCTCCTTTGAACTCGTCTTATATGATCGACAATAAACAGATTTGGATTCAGAGACTTCATTCCTCCTTTCAAATAACCTTCACCTTCAGGGAAAAACTCTCCAGGATGGACAGATGCAATATACATTCAATGAATATGAAGGACAGTACTATAAGCTCTGTCAAGAGGAAGGTCTTAAGTCTACTGCTGGTTCCATAAACAATCAAGGCTTTGTAGGTCAAGAGAAGAATTCAGCTAGTGCAGGAGTGGCATTCTGGATCAACTGCAGCCTGATAATAAGGAGTTGCAGTAATCCAGCTTTACAGTGGTGTTGGATGCCAGGAGACATGCTTGAATCTCCTCTGGTTCCCAAAGGAAGCATGTATAAGGTAAATAAAATTGGTCCAAGCACAGAACCTTGTGGAACTCCGTGATTAACGTAAACCAAATTAGAAATGCCAACCAGTACAGAGATGAGTCCTTTATCTGCTGCCATTAAGAGGTTCAAATCCTGATTGAAATTTCTCAAATAAACTATTATCTGGATCCAGAGTCATGCAAAATTTGAATATTGAGTGCGTGAAGACCTGAACGAAACCGTAAGTGGTTCCAGAAGTCCGGTGACGTGACCGAGCTACTCGTCCCAACAACTCTTCGTGCTTCTTCCTATGTTCTCTTCCTCAGGACATTTTCATCTCATTCTCAGGACTCAGTTTAATTCTGTCGTGAGTTCCTAGATGGAGCAAGGTAGTTCGATCAGGAGAGACGGCTATTTAGAGTTTAACAATAACTTATTTACTATTGCATATTGAAATAGTGCAACGTCTTTTTGGCGATTGGACTCCATCCTGAATGAGGATAAGCTATCAGAGTAGAGATGCTGAGGGAATTATTAGGAGAAGAGTTTCTGTAACGCCGATTGGAGCAGCCTGGGGGGAGGGGGGGGGAGTCTGGTGGGATGGGGGGGTCGCATCGATTTGAGCTGAAATGACAACTGACAGCAGCAGAGGAGAACATATTTAAAAGATTGCCAACGACGCTGTGATTGGCTTACAGAACTGCACTGCCTCTAATTGGTTGGTTCATTCATCGTACACGCCTCCAATCAGCTGTTGGAGTAAATCGCTGCAAGACTAATGCTGCGTTCACACAGCAAAATTTCCCGTCTATCGCAACCACACGGGTCTGTACGTTGACTTAGTATGGGATCTCGTCGCTTTTGGTGTGAACGCAGCATTAGAGACCGAATGTAACGTGTAACGAGTGTCTTCCTCACTGAACTTTAGCTTGAGCTACATTTAAAGTAGCTCATCGTTTATTCATTTATTTACAATATCAAATGGAAATCTTTGGATTTGGTTTAATAACCCACGAAACTCAATTTTTGACTGTTAAGTTATTATGAATAACAGAATTTGTGACGTGGCCATATAATTAACAGAGGTGACAGTAAGACTGATTTAGCCCCCCCCCCCCGGACGTGAGCCATCCTAAAATAGGACTCATTTACTCATCGCGCAGTGACACGGAGAGGGAAGGCCGCAGGAAAGTAAGGGAGGAAGCGAGGTTAGGTGCAGGAGAGAGGAATAAAGGAGCAAACAGTCATCAGGGCAATTAATTGTGGTCTTAACAGCCTTGAGAGCCACGTTCTGGGGACAAGTGCCAAGTCAGCCTTTTCTAATTATCACCGCTTTAAAACAGGACATCTAATCTGTCCACCATCCACCCTCATAAGGGGTTTCTCAATATGTGGCTTATGACCCAGAAGGAGGCGTTATGTGCTACCACTTTAATTACTTGGACAGTACGGCACCAGCGCTGGCTTCAACCCCGAGTACAGGACCGTGTCTAAAAGTTAGCCTGTTTGTTTATAAACGGGTCTTAATCCAATGCATTTATATGCAAGACGTACCAGGAGTTAGTTCATGGTCACTGTACGCACTCCTCCTGTCCAGGATGATGAATCCTTCTTTGCATTACTGCACTGTAAAAACGCAACGTTTGGGTGCCTAGTTCCAAGGATTCAAGGACCATCATAATAAATGGTTCTTGAATCCTTGAAACCAGGTCCATTAATTATCATTATGCAACACGACAAAATGTAGACACAACAAACACGATAAAAGTGCTTTATTTTTTGATGTGCATCGTTACGTTGCATTATCCAAACCGCTTATCATATTCAGGGCGCTGGAGCCGATCCCAGCTGACATTGGGCCAAGGCAGGCAGACATTCATACCTCACACTCACCCCTACGGGCCAGTCAGAGCCCGGTGAGCCTGAGCTGCAGGTCTCTGGACTGTGGGAGGAAGCCACGCTAACAAGGGGAGAACAAACAGACGGACCCCCCAGACCGGGATCCGAACACGGGCCCCTCTCGCTGTGAGGCGGCAGCGCTAGCCACTACACCACTGTGCCGCCTGATTTGCATCATGAGGAGGCCGTGGAGGTAACGGAGCAGATCAGGAGTCTAGGAGAGATTCAGATGAAGCTTCATTTATTTTTACAGTTTAACACGACAGCCAAGATTCACCATCACCGACCAGTTCCCACCAGTTTCCCGAGAGCCCCTTATACACACCATCTCCTCCTATTGGCCCAGACATACCATCTACAATATATGTACACCCCCGTATACCCGCTTCCTGTGGTTGGTACTGTCCGGTACCAGATATTAATACAATCAGGTGGGTTCAATCTTTCGCTCATAATTGTCTGTTTGTTCCCATGAAGACAAAGAGGAACAACTTCCAGCATCCACAGTCCAACAATTAATATATTCAACAGGGTTGTGTGTGTGTGTGTTCTCATTAGTACCTTCATCACATCTCAAATACCGTCCTCAGCTTAGCTAACGGCGGTGCATCCTTACAAACGGCGAAGTGTGATCTGTCTCCGATTGAAGAGCACCGTTTCTTTTCTCAATTGTCTGTCACTTCATACAGGGACTGCCCCAAAGCACACAGTACGATGGAAAGTTAGTCTTACTAGTGCAACGTTCTGTGTCTGGAACTGCAGTCACGTTCAGTTAGAATAATTACGTCTACTTAACTGCGTCTTATGGGGATCGTACTTCTCACATTTATTCATTTGTTTATGTTTTTTAATGGTGTGAGGTTCTGGCCCAGGGGTGTCGTACGTGGACAGATTGTAAAGCACTCTGAGGGGAGTTTGTGATTTTTGGGTTGTACAAAATAAAGTGACTCGTGAAAATCTCAGACTCAAATGAACCTTTTCTGGTATTTCTCTTTTCTAGTCTTCAGACCTCCGACATGACATCATAATTTACCCATTCACACACTGATGGGGAGGTGCCAGCTGCCACTCTTAACTAATCATTCACACTAAGCAATGGGAGAAGTTTGTGGTTAAGTGTCTTGCCCAGGACACATCGATATGGCGGAGCCGGTCGAACCGTCAACCCTCTGATTGAAGGACTCTACCACCGAGCCAACGTCTTCTCTCTGTTATAACAAAGACGTGAATGAAATCAGGGGCAAACCACGGTGAGATCGCCTCCGTTTATCCTACTTCTCAAACCTTGTCCAACTGATTATCTCAATACAACTTATCTTACCCAAGTCAAGTCTCTTTATGCGTCTCTTTTTCATTTCTTTATCGTCAGACACAAATACGCATGGAAGGATTAGAAATGAGAAGCTCCAGTTCTCAAGAGGACAGAATGAAATACAGATACTTTCATGTGGAAGACATTGTTTTGATTAGCAGCCAACAGCTTGACTGACTGACTGATGGATAACTGATAGACTTTATGAGCCATGACTAAATCTATTTCTAGCAATTAAAAGCATGACAAGGAAATTCACCAGAGAATCCATGCTCTCAGAGAGCAGGAGGGAGCCTGATGGAGGCTTGACGGCGGTTTCACGGGTCGAGGCTGTGTCGCAAGTCAAGAAGCAAACCATTTCTGTTAGATATAGTATAGAGGGTTACAATTGTTCACCACGTAGCAATGTAATGTACGTGTTTTGATATTTCCCGTTTAGCTTCTGGCCGAGAACACAGCCATGTGATCCAAGCCGTGTGCAGGTACTCGATATTCCAAGAATTACGTATTGAGAATCTTTCAACACATATCAATGGGGTTGGGAGACATAAGTTCAGTAACAGCTCAACCTGTGTGTCTATAGAAAGATGTGCTCCATGAATGAAGATATCCACGCTGACAGCTGTTGGTAAACTGTGCTGGACTTTTGCGAGACCTGATCCTCCACCAGCGAGCGGGTCAAAGGGTTAGCCTTAACGTAATCCTTTAAAAAAACATCAAGGCTGCTTCTTACTGGAGTTGCTTTGTAAATTATGTCCAGGGTCTTTATCTTTTGGCTAACCTTAACGGGCTAACCAGTGTATTGAATTCAGTTGGGATATTTTACACACAATGGGATCCATTCTCAGTCATCATGAGTGGATGCCTGCTTTGCGGGGACCGGGGAGGTCCCTGATTCGATGGCTCTGACACTACTGCCTCCTCGAAGTCCACATAAACCAGTAAAATCTACCAAAACGTGGTATGTGGGGACTTCCATTAAAGTGTTATGATTATAAAAGTCTTCTGGCAAAATGAACCAGCTCCTGCTACAATAGTTGTCTCCAGGACGACCGTTTGCCGCGATGAAGAACGGACAGACTTCACAAGGCGGAAAAACGAAACCAGCGCAGCGGCGGCTGTCGCGGCGGCTAATGACAGTGTGCCGCGTGGTGGCAGAGGAGTTCACAGGGGAGTCATCAGTGTGCATCCTGAGCTCTAAGATCAGAGGAGCTGGATCACCGGTGTGAAGACGCAGGAGGCATCAGATGCCGGGACGACAAATGCAGCCAATAGTCAGGACAGCGGCGAGGACCAATCAGAGAGGAGCAACCGTGGCTGTCAGAGCAATACTGTAACAATATCGCAGCAACGGGCTCACAGCACTGTACGAACTTGTGACAGCTGAGGAGGATTGTGTGTGTGGGGTCTCCAATTGGCCTCGGCTGCTGGCTGATTGGTAATCAGCCGATTGGTAATCAGACTGAAGCCGAGGCCAATTAAAGACCCCACCCCCACAGCTGCCACTGAACTCAATGGAATGCAGCGTGACACTCGCTGTGTGTAAGGTGAGTGCCCCCGACATGTCATATTGTAAACTGTGCTATGGGCACAGCTGAGACTTTTCTTTACACTCGGACAGGGCACTTGTAAAGGCCTCCGCTTGGCCGCTCAGTGAGCCAGACACTGCAGTCCATGAGACTCAAGTAGTCGCAGCTTCATTTTCACCGGAGCCATAAATCCATCTGAGACGACTATGAGTCACAGACACAAAACAAATTAGAGGTGCCAGTTAAAAGAAGTGTTTGGGAATCTTAAATCCAATGGAAACGTCTGTTTTATTGCTCTCACTTATTTAAAGTGACGGATCATTTACGAATGAAGACACAACTAAGCACAGATAATGTAAATGAATAACTGGATTTAACTTAACGCATCGAAACACGACAGACTTTAACTCCACCAGTGTTATAAACATGACAGACTTTAACTCCACCAGAGTTATTAACATCACAAAGAAATGTAGTTTACAGTAACTATATTCTATCCTTTTTAATTAGTGTGGTAGAGTGTTTCATAGTCAATCCCATGGATTACACCAAAGGAGGTTGTTTTCTTCACTCTAAAATTGAAAAGTTATCCCACCCCAGGTGTGGTTAATGAGGCTTGAGTTGATAAGGAAGCTCTTCAGAATTTGAGAGAAAAGTGTACTCCTCTTTTCCCATGCCTTTCTCCCGAAGCAGTATGGTGAAGTATATTGAAGGAACATTTGATGTTTCAACAATTCACCTGAAACCCACCAACATACTCATCAGCAGAAGGTAACACTTAATAAACTGCATATAACACGTCAACCTAAGAAGGTCTTATCAGCCTTTGGTTAAGCCTTTACTCATAGCTCCAATCTCACTCCTTAAAACCAAGATGGCGACGGCCAAAATACCAAACTTGAGCCTTTCAACCAGTCGCCCACAAATGGTGACATCCACTTTAAAGTCTATGATCACAGAGATTATTTTCGGAGCATCCACCTGCGTGAATGCACTAGCCGACACTGAACCACTGCTCAGAACCCTGGTAGTCAGTGACCCTGTGAATCCCACCAGAACGCCTGTTCCTGTGCCAAAACAAACATGGACGCCGACCAGCAACATCAACAGTTCGTACGCCGTGAACACGCAACTGATAAAGCTTAACATTATGATGAATAGCACTTTAAAATAGTTGTATATTGCCTTACCACTACAATTGTGTGTCGAGTACGTGTCATTCATGAATAGAGAGGAGGGGGCTAAAACAAACTGTTAACATGTAAACAATGAAGACAAGCCATGCCTTAATCACAAGCCACCGTACGGCATGTGCTCAATGCAACACTGCCCCCCGGTGGCTCCCCAAAGCGCTGCAGCTCCTGTGATTCTTATTCCGCCCAGCGTCTCGCTAAGTAAGACTGTCAGCCAATCTCTCCGTCGTCCACTCTCTCTCTCTCTGTCTGTCAGTCAGCCGTGTCCCATTCCCTTATTCAGTCAGTCCCTCGCCTCCTCAGTCTGTCAGTCTCCTGCTCACACGGTCACTCCATCCCTCGCTCCTTATTTGCACACCTCGCTTCCCGCTCTCTCACTCCGCTGTACTTTCTCCCAATCCATCAAAGTACTCGTCTTTGTTGCTTTTTTTGTTTTTTTTGGGCTGTCAGCAGCCGGCTTTGGTGACCTTCTCTCTCTCCCAAAGACATGTGTTCTTCTCTGGAAGCCCCTCTAGTCTTTTGTTTATTGTGTTCGGCACAGCCTTACCGAGCTACTTGGACTTCGCATCTATTCCGGGTTTAATTCTCCTCGGCCTTCGAGCATGTCATTAAGTTCCTTCCACCCATCACTACCTCGTCTTGATGAATGCCACCTCCAGCTATCGAGTCTCCTTCCTCTCTTCCTTTTCATCCATCTCAATGGTCCGTGCTATATCATATTTCTCTGTCCAACATCCTTCATAATTATTGTTGTATTGACTGATTCCACATTCATGTTTCAGTAAGAGCGTGCAGGTCGGGGTAGGGGATTCAAACTAAGATGAGTACCATGGGAAGAATGTTAGCATTGTCAGTGGGAGCTTGTCAGCCTGCTGACGTTAGCCTTTAGCCTCACCTGGCTGTAGACTCTCGGCTTAAAGCCCCTTTCCCATGCACACATGCTGGCTGGGTATCAGCCCGGCAAGGCAGGGATTTGCATCTCCATTATCACACGGCTACCAGCTTGAAGGTGTATGTGTGTGTGTGTATGTGTAACCATGGCTCTGACGGGTGGTCAAAGGAGGTTCTGTGAAAGGGAGGATTGAGGTATACTTTGAGACCTTAAACTCATGTTCACAAGTACCAGGTTCAGAGGGACTGAAGGTGGCTGCCCGCGTAAGACATGAGTTGAGTCTCAGAACATGCGTTTGTTTGAGAGGTATAGAGGAGGCGGGTCGTCATGGGTTAGAAGTAGTCTGCGAGACGTCTGTCACACTTTGGCCCGACTACTCGAGATAGATCTCGAGAACAACTCGACGTGCTCAGTCTGGTAATTGCGACACAATTCAGTACAAAAATAGTTCGATTGCCAATGGAAAAAAGGCCAATAAGTCTTTCAAACCGCGACATCAATCTTTCCTCAACCTCAGACCACATACCATATTCACAATGCTGAGTCACCGAAGAAGTCGAAGAGATTTGACAAACATTGAATGTAATCCAGGGGGGTTTCGATGAAATCAACAATCTGTCTAGCAACGGGGTTGATGTCTGCTTCTTTAACCCCCCTTTCCTCAACAATTCTCCCCTTATCTCCTCCTATCCTCCACATTTGGCTCCCACTCTCTTCCCCCTCTTGATCCCCTATCTCCCTCCACCGCCTTTCTCTAATCTCTCCCGGTGTTCATCCCCCAGGACCCGTGCAGAGGGAGGGAACGCTGCCATAAACATTGGCATTCAGACCAACGCCGCTCATGAATTTTAATACGACACACCGGAGCATGGGGGGCAGCGTTCAGAATCCCCGCATCTGTTTTTTCCGCGCTCGCAGCGAGGGGATAATAACACCTCTCTGACGTCACGGCCCCGAGGTTGCTCTCTCGCAGCGCAGTCCACGGGTGCTCGGGGGAATCAGGTTTTTATCACGCCTGTTTGGGCTTATCTCTGCACAGGGCCTGCCGGGCCAAGGTCAATTTCATGCCTGGGCAAGGGGTGCTGATGCTGCGGTGGAGGATGGATCGCTGCTGTGGGTGGCCCAGCCGATCCTCTCTCTGGCTGCGGGTCAATAGCAGCAAAATATGAACTATAAATGGACCAAATTAAATAGTGTGCCGCTAGAACAGGCAGCACAGTGCAGCGGTGCTGCTGAGGCTGTTCTCCTCTGCTGGGCTGTACGCTGCAGCGCTGGCAATAGAACATAAAATGAGCTTTGTTTGTACAGGAAGCATCCTGGATTAAAGAGGCACACCAACACTTTTTATACATAAGGTCAGTTTACTGAGCACGGGGAGTGCCATTCAGACTGTGGAAACAGCCGTACACTTCTTTTGAGGCTTTCTTCATTCTGAAAAAGATTACATTCGCGTTCATTCGGTCTGGGTTTACCTTGAACCCAAAGATGTCAGATTTAAAGCAAATGTAATGCCGGCATTGCAACCTGGACATGTGAAGTCTGAAAGATGCTATTGGTTCGCATTATAGGACCAGGTGTGTTTTGTATGTAGGGTGTTTGCGTAGTAGTAGTAGAAGGAGGAGTCGCAGTACTAGTGTCGATATAGTAGTGGTCGTCGTAGGAGTCGCAGTACTAGTGTAGATGTAGTAGTCGTCGTCGTAGTAGTAGTAATAATAATAATAAGTAGTCGTGGTAATAGTAGTAGTCGTGGTAGTAGGAGGAGGAGTCGCAGTACTAGTGTAGATGTAGTAGTGGTAGTAGTAGTAGTAGTAGTAGTGGTGGTGGAAGTAGTCGTGGTGGTATTACTAATAGTAGTAGATGTAATACTAGGCACTGTCCAAAGGAGCAGACATTTATAGACACACAGACAAATCGAATAGTCGACTATTTGGAAGCATGTCACTTTGTAGGAATTACCTATGTTGACATTTTCGCAATGATCTTTTTTAGTTGTCAAAATCCTGCTTTCTGACGTATTCTTCATTCATCAGGTGTCACACAAAAAGCTGTCGGACTTCACTCATAACTTTCTGTTCGGCTCCGGTGACTCCACTCTCATAAATCCCCTGTTACACTCATCCTTTGATGTTCAGCTTTAAATTACACACTAATCTCTAAACATTGGCAAAAGCAAAGGAGTCTTTTAACAGGACCTCGGGCCCCGTTCTGTCATCGACCCCTCGAGAATTAGATTCCCCGGCCTCCGACGGCAAAGAGGATGAAGGGGAATCAAGTTAGAGAGCGAGAAGATTAAATGAAGAGAGTGCTGGTCTCAAAAGGTTCTCATTGGTTTGGGCGTTTAGTGTAACTGCTGTTGTGGTGCACCAGAGGCATGTTGTTTGTTATCCTCTACCATCACATTGGACTTTAGGGGGGTACAGTTATCTACATAATTCTATATTCCTGTGTGTCTAGTTTTCAATGCACAATTTTCTATTGCACATGAGGACTGTGTACGTTTGGCCTTTAAAAAGTCATGAAAAAAGATGTTCCCACATAATCCTGTATCCTGGTGTTTAATAAATAATGGTTTTACTTTCTTTTACAGATTTATACATGAATTACCAAATCCTGCATATAGTCAATATATACAGGAGCAATGTGTTTATGTGTGCTTATTTCTTTTGTGGCATTATTGTCCTGACTGATCGCAGTATGAGGCCAATATACACCCATTAAAAAATGGCTGCAGACATGTAAAAGTCTTTAAGGGCAATTAGAGGGGACACGTAGATCAGGGGATCCGCTGAAGTACAGCAGTCCCGTGACTCATGTAGCTGTAATGAAACATGCCCGATTCTTGACGTCACTTGTCAGCATTGATATTGCTGTGGGTTTAGATGTTTATATTGATTGAATATATTGGTTTGTTTAAATATAATGATTCAAGGTTCTGAGAGCGGGCTAACTCACACCTGCTCACATACGGTGGTCACGGCTATTAACGCCATGCCAACTGACGGCAGGATGGGTCGAATGTCATGTATGTAATGTACAAATGACGATTAAAGTAAAATTTGAGTGTAGCACCCTCCCATCACTCGAGCTACCACTGGCTCTAATGTTGAGGCACACCATAACTAGAAAGTTTAGGTACAGTGAATACAATTTTTAAGTTGAGCATCAAGCTTATTCTTTATGAATTCATTGAGGAATACTTTGTGATTGAACTGTCAATGAAATGAGCTGCATCTCTAATTGTTTATTCGTCGGTCACTGCAGAAACAACGGATTCCTTTATGAACAAACTACTGTGAGCTCATGCTAAAGAAGCAGCCTCTTTATCTGATCATGAGGAATTATTCATGAAAGCTGCAACGTATGTAATAACAACAGAGTGGATTACAGCCACCTTGAACCGTGATAAGAAACAAATTACTGCAAACCGTTGTGAAAAGTTCAACGAAATTCCTCTTACCTTTCAAAACTTTAATGGGTACTTTTTTTAACTGCCAGAAGAATTACGACATCAATGATCTCAATGGGTCTTCAGTTCTGGAAGTGGATTCAATTACCTTTCTTTAGCCAGGCTATCAATGAAACCATTAATAATGTCCATATCTGTACTGGTCGGGGATAAATGCTCAAATCAAACATGATTGCTTCACTCTGTTGTGCACGAGTAACCATTTCTGCATAAACGCATTCCTCCACAACGGCGGGCCTGTCCTCTGATGGTTACTGTCATGCAAGATGAGAATTTCAAACAGATGCAACGTTACAGTATACAGTATGTGTAACCAGCATCCTATACTCCTTTCGGACGGATGTAAAACAGAGAAAAATAACTTTACAGACACAACATATTCCTTCACTCATAAATGAAAAAAAAGACACAATTTAAAGATCTCTAATTTCCAAGGCAGTGGATTAGTGGCTTTCTTGCACCGATAGGCCTGGCACTACTCATCCGTCTGTACTGTATTATACTTAACCCTTGTGTTGCCTTAGGTTCATTTTGACCCGAATCAATATTACACCCTCCCCCCGCCTATGGGTCATTTTGACCCGATTCAATGTTTCACCCTCCTGTTACCTTTATATTTACTAACATATTTTACCCTTTGGGTTCAATTTGACGCCAGCAATTAAAACCTCCAGAACATTATTAGAATTAATATTGTTTTCCAAGTTTAAGTGTGAGGCACTTTATGTTTGTTTGTTGACTACCGAAAGAACACCGACATTAAACATTGAATGGGGTCAAATTAATCCTAAGGCGGGGGGAGGGTGTAATATTGAGTCGGGTCAAAATGACCCTAAGGCAACACAAGGGTTAAGCTAACGACGATTAGCGTGTCATTGAGACTCCGTGAAACATTTCTATCTAATGATGCATTCACGTGGAAACAGACAGACGTGAGCTTAACAAAAAAAACACCTTCTGGAAAGAAGCAACTGCATTCAGTGAACTTATTTGACGTCTATGTTGTCACGATTTCCCCACCTTCATAGTTATATTCATCCTGCCTGCATGCTTAATGAACTCTCCTGTCATTCCAGATCCGGTCATCCTCACTTGATTGTCTTGTTCCCTTCACCTGGTCCTCACGCCCTTCCCACCTGCAGCCCGTGCTTTTGGGTTCCAGTACCTGTAACACTTACAGTACAATCTGGCACCACTGTAAGGGTTACAGGTACTGGAACCCAAAAGCACAACACAAAAACAGGAATGTAGGAGGAGGCTCTTCACTTAGTGATTCAGGCAGGATCAAAACCGGGTGGTCCGTCAAACAAGGCAACAAATCTCAAGTCGGGTCAATAGGCAAACAGGGTTGTAACGGGCAGATCAGAATTAGTATTTAGGAATTCTCTGGAGAGTTTGGCAACGACACACAAGACAATCTGGCAGAGGACAAGTGGAAGTGAGGCAGCTAAATAGTGAGGGACTAATGAGGGGAGGGGCTGCAGGTGAGAAGGGCGTGAGGACCAGGTGAAGGGAACGAGACAATCAGGTGAGGATGACAGGATCTGGAATGACAGGAGAGTTCATTAAGCATGCAGGCAGGGTGAATTTAACTATGAAGGTGGGGAAATCGTGACAGTTATCTAATTATGTAGCTACGTTAACATGTAGCAATGAAATGCAGCTTGATAAGTTATTGCAAACATTAACAAATTTCTCCGCATGAGCAATATCTGGTCGTAGATTTGGCCACGAAGGCAGGGTTTTCCTGGGTCAAAATGGGTCTTCGGTGCGCCCCAAATTTATTTTTGATCAGACAAGAAGACATGCTTATCAACTCGAATACTATTGATCAAAGCAGAACGAGGGTTCGGCTGTAGCCTACTTGAAACATACTATTGAGAACATATTCGCTGACATGCACGTGAGGAACAGTTTTTTTTTTTTTTTTTCCATCGCAGACTTTTTTTTGCCTTGAGGCACAATCACACCAGACGCGACTATAAAAAACGCAGCCGCACCAAAAACACCTTGGCAAAAATGTGCCGGGCAAAACAGCGCTGTGCGCCTGTGGAGCGGACCTGCGTGCGCAACCAACCATTGATTTTGGGTTCAATATATTTTTTTTTTAAAGAAAGGAAAGAGTAGGCTACGGCGAACACCACCATCTATTCCATGAGTTGTGTCTCATGGCGAGGCTTCAGTTGCACTTCCGACCGAGCAGGAGTCAGTTTGAGTCGTGTTTAGATTTAGGATTATAAAGCTCTTCGTAATTAAATACCGCTAATATAATATATAATATGAGGTTCTCCTCGGGAAAACAGGAAGGAAAGCCTCCTGCTTGATCCGATTGGCTGCATTGGCCGAGTGTGACATTGATGAGTGCCGCGCCTCGCGCTTAAAGTTGAGAATATTTCAACTTTTAAGCGCGCCTGAAAAACGCAAGAAACCCGCCGCGTGGCGTTTAGAAGGCGCGTCTGAAAGTCGCGCCGTACCAAAGGGAATCAATGGTTTTGCGGGCTACGCGTTTTTGAGAGGCGCGTCTGGTGTGATCGAGCCCTTAGGCGCTCGGGATTTGTCATAGGCGTTCGGGAAAACGGCCTAGGCGCGTGCCCACATTTTCTCTATGCAGGAAAAACCCTGCGAAGGGAAGTCCCACTTTGGCACTGGTGTCTGATCCCAACCCCTGCCAACTTCCCTTTGATGAATAAAGCAATAAGGCTCCCTCCTGACACTGGCTGATCATACTAATATACAATATTGTAATGCCTCACTTTGTAGACACTATAGCCCTTCTGGCTCACTATCCATGTACTAATCACTCGTTCAGACCGGTTTCATATTGGCTAATGTAGAAGTCTTTGGAGAAAGGAATCAATGGATTTGTTGGTGCCATCATCTAATTGCAAGTTTTTTTTCTATATCCACATTAGCTATTCTGACAATGGAATAGGAAATTCCCTCAATAAATATATTGCACTGACCTCGGGTCCACAACATACTTTGTACTCTCAATGGGGAGAATGTCGCCAATCACTGTAATTAGGAAAGTCAATACGGTTTCAGATTTCTTTTTAATACTGACTTTTTCAGGTCAATTATCTTTTTCATCCAATTGGATGCCTCAAGGTTTCATCACATCGACACAGAGCCTTCAGTCTGCTGGATGTGTGAAAGGGCACCATGACACGGGAACTAATGGGTTTACTGATGGTTCACAGGCTACCACATCAGTAATGTTAGGAGGTGTACACGGCAACCATGAATAGAAACATGATCAAGACCAAGACTGCGTCATCAAATCATTGTTTGGATGGCAGCATTAGCTCTGCAGTCAAGGTACCCAATGGAGGGTACAGTTACATTCAGTGTTTCTTTCAAAGATCCTTTGAAAGATAAGTTATTCTGTATTATTTATTTGTTCTGACTGAAGATGTACATTTTTTTATTTTTGGGCACTGTAGATCTTAGAACACTCTACTTAGTCGGACGAGGATAGGGCTTTCGTTCGGGACTATTTTCAGCGACGGATTAATCCGCATTTGGTGCGACAATGATTTTGTATTTTGGGCAGCCCGATGTGTGTGTGTTGGCGTGAGTCAGTGTGTATGTGTGTATGTTCGTGGTGATGAAGGAACATGTTATCCAGTACAACAGTGTGTGGCTCACTGATGTGTTTCTAATAGTCTTTGTACAACATTTTGATGACAATAAGAACAATAAGCAATACCCCCAACCATATTCATATTCTTTGCATCGACTGAACAGATGTGCGGGGACATCTTACTCCAGCTTCTGGGTAAAACAACGACGTCAAAAAGGAAGGACAGACTCCAGACACGAGGAGCGCCACCGAGAGAAAAGCCCCGTGTTGTGTAATAATGAACGACAATGCGAGCCTCGGAGCGTTGTTTTGTATTCATGCTCGGTGAGATTTAGTATGCCGAGGAGTCCCCACCGTCTCACTGTCAAGGCTCCGAATGTCAGTGTTGTGCTTGCTGATTACACTGATACGTGAAAGATGAGAGGTGGACCGGAGCGCGGGGGACTGCCGATAGGTACTCATTCTGAGAGATAGCCTTATAAAAATTCATAACATTATGAACGGGTCAATTGAACGCACACAACGGCCCAGTCAGATACGAGAGGAGCCGCAAATGAAGATGGAACCTTTTTATCTCGTCTTTGAGATGCAATCTGAGGGGCCGTGTGAATATCCGAGCAGCGATGCCTGCACTTTGATCGCTAGAGGGGAGTGGAACCATTTCCATTCATCACGCCACCTGGCATCGAGACTCCCAGCACCCTCCGTCTCGCTGCATCGGGTATTGATTTTTGCTGGGGTGACTAGTGGGAGTAATGATGAACCCAGGAGGCGTGGCCTCTCATTAGACCTGCCCGCTGCTGATGAATCCTCTGCACGCTGACAGTGTGAGATTATACCGGCATAAACTCTATGTGTGTGTGTGTGTCCTCAGAATGTGTTTAGTTATATGAAATGTAGAAGCAACAACCAGGTCAGTGAGATGGCAGGAAGGCAGTCAAGGGAAGACATCTGCTCTCTATTAAAAGACCCCAACAATTGCTTACATGTATGCTACGTTGGGCAGAGTGTGGACCTTTGATAACTGTTTTATTTAGATTATATATTTAAAGTATTATTGGTGCTAGGGATGACAAATCCATGATCTTTTTCTTCTGTCCAAGTGCACGGAAACTAAAATATAACACTTTTTTCCCCCCGAACTTTAATATGTCTTAGAAATTGAGTGATAATTATATTTTTGCTTGTAGAGCATACAAATAATAATAATAATAATACACTGTTACCGTGTGGCTGTGGCTCAGTGGTAGAGCAGGGTCAGGTACAAGAGCTTTGAGTGGTCGTAAGACTGGAGCAGTGCTATATAAGTATATAATATATAAGTACAATCCATTTACTATTTAACTGTGTGACTGAACCACTCATGTTAGTCACTCAGCAATACTCATCTTCAGTTTGCTTGCATTAGTGAGTATTAGCTGCTATAAACCGGTCATGAAAGACAGACCATGGCATTTTTTAATGTTATTCCTTGTCTCGTGGAGGTGACAAATTGCTAGTTTAGCATCTCACTATGGTGCATTAGTTATGGCTATGCTAGCTTCGAATCACACGTGTAAAGGCATTCAATTGGTAGTGATCTTCATTTACTAATTGGAATAAAGGCGACATATTTTATATGTAGTCACAGGGCAAACCACACATCAATGAAATCCCTATGAACGATACTATACAACTGTTAATAATCCTAATAAAGTTTACTCCACAAACGAGTTGTAGTGGGCAAGAGAGCTGAGGAACACATCGGCACATACAGCATTTGCCCCCTAGGGTTGTCAAAAAATAACTGCATATATAACTAGAGTAATTTAAATGGGTAATACTGTATCACTGTATCAAAAGGTTTTAAACGAAGGCATGACAGCCTCTCCATCCATCACCTCCCGTTCTGATATGTAGAGCGATGCTGACTTCTGCTGGCCAGTGGAAGGTAGTGCATATGCCCCCCCCCCCCCCCCCCCACTACTTCCAAATCCCTGTGCACAACATCCTGGCAAACAGAACAAGCTCCAACAGATCCTTTGGCAGCCGGTGACGTGTGAAGCCTGGAGACGTGGCACATGGCCGCTCTCCGGAGACGTTCCCCTCCGTGTACACGGCGGTATCTGAAAGGAAAGCCCTCCACCGAGGGCGCGCTCATTGTGCGTGTGAATCTCACCTTTTCACGTCAACTGGTCCAGAAGTCCAGAGGAAGTTGCACAAGGGGTGGGTGGGTGGGGGGGACGGCTCATTAATGAAATAACCATGTGGGTATTCCGGGCACACGACTCTGAGGAGGGACGAAGTATATTTGATAGAGTCGATGTCAGCGGCAGTTCGGTGGATGTTAGAGACGCAGCTCTACGGTCCCAACCGGCTATGCCGTCTGTCTCACCACCGGTGGAGAGCCATTGGAAACACTCATTAGCGCCTCCATGTGCTCTCTGCATTCCATTTGCTTGGCTTGGTGACCAGCGGTCCAGGAGGAGGCCGATTAGCGGCGGCCAATCCGTCTCTGCCCGGTCCCCCGTATCGAGTGTCAAGCGGCAGCGACAACAGACACAATTGACATTCAGAACAAAGGGACATGGAGGCCAACTTATTCTGGGCAGATATTGGAAAGAATGGGTTGTGTCCCTTAATGGAACTATCGCTCCATTCTTCTCACTCCTTCAAGAGAGAGATTGAGGTGTTATCCGAGCAGAGTTAGGCGTTTTTATTTTCCAGGGCCAATATCCGTCCCTCAGCCGTTGGAATTGCCAATCAGGTGACCATTTGTCAAGCAGCTTCTCCGCCCCGACCCCCACGGCACCTTTCAGGTTTACCAGCAGCTCGGAGAATATACATTAATAAGTCACGAATCTAGTGTAAATCACAGAGTTGCAGGCAGGAGGGTGGCAGATGGCTTCTCTTGGACATCTAGTTCACAACGTGTGAGTGTGACTGAGTCGGTGAGATGTGGGAGTAAAAGTTTAGATATCTTCATGTTATGACACTGAACCACAAAGTCTGCTCAATTTTTACTTTGAATCTGCTGAATCTTGCTTCTGTTCACCATCACATCTTGACATAAAACTGTAAGAAACATTACTTAAAACGTGCAATATGCTGTTGCATGATTTTATTTTAGCTCTCTTCATTGCTCTAGGGCAGGGGTGCTCAATACGTCGATCGCGGCGACCTGCCAGTCGATCGCGGCGTAGTATGGTAGATCGCATGACATTAAAAAAAATTGGCCCGCCCCCCCGTCACTTTCTCTATAGCGCCACATTACAGCAGAAGCATGTCATTTCTGTCTCTACGTGTCACATTAACAGTCCTCTGCCCGCCGTCTCGCGCGCCGCAGAGTTCCGACGCCGGTTTGCGTGCATCAGGACGGAGCAAAGAAAAAGTCACTAGCACCCCCCCCCCCCCCATACGGGCTCCGGAGATATATAAATATATATACATAAATATATAAGATAAAAAGATGCCCATATGAAATATTCATTTCTTCTCTACAGAACTTATCTCGTTCCGAGAGCAGCGGTTCTGGAGCCCAGTCGGGCATGCAGCGTACATCAGCAGGTCTTGTTGGTACCACAGGGTACTCCAGTGATTTAGAGCCCGACTTGATTCCGTAAAGTCAGGCTTTGTTAGATTTCCCCTTAATGCAGCCTCAACTGTTTTCACTCTGCTTGTGACACCTTTCCCGTTAGCTTCTCTCCGAGGGTCCACGTTACATCATCCGTCTATGTTTGAAGGGACACACAATCATCGAATCCCTCTATTCTTTGCATTAATATATATTAGTATATGTGTTTCCATTGAATGGTTTATTTGACATCATTATCTCAGTGATAGTGTCCAAATAAGAATTAAGTATCACTATGACCTTGGAATTCTGTCTCTTGTTTTATTATAGACTGAATGCAGCAAAACTACAGAACAAAATTACTTTATTCAATTCAATTCAGTTTATTTGTATATCTCATTTTCACAAATTACAAATTTGCCTCAGAGTGCTTTACAATCTGTACACTTAGACATACCTGACCTTTGACCTCACATCGGATCAGGAACAACTCCCAAATAACCCTTCACGGGGAAAAAAGGGAAGAAACCTTGAGAAGAGGAACAGAGGAGGATCCCTCTCCAGGGTGGACAGAAGAATAGATGTCATGTGACCAGAAGGAATCATTTCACACAAATTAAAACACAGTAACAACACAATCAATGAATATGACAGAGTGTATGAATAGTTGGTAGTAGGCATAGTCCACGATTAAACCGATCTATGAACTATCAGAAACAATGGATATCCGGGGGCGCAAAAAGAATTGCGACACGCAAACATACCCAGAGGTGCCGGTCCCCTCTGGGCTTAGCCCCCCCACTTCTTTGAATCCTATAAACGCCCCTGGCGTGAACAGACTTGTGCATGCGGACAGACAATATCAAATACCATGACAGTGTAAGTCCAGCCTTTTACAGTATGCATATGCCAACACCCAATGTCCTTCTACAGAACAGAAGATTTACAGAACAGATCCACAAAAGATCTGAAGAGCAAGTGAAACCACCGTGCAGGGTTCCTACGTGGTTCTAGCAGTCACCTTGGAGCGAGTGGTGATAGCAACTTCAACTGGAAGAGATTTAGAAAGCCGTGGGCCGGTTTTTAACAATGGATTATTTTGTATAATCTAGTGCAATTAACAAACAAAACTCTCAACATGCATCTGAGTAGTAGCACTAGTTTAAATGTCAAATCCATGGGAAGCACCTTTGATGTCTGAATCTGAAATTGCTTCCCAACATTGCTAAACAGCAATAAGGTCGACAACATCATGATCTCCAGCGGCCTTCCCGAAGCCGGGCCATGATGAAGACCTCCAGATCATAGTTAATGTCCACATCACGTCTAACAGTGGGCAGCCCATCCTATGCTTCGTCCATAAAGCTTTACAGCCGAGAACAAACCGTCTTTCCCCTGAACTGGTTTGGCATCGCTGGCGTTCAACAGACTGAAATCTGCAGGAAAAGCTCCTTTCTACACGTCATGCTCACCGACTATGAACCAATGCTGCAATGAGAAAGACTTCAATTCATAGACTCTACGCTCAGATATTCTTTTTATTGTATTTCATATTTGAGCAGCGCTTCCCAGCTGCGGTGTATCCTTATTAAGGTCAGCGCCACAAGGAGGGGAGAATACTGGAGCAGTGTTCACATTTCCGAGGTTCCTCGCAGGGGTACAGAGAGGAAAAGCTGATATGACGAGATGAAGACGCCGTTGGCGGAGAGCGTCACAAACCGGCCGTGAATAATCACTATCCTCTGCCTTTCTTTAGACGCTTTTAATTATCGGTTGTGTGAGACGTCACCACGACTGAGGGTATCCTTCCTCCACACAAAGTAGTCCCGCTATGTCTTTGCACCCGATTCTTCTGAGCCGCGTGAGGACTGTCGTAAAAAACACACACACACACATCTCCACACGCAGAGTGTGTGTACACACGGGCCCCAGGCAGCTCCATTAATCTTCCAGTTTAGAAGACTAAATGATTATATGACTAAGAACTGATGTATATTCATCAGCTACTGTACACAGAGTGCAATTAAGCCCTGAGGTTTCCAAAGTCTGACCGTATAAGAGGACCTGAAAGATTAGAATCCAGATAACTGTGTGTGTGTCGTCCCGTCGTCAACCCCCCCCCGTAGCGAATCCCACAATGCTTTGGGACGTGTAAGGATTCAGGATGCCGTGTGTCGGTTAATTACGCTGTGGGATCCAACTGGAGACCCATTCCTGTCTTTTAAAAAAAATATTTTGGCAAAGTGGCTCCATCAGAAACACGCCGAATGATCTATTAGTCGTTCCCGATCGACAGCAGCATCCAGACATCACCCTGACTCGCTCTAACACCGAAGAAAAACTTTAAAACGGAACGTTTCTCAGTGAAGTTCTGGATTTATAATTGATTTTGGACTTTTATGGATTTATTCACAGAATCCATAGCGGTAATACCTATGACATCTGAATACTTGTATCCTTTCAGATTTAGTTAGGAGTAGGATTTCGTTACCCAAATTGTGGCAATTCAAGAGCTAATTGATTTAAAGCGCCTTAATCGTCTCCTCGAGCAGCGTGTCACGGCGACCGCTGCAGCGACCGTTTACGGCGTTGATTTGGGGGAACTTGAGAACCTGATCAGCGAGCCAAATTACAACAATCACCTTCCCATCGTCCCTTTGTTGCATTTGAAGCATCCCCTGGTCCCCTTGGGGAGGTGCGCCCCGCGGTTTGAGAAACGCGTGCGTGTGCATACACCCACGTTTTCACTCGGGCGCCGTCGGAGCCATGGGCTCCGGCTCAGTGATGGAAACGCATGCTTCATCAACTTTGTCACAAAGACTATGCGTCCCAAAGAACGGCGAGGCTCCCGCATACCAATGAACGGCCGGCGTCCCCGTCAGCCCACCAACGCGTCCCGGAGCAGAACGCCGGCAGACAAAATCCTCTGATAAATTTACATTACCTTTCAGCACACGGAATTATCTCTTTCCGAGTAAATAATTTGCAGAGCAGCCTGTCATAGCAGGTCGGGCTTTGAGCTACAGGATTCTGTCTTGGTCACCGGGATTTAAGCATAGCCCGAGCTTCACATCCTGTTAAAGCAGATTAGAAGAAAAAAGCAAAAGCCCAGGAAATTGCATCACCTGTCGTGTTTGTGCCGCAACAGATTATTACCGCCATTGAAATCCCCGCCTCGTTTTCAGGGGGGGGGGGGGGGGGGCAGCGATTATCTTGCTCGGGGATGGAGGCGAGCGAGTTCCTCGGAAGTTTTGTAGAGAAAACATACAAAGAACCAAAGAGAAAAATTGAGACTCCGATAATGTCAACCGAGAGGTCTGAAGTGCAGTGAACGAGACCAAAGTGTCGGACCGAACAAACACCACGCTGAAGGTGTTGCTATTTTTAGTCGCCTTAGAAACCGATTTGCCTTCAAAGCCAACCGATCAAGCGGCGCGTGTCGCCTCGGTGAGTTGCACATCAGCGGGGAGGAGTTGCTCGTGTCAATAACTTCAATGAAGACATGTTAAGGGAGAGCGCTGCAAAGAAAATTACACATAATTGTAAGCAATTTTCTTTTACTCTGTTAGAGTTTTGTATTGGAGGAAATGTCATTAATAACCCCCTGAGAGGCACCAGTGGATGTTACCAAAACAGCAGGAAACAGACCGGCTTCAATCGATCAAATATTTGAGGATTATAGGAGTCAAGCCTTAGAACCGGATCAATCCAGGGCCCATAAACATTTCGTCAGCGGTGGCGGTAAATGAGAACGGCTAATAGCTAACTAGCCAACGGGGTCAGGATTTTCATGATTCTGATTCTAGTGTAAAAAAAAAAAAAAAATACATGGTCAAACAATAAGGAGGCAACGTCGTCCCACAATTCCTTGTGGCGACGCACCTTTCAGTGGCGGCGGCAAACGGGAACGGTTAGCAGCTATTTAGCTAACGTAGTTTTATGATACAGATTTATCAGTGTAAAAAAAATATACCGTCTGGAAAACAAACATGGCCGGATAATAAGGAGATAATGCCGACTGACAATTCCTTGTGGGAATACATTCATTTCACGGTGCAGCGGATATCCACTAAATGTATTCTCCATGCAGGTGCCTCGTAGCTCTGGAAGTCCAGCTCCGTTATCACGTTGACAATCTGAGACGAGACTTCCATTAAACTGCCAAACGATTGGGAGGCGTTAATATTCATTAGGCCGAAGGTTTCGTCGAGGTGGTCCGTCACAAAACCTACGGGTGAGTCCTCATTCTGTGAGGCCTTTTGGAATTTAGACATTACAATTAAAATGGAGGATAGAATTCTCTGAATATTCATTTAAATTTTTATAAATTACATTTGAACCAATGATTTAGAAAACGTTTAGATATGAGCCATGGTTTCATGTGCTACTGATCAGAAACCTGTTTCACACGTCTCTCGAGGCAGAGCCGTCAATAACCCACTGGTAATGGGCCAGCTTTTCACAACATCAACACCTCTTTCATACATTACATTACATGTCATTTAGCAGACGCTCTTATCCAAAGCGACTTACAATAAGTATATGTATGTATATACACAGTATATACATACATATATATCTATGTATATATATACATATATATATAAATTCATAGATGTATGAGAGGTGTTCATATAAATACATCATATATATGACATATACAGTATATATGAGAGAGAGAGGTATTGAGGAAAATGTAAGTAATGTATTTCAAAAACAGTGAAAAAAAGTAAAGTATAGTCACTATTTCTTTTTAAGTATAGTATTTTAACAAATGTCATGCAAAACTCAAGAGAGAAAACAAGAAATGTTATAGTATGCTCTAAAACATATATATATATAGATATACTGTATATGTATACTGTATATATATATTAAGTCAAAGAAATCTTATAAATTACACATAGTATATATTAGGACTGCAATTAACGATTATTTTAATATTCGATTCATCTGTTGATTATTTTCTTGATTAATGGGATAAAAAAAACTAACAACGCTTTACTCGCCCGACTATTTGTAGTTTAATCGCGTCATTAGCGTCGGTGAGGGGGCGGGGCTTATCTCCGTTAATTTGCTCCGTGGAAACAGTTATCACGTCCTTCATTCACCATGAAGAACTAACCACTAGTTATGCTTCATACTTGTTGAGGACATCCCACACACGTCTGAACATCTAATGCCCTCGTGGGTTCATAACATTAATATATATATATATATATTCATAACATCCCCCGTAGGCTCTCACAGCTCGGTGACTTTCACCTCTAGTCTGAATGTCTCTTCAGCTCCATCAGAGCAGCAGTTACATTCACCATCGGTCTCAACGCTGATTGGCTCTCGGAACGCAGCATTCTGGTCTGTCATCTACCTCCACTCTTATATTTGTTGATCCCCTCTGCGCTCAACTCAACTTTTTTAATACTCAAACATCTCCGTGACTTATTGAGTGGCGTAATAATCGCGCGACACAACGAATCGATAATGAATCTCATTATCGATTCGTGCCAACTATTTTAATAAGCCATTTTATCGATCCGTTGTTGCAGCCCTATAGTATATCATAAAAAATACATAGTAAAGTATGTAAAGATGTAATTGAACATCAGAGTATATTACGTGGAAAAAAATATCATAAAGAAGTCAGAGTACAGATGCTCGTAAAAGTCATGGTCGACTCCAGGGGAGGGCACTCTTTGGCTCAGGGGCCACAATGACTTTTAAAATGTGACAGATGGGCCGTGCCAGTATCAGATGGAGAGAGTGTTTGTGTGACTAAGACCCCGTTTACACGATGGGAAAACGCATATATTTTCATGCGTTTTGGCCTTTCATTTACACAAAAACTGAGGTTTTATCACGGAAAACGATCATTTCTAAAAACTCCGGCCAAAGTGGAGATTTCTGAAAACTCCGTTTTTGTGTTGGCGTGTGAACTAAGGCCACGTTTACACATAGCCGGGTATTTACAGAAACGAAGATTTCTGCCCCTCCGTTTTCGAAAATAACGTCGTACACACAAGGTCGTTTTCCAAAAAGTTTCTGTTTATATGAACCCGCATAAATACGCCCCCGGGCGCCGTCATAACTATGCCAAACCTGTAGTCGGCAGTGTAACGTGAAGGATAAAGACATGCAAACCAATCAGAATTCTCAAGACTCGAGACATCCGAGGAGTATCCTCATGTCAAGGAGGAAATAAATCGGGCGCACCTGACAACGAAAATGAAGCCGGTCGACACTGGACGTAGAAGCCAGTGTTGCCAGGTCCGCGGTTTTCCCGCAGAATTGGGCTACTTTTGAAGTGTTGCCGCGGGTTGAATTTGTTGTCCGCTGGTTCGGGTAGACCTATTTTGCATGCAAATTACATGAATATCTTTAAATAAAAATCCATATTTTAAATGAAATAATTTATTTATACACAAATCCTACCAAACTGACTCCAGATCAGCACGTACACACATGGACATTGGACACGTCCACATACACACACTTTAAAAGCAGTGTATATGGTTTGGCACGGGCATATTTTGAGTTCTGATATTGGGCTGGTACACACAGACCTGGCAACCCTGGTAGGAGCGACCAAACTAACTGTAAACATAGGACGCTCACATGACGTGAAGCATTTTTAGTCGCATACTGTGACGTTTGACAACCTAAAACTCCGTTTGACCTAGTTCACACGCAAACACAAAAACAGAGTTTTCAGAAATCTCCACTTTGGCGGAAGTTTTTAGAAATGATCGTTTTCCGTGATAAAACCTCCGTTTTTGTGTAAATGAAAGGCCAAAACGCATGAAAATATATGCGTTTTCCCATCGTGTAAACGGGGCCTTATCAAACGGAGTTTTAGGTTGTCAAACGTCACAGTATGCGACTAAAAATGCTTCACGTCATGTGAGCGTCCTATGTTTACAGTTAGTTTGCTTAGGTGCGCCCGAGTTATTTCCTCCTTGACATGAGGATACTCCTCGGAGGTCTCGGACGGGTACTGTTCTAAGAACAATGCCAACATATCCCTATATTTAGTTTGGCATGATTCCCAATCCACATTATCGAGTGCTTTATTTGCCTTATAATCTAAGGCGACTCGAAGCAGCAGCTCCACTTCGCTGTCTGTCCATACAAATGAACCTCGCGCCATATTTACTCTCTAAAGGAAAAGGAAGTTGGTCGTGTTTTTCGTAGTTGTTGTTGGTTTTGAGAATTCTGATTTGGTTTGCATGTCTTTATCCTTCTCGTTACACTGCCGACTACAGGTTTGGCATAGTTATGATGGCGCCCGGGGGCGTATTATCGGTTCATATAAACAGAAACTTTTTTGAAAACGACCTTGTGTGTACAACGTTATTTTTGAAAACGGAGGGGCAGAAATATTTGTTTCTGTAAATACCCGGCTATGTGTAAATGTGGCCTAAAAAATATGTAACAGTCCACTCGGCACTCACTGTTAACTTGTATTTTCTTTGGTCCACTCGTTGTTACAGAAGGGATCAAAACATGAGCGTGAGGACCGGGGCGTTTGTAGGATTCAAAGAAGGGGGGGCTGAGCCCCGAGGGGAGTGCATACCATTCAATGGAAAACATATATATTATATTAATGCATATTAATGCAAATAGAGAGATTTAAATAGTTATTTATTGTATTTAGAATTAGCTCGTTCACACTCGCTCAATGGAGACATTTTCTAACAATATAACAGCTATTTTAGGGGGGGCTGAAGCCCCCTTACAATAGGCCTCACGACGCCCCTGTGCGGGGCGCTGCAGTCACGTGGGTCTGATGCTCCTCATGCCGAGGAACGATACTCTGGATGCAGCTGGAAGTTCATCTTACAACTCTCAAACTCTTATAGTAGAACCCCGTCTCCGGCCACAGAAAGTGACATGTCAAATTCAAATGACCGCAACTTTTCAAAAGTTAACGCTTTACGACGTGATTCCAAAGGATTCTGAAGGCTAAGACGGGGAGATTTCCAGTGGTATTCGTGAAAAAACATGTCAAGCTTGCCTGGTAGGGAGAGAGCACGGCCCGCAGCGCTGTACCGCTTCTCCGTTACCGAAGCAAAATGACGGCATCAGACCGGCGTCTGTTTCTTGAAGCTTATTTGCTGCTCCGCGCTCGTGGAGGCTGTGTGTCGCTCTGCTGCAGCTGAACGCGTTATAGCGGTCTGTGCGTGGCGTGCGGTCGGAGGACAGCGCGCTGCCTGTCGAGTTCTGCTGCAGGAGAGCGACACACACAGCCTCAAAGAGCGCTGAGCAGTAAATAAACATTGAGAAACATCGATGCTGGTCTGATGCCATCATCGTGCTTCGGGAACGGAGAAGCGTGACAGCAGTCTTTACTGTAATGTATAATAATTATAATACTCGGCGGGCCGGATTAAAAAGCCCAACGGGCCGCAGTTTGCCCACCCCATGTCTACTCTGTAGTGTCAAAAAACATTGTGAAAAAAGACAGTGGACTATGTTATAAGATCTCATTAAAAAAGTCACAAATTCAGTTTCTCACAGTATACGTGAGAGCGTTGAGAACATTACTGTTGCACAACATTAGGCTTGATTCAAATATTACTTTACTTACTTTTTAAAAACAAAATGTAAGAAATAAATGGAGTGAATTGTTATTTCTTCAAATAATGGTATCTGATTTTAGATCGCCCCATTGTCACGACACCTGGTCCAGCTGGTTGAGTCAGTATGGGACCGATACCAGTACAGGTACCGGTCCCATACCAGTACTGGTACCGGTGCATCTCAACATTCACCGAGGACACTGGCGTGTGTGTCCTGTGTGAACCAATGACTTTTGTTGAATTTTGTTTTATTTTAATTTTTCGTAGCCAACTCAAGACATAACCGTGAAGCTTTTTGAATAATCCTAATCGAGTGGTTTTAGTTGCCTGAACCTAAATAAGTAGTCTTGTTGCATTTTTTAATTTTAATTTACAATGTTGATGACAACATTCAAACTTTGAACCAGAAATAAATGTAGAAAACCATGTATATATACATATTTAGATGGATTAGCTGTTTGAATTTTACAGCCAATTGTAAGCAATACATTTAGTCTTTTAGCACAATACTGAAACCTTTTGACAGATTTTAACGAGGTATTTTCCTTTTGTTATACTTACATTTGCTTGTTTTGGCTTGAGGCCAACAGTGTTACATTCATTACACTTGTTAGGTCATCTTTCAGTGTTCCACCTTCGATAGATCACCGTATGCAGTACGTACTTTTTCTTCATGAAACCAGTGAGCAATACATTACGTCCTTAATCTGCACCACGCATTACAAGTAGAGGATGGTGGAACACAGATCCAAACAGGTGCAATGAAATGATGAACTATTGGTTTTGTGCTTGGAGCTTAAACATAATCAGTTAACAGCTTGTAGACTAAATATCAGCATCACGCATCCTTAAACCCGACAGCAGGAACAAGGAGAGGATTAACGGGCGACTCCTGACTGCTGTGTTCTGAACAGGTAAATGGACTAAGCACTTTCACCCATTCATAGACCTACCCATCAGCACAATCTCATCATTCATACCCCATGGTCATTTCAGGATTGTATCTTTTCTTATTTTAGACTTTTGATGCTGGTCAGGATGGGTGTACATATGGTTTAACCATGAGCATGACATGTGGGTTATTCAGAGGCCATTGCTTCTTCTTCTTCCTCCATTCCGAACCACTTGACAGGAGTTGAGTTAACCAATCAGCTTGCTTGACGAGCAGGTCGGCGTGACACCGTGTCGAGGTTTGGGAGGTGTGTTTCAGCTCCTCTGTGAGTGTGGTCTTTCACTGGAGGAGGCACACGTCTGTAATCACTAAACCAGACCGCTCAAAAGTCCAAAAAACACGATGCTGAGGTTTGCTTCCCTCCCTGGAGGGGATACAATTCCCTCTACCCATTCTGCTGCTTCAATTTCCATTCAAATACATTTCTACTTTAATACAGAATAAATTAAAAAGGGGTTTTACACCTGGCCGAGGTGGAAGTGCAATGGAAACAGACAACGTGAATAAATGCGGACGGACAGGTAGCAGGTGGCGTCCACTGAATCTCCCTCTCCACCGGACGGACGAGAGATGCCGGTGGACGAAGACATCAGAAGACTTCAACGTTGCTCACGTTAATACAGATATATCATCTGCGTCCCTCACTTTCTTACACTGCTCTGAGTCTGACCGACTCTCCTCCTGCCAACAGCAACACGGGAGCAGAGATGTATGTGTGCTGTGTGCGCAGTACCATCACCGGCCACCGAAACTGCAGAGATGAGCTGGTCACACCCATTTGACCGGGCGCCTGCGCTCCCCTCTGCGCCCACGCTCAGGCCAACGCCGCCCGCTGTGTTCTCGGAGAGATGGAGACGCTTTGAAATGAAAAGTTACAAGTCGCTCCAGGACATTACTGATGTACGCTGTTTGCAGCCAGCTGTGGGGCTTCTAGATGAGATCAATGTCAGGGCGGGGGGGCGTCCTGAAGGGCCCACCTGACATTTAAGATTAGTCTTTTTTTTAATCACTGTGTATTGGATTTTTAATCCATCTGTTTTTTAGATAAAGGGATAGGAAAAAAAGAAAGAGAGACCATGTTCCACCCCACACAGCTTAGTAAAAGTACAAAGGCAAATGGAAATGTCAAAGCATGCCTTTTAGTCGCACACTAGCACTCTGAGTTAAACGCAAACGTCTTGTGATGTCATTGGAACGCCAAAGTAGCCTCTCTGGCTTGTTACCTGCAGTATTCCAACACAAGATAATAACTCTATCCACTGCCTCCTCTCACTCAGTCCATGTACTCACGGCGTTCTGGTTGTTCGCTAATAGTGACGGAACAATGCGTTGTGTCCCCGCATGAATCCTGAGAGTGTGTGTATTTGGTGTCGTGATTTCAGTTGTGCGTACCGTAGAGCAGGAGACGCGCAACAGGACGTGTTTGAAGGTGGTGCACGGGAACGTGTTTCCATCATGTGTTTGAAGGCGAGGGCTGACCTGTCTATTGTGTAAAGGATGAGATATTTACATAATGCCGCCGCTCACACGAAATATTTAAGGATCCAAGCTCCTGTTGGAATATTCATGAGCATTAAAAGTGGAGTACTTATGAAAGGTTAAAGGACAGTGGATGATTTACTGTGTCACAACTGGATAAAGGAGAGGGAGACGGAGGAGACTTTCTATAATCTTAATCCACCTCTCTTTCATTTGAAAAAAAGAAAAGAAAAAAGGAATTTAACATGACTGCAACCACGTTTAGGGCAAATAGAGGTGTAATGGTTTATGTATTCACTGTGCCAAGGTCCGCCTTCGCTTTCAGACCTGCGGAGGCAAGAAGCCGCTGGACAGACTGCCGGCGGTGGGACGGACGGCTTTCTGCTTTCTAGTCGTTGTAAGAGCCTAATGTGGGGATGAAAATATGTTACGACATATGGGGAAAAGATTTCGGTTGTTTTTGGCGGATCATAAATATGTATGGAATGATATTCTGAAAAAGACAGAAGAAAGAGGAGGTTGGTCTCAGAGGGCAAAAAAACCCCAGGACTTTCACCCTGGAGATCAACATTCTTAAAAATCAATGTTCACTCATTTTAAGTCATGTTGATTTATATGTTTTTGTGTCCACTCGTCACTCTTCTATATCGTCCTGCAGAAAATAGCTACCTTTTTATTTGCTAAATGTTCCTCCACTAGCTAGTACTATGATCAGAGGCGGCTGGCCAATTGAGGGCCACGGGGCCTGGCCCCTCCCACCTTGAGCCACAACAACAAAAACAACGCCCCTCATGGGGAAAAGTATTGGTTTTACAGATTTCGGTTGTTTTTGACGTATCATAAATATGTATCCAATGATATTCTGAAAAAGTCAGTAGAAAGAGGAGTTAGGTCTCAGAGGTCAAACAAACACTTTCCCCCAGGAGATCAATGTTCTTGAAAGTTAACGTTCACTCATTTTAATTCATGTTAATTTACATTTTTTTGTGTCCAATCTTTAGAAAACAGCGACTCTTTGAATCGCTAAATGTTGGTCCACTCGCTAGCTGCTAGCTCTGTCTGTAGCGGTAGCCTCCAGCGTGCTCATGGTGGCATTTTCACTCTAACACTTGTGTTAATTAACACATAATCACTGCTGGGGCCGTTTCCACTGACATTGTCTTTATGTGATATTTAACTTTCACTTTCAAACAAGAAGAGGTCGCAGTACAGTGCTGCACATTTAAAACCAGGCATCCATTCTTGCTCATAGAAAACCAACTTCATTACATTAACTGTGCTTTATCTGAATACTGAACTCTAATCATAAGTGTTATTAGTGTCTGCTGTATCAGCATGGATGGGCTTGTACTTCTATATATTCCTCTCTCGTCTAGTTTTGCAGACCATGCAAGGTGCAAACTGCCCATCACTCAACATTCATACACCGTGGAGCAATTTGGGGTTAAGTGTCTTGCCCAAGGACCGGAGGAGCCAGGGGCCGAACTTTTGATTGAAGGATGGTTGAACCCTCTGAGCCTCAGCCACAGATCCACTGGCCCCACTGGCCCGTTAGACTAGATTCCCCTCCCCTGCACGTTTCACTGTTAGCCTTCCTTATATTTAACGTGTTAGAAGGGTTATTTGGGAGTTTTTCCTGGTCCGATGTGAGGTTTTGGGGCAGGGATGTCTATGTGTACAGATTTTAAAGCACTCCGAGACAAATTTGTAATTTGTGAAATTGGGCTATACAAATGAACTGAATTGAATTGAATTGAAATGTCTTGCCGATCTCTTGAAATGGTTGCCAATGGCAACCTGGCAACCATTACTGTGGAGCCCTTCAGTAATTATAGTTATTGTTCCTCCCAAACAAACTGCTGATGAGCTAACGTGCTCATAATAATGGAGGTTTTTAAATATGTTCTCCCTCAAACATTTTTCCATCAAAGAATGTCTGTAGCATGCCTAACATCTACTACAAAGGTTCCTTGATGCTACTGACTATGTTTGCGTTCATCTTGAAAAGGATTACATGTATAACTGAAATAACACTTCAAAAATAGTGATGCAAGAATAATATCCTCAGAAACTTTGGTGGCAGCGTTCTCTGAAGTGTCAAATCTCACTGAAGTCCATTGTGTCAACAACAAATATGTGGATGTGAGGCTGCAGGTTGCTGTAGCGTAGGATTCCTCTCACCCGTTGTTAAGCTAGTTCAGCAATAAGAGGTTTTGTCTGGCTAGCTAACTCCTCCACTACAAAAGGTACAGATCAAACACAAGAATAGAATATAGAATATACACTTTTATTAATCCCCAAGGGGAAATTAGTTCTCTGCATTTAACCCATCCTTAGTTATTAAGGAGCAGTGCGCTGCGGTGAAGCGCCCGGGAAGCAACTGGGGGTTCAGTGCCTTGCTCAAGGACACTTCGACTTGCAACTAATGGGGAGAGCGGGGATCGAACCCACAACAAGGAAACACAAAACACAACCAGGAATACAGTTTCATTCAGTTTGAGTCTTCCTCGGGTTCAAAATACACCAGGACCAGTCTACACAACCACTGGAGCACACACACTGTCCTCTAGCCAAAAGAAGCTCCAATAGAGTCTGGAGACAACACAAAATGTCTCTGCACACGTTAAATTTATAAAAGATAGCTACGAGCTAGCGCAACCTACGAACTACAAGCGCGACTATCTGATATCCGTTGTTTTTTTTGTCAGTGCAGCCATTTTAAGTATCGGTTCGGGCACCGTTTAGGCACCGGTATCGTTTTAAAAGTGCCGGTATAGCATCTGAAGAAAAAAAAACATACCCATCCCAGGGCTCTCAAGTGTCACGCATTGAGAGTGACAGTCACTCATTTCGGTCTTTAGTCACGCACTCCAGGCCACACATCGTATTTTTGATGCTGAAAAAAAACGTGGCTATTTAATGTGTCGCAGCGTGCAAACATGAGCTGGCCGCGCTGCCCTCACCGTGGAGGAATCAAGCGCTCCCCTGGAGTTCTGCTGTGAGGTGCCACTTATCAGCCAATCAAAAAAAAGAAATGGGCTACACAATAGCCAATCAGAAAAAAAACGTATCTGTTGTATCTGGGTAAGATTTAATCCAGCAACCAATGAAAATAAAGCATCCTGGAATTGCGGGCGGAATGGGGGCCGGGAGGGGTATGTCACTCCTGCCTGTCTTCAAAACTTGAGAGCCCTGCCCATCCCTACGTCACAGGTGTATATGGTTATAACCAGGGGTCCCCAAACCTTTTCCTAAGAGGGCCACATAACGTTTGCCTCGTCTGCTGGAGGGCCAGCCGGGGGGGGGGGGTGCTAGTGAGAATGTGCTCACCTGTGTGCGCGCATCACGGCTGAGCGATGCGCTCTGATCGCTCTTTTAATGAAGTATCGATACTAAAAATATGCTAAATCACATCGTTTTTAACGTACGGGTACTTTGTTAGTATCGATACACCGTGCAGCGTGACAGCAGCAGATGTAGCGGACTAACATTCAAGCTAACCTAACTTCCCAAACGCTGTGAACATCTGAATGCTGATTGGCCGAGACGCAACACGTCCCATCAAAGATGTTTTATTGCGAAGAGCACCACTCCACATTTTCTCCGCGTCTCACTGCAATCTCAACGACAGCGGGCCAGGTGAAAAAAATAATAAATCGGAACGCGTCTCTGGTATTGTTCAGGGGGCCGGTCCAAATGGGGAGGCGGGCCGAATTCGGCCCGCGGGCCGTAGTTTGGGGACCACTGGTTATAACCATTTAGGCTCCACACACTTTTCCTGTGGGGGAGGGAAAGGCCGGTCCTCTGCTTTCCCTTTCTGCTACATTGCGCTCCATGAGAAGTTTGTGTTTAGGGTTGGGTACGGAAAACCGGTGCCAATGTTGATTACAAATCTTGCATTCCTAAAAGTAGGCCGACAAATAATAAATTATCCATTATAACCATGTTTAAGCTAGCTCGTAGCTAGCGTTAGCTACGAGCGAGACAGTCTGATATCCGTTGTTTGTCAGTGATCCATGATAATGGCTTTTACAGGGAATATGGCCGAAGAGGTTTTTAATGTCCTCATTGTGCTTTTTAAAAAAAAGTTTTGGTTCAGGCACCGTTTAGGCACCGTTATCGTTTTAAAAGTACCGGTTTAGCACCGGTATCGGAAAAAACACAAACGATACCCATCACTAGCTGTGTTATCATTTTGTCACAATACTTTTACTCCTCCTTAACTAATGCATCCTTTTCCACACCAGACGTCTCCTCTAACCTCTGCTATGTTCTTAAACCACTGCTGACATGCGACCTGTCTATATACATTTGGGATTCCCCTGAGACCACAAGGAAAGCTTGTGTTCTGTAAGTGGCTTCTGAAGAATGGCATTAAAGGGATATTTAAAGGGGTGGTATGAGGTACTTCTCTATAGTCAGTGTGTTCCTACCGTAGACCACGGTCTGGACAGGTAGGAGAAACAGAAATACCAGCATTGGAGCAGAGGATTGTACCGCTGTGGACGGGGCAGCAGCTACACATACAGAGACACCTCAAATATAGGCTCATCTAATTGGACACCACAATTAAACTGCTGACGCTTTTTTAACTGGCAGAACCTCCATCGGTTTGCTTGTTATTGTGTGACTTTGGTGAAACCGAACCGACACTTTAAAACATCAAAGCCACTCAATAAACCAAAGTAATCCGATCGATTAGGAGACCGGCAACTCCCGAGGTCTGTGAGGTAAAATGACAGTTTTTTGTCAATGGAGTCCGGTGGCTTTGAAGAAAGCAAGCCGTAGAGATGCTAATTAGCTCGACCGCCGTCTCCTGCAGGTGGTAATACACTGATGTAACCCACTGATTGGCTCAGGGAGGAAAATCTTTTAATTGGCCAATCCAGGACCCGAGTCCTTATAAATATCCGGGTCAAGGGAGGTCACATCCTGTTTCGATTGGGTGCAGACAGCGGCGAGTGTACCTCGATTACTTTTAAGTGAATTTGGTGTTGTGGACTGTGCAATGTGCAAAGTATATTTCGTATCAATGTTAGACCTCCATTTTGTTATATTACATGTTTTTTTTCTTTTCCTTTGTATTTCCCTGACTGTCAGCGCTTTTGGTTACTGCTGTTAACATATTTTGGTGTTTTGAATTAACTGTTTTTATGTGACCTTTTGTATAGGTCAGGTTTTTGAGCCGATACAAATTTGTATTAGATGAAGATGGCGAGCTACCCACGAGTTGGATGAACAGGATGAATGCCCAATAAGACAACGTTTCTTTTTCTTTATGAATATGTGTACTTGATTTATGTTCTTTATGTTCAGGATTTTGTGTTTTTCACACACAAATTGAGCTCCATAGCCGAACCTGGGGACAACGTCTATAGACTTTGGTAAAAAATCGTGAAATTGAGCAACAGGTTACACTGACTAGTGAAGAAGAACCTCAGACAAACCCACTGCAAATACATACCTTGAGACAGAAGTTGTTTCTTCAGTCAAGACAAGCAGATAATACAAAGACATATGGCATGTCCATATGGAAACAGCATGAAAGACGAAAATAAAGCAAATCACGACAACTACAAACAACAACTGTGGGGTATAAAGTCCATTTTATGGGGGAGGATTTTAAAAAGCACCAAACATTAATGTAATCTTGTTTGGATATGCTCAGATTTGTCACTTATGAGTGCACCCATATCGCTGAATTGTTGCGCAACATCCCTCCTGTCGATCTCGCCGTCTTATTCTGCAGCTCCGGTCTCCACCAGCCCTCTGTGGTCCAGTCAGCCTGAATAATGTGACCGCACAGCGGGCTCTGAAGCCCGTTCGGCGGCGGCATAATCTCTCGTGACGTTCACACGGCATAATTCATCAGACTTCTCACCAAATGTTCGTAACGGCGACGAATTAAGACTTCGCTTCCCTCCATTTGTATTTTAATTAACTCTAAATTGCATCTAAATGGCGTCTTTTCCTGCGTCTGTCGAGACGCCGTCTTTAACAGAGTAAAAACAAGACGAGACGAACTCAGCAGAATGTGAAGGAACTCATCAATCTTCCTGATTGTGTTTTCAAAAGAGAGATTCCTCTTATCGGCAGTCTTTTGAGCCCCTTTGGTAAAATGCAGAAATTATCCACTTTCTACCCTTTGAGTGTCTGATTGCTTCTTTTTTTTCCTCTCACAGCAGAACCAATTTCCATTGTGTCCTCTTTATATCTTCAAAGTGGGAGGTCTAAAGGACAACAACATGCATGGCTTGGCAAACGTTGCATTGTTTTTTACAGGGACAGATAAGCTTCCTCCAGAGGAAACGCTCTCATGCAAATGAGTGGCAGACACGTCTCAGCACTAAACTAATTAGCGGAGCATCTATAACGCGTTCCTGGCAGAGAGAGCCCTGTAATTTATAAAGTCAGCGACCGGAGAGCCGATGCAATCATTCTTATGAGGCTGATTCCCGCAATACATCAGTCGCAGAGCGAGCCGTCCAGAGCAGTTTTAAAAGACTGTTTATGTGATGGATCTGGGGAACAGGGGAACGCCTCGCAGCTCCAATAACCTGCCGGGCCGGAGTCATCCGGCATCCAGAGCGCTGAGTTACGGACATGAGGGCGGTGGCTGCTGGCAGAGAGATTGCAAACAATCATGGCCTCCCACCGGCAAAAGGAGACAACTCAACTGGAAGGGAACGTGTATCTGAGCGTCTGTGTCCGAACGAGAAATATGATTAAAGCCGAGATGTTTGAGAATTCAATATTTGTCTTTATCCAGACAGCATATGCTGCTGATGGTCGTCTTTATGAAAATGTTTCATCTTCTGTCACAAACACATCACGCAATACAGAGCAACGAGCATCAATATAGAGCAACGAGCATAAATACAAAGCAACGAGCAGCAATACAGAGCAACAGGCATAAATACAAAGCAACGAGCAGCAATATAGAGCAACGAGCATGAATACAAAGCAACGGGCAGCAATACAGAGCAACGAGCATCAATACAGAGCAACGAGCAACAATGCAGAGCAACGAGCAGCAATACAGAGCAACGAGTAGCGATGCAGAGCAATAAGCATCAACACAGAGCAATGAGCATAAATACAGAGCAACACACATCAATCTAGCTAACGTTGCTAGAACTGTTGAGTTCGTGGCTTTTCTGTTGGGATTTATTTCCAGTTTGAAGGCGAACACTTTTAAAGATTGGCACATCGAACCGTTTAGACCTCACTGAAGCTTCGGAGGCGGACGTGACCGTCGATTTGAATCCACACGATTTGTCTGTCCCCCCCCGGCTCAGGACGGAGTTTGATTGTAGATCTGCGTCGTCCTCATTACTTACCTTTGAAAATACGAGAGGCTTCCACTTCAACCGCGACATGAGGACTTGTCAAAGGCCTCAGTCTGAAGTGAGCCGGATCAAAGTCACTGTTCCAACTCCGAATATATCTCCAGCGACCAAATTTAAAAAAAGACGCTCTATTTTGAGAACAGGCGGTTCTAATGGACTCCATGACAGACAAGCCCATGCAATGTAGATTAAGTAATCTGTAGTCATAGTTGTGGGTTTTGAGATAAGACTCAGCATTAACTCAACCTGCAAATATTGATAAACCGGGATGCAGTTATCTCTCAGACAAGTTATCTCACTGAATTTGCTCTTCAACATAATAATAATTATTAGCCAAGAAAAGGCGTAGAGATAAATGGCGTGACGTGAAACTAATCCCAGGGTTTTTCCTGCATAGAGAAAATTTGGGCGCGCGCCTAAGCCGTTTTCCAGAGCGCCGATGACAAATCCCGAGCGCCTAAGGCAAAAGAAAGTCCGAGATGGAAAAAATAATAAAAATCACCGCTGAGCGAGGCGCACACCGGCATCGGAGCTCTGGCGCGCGCGAGCCGAGAAGAGTTGTTGACGGGGGGGGGGGGAGAGATGAAAATTACAGAGTGGCGGGTGGAGATTTCACCCTGTTATAACAGTAGGGGAAACACTGGAGTTGATAAGCGTGTCTTCTTGTCTGATCAATACGCAACTGTGAGGTGCGCGAATGGACCGAGCGGACAGCTGCTAATTACTCACTCAACAGCCCGACCTGCACGAATAGACGGTGCGCGCACAGCGCGCAAAAAAAAAATTGGGAGCACCGAAGACCCATTTTGACCCAGGAAAAACCCTGAATCCACTGATGAGGTCCTTGTCTTTGAAGTATGAATTACATGTGTGTGAGAATGATGAATAAAGATGTATCACTACTCTCCATCTTTCAACTCATTCAGTTCGGCTGAGGGATAATTTCAATGATTAGTTGCAAGTTGCATTTCAAGTCCACACAGTGATCTGTAATGTGAGAGCTCAACATCATAGTTTTAACTTGGCCACATTTAAAGCCTCTTGGAATTGAGCAATTTAATATGATTATTTATTTTTAAACCCGTTATAAGGTGTTAAATCCAAAATTCTGAAAATATCTATCGCCTCCACGGGGATCTCAACATGGCGACGGCTGAGGCTCGCAGCTAAAGGCGCTTACGATTCTAACAGCGCTAATGCAGCTAACAGTGCTAATGCAAGTTATAGTGCTAATGGCCCTATCAGTGCTAACGCAGCTAACAGTGCTAATGCAGCTAAAAGTGCTAATGGCTATAACAGTGCTAACGCAGCTATAACAGTGCTAATGCAGCTAACAGTGCTGACAGATCTAACAGCGTCCTCAGCTGTAACCTGAATACCGTTTAGTGAACTTTTAAAAGCTGCTGCTGTAAACTAGATAACTGATCACTGATCAGAAGTTTGATAATCATGATAACACATGAATGAATGATCAATAAATTACAACCAGTGCGGTGTGTGATGACTTCCGCTCTGGCCACTAGACAATCAATGTGACGCTCCCGCTTTGTCATGTTGATCATTGAAAGGTCTGAAGCTGACGGAGTGGTATTGGTGAGCAAACAGCTGATTACGGCTTCTGTGCTTCACATCTTTGGAAGCGGTCCAAATCCACAATTCTTCCGTTTTGAGTCCATCCGGCATGCGAACCTCATCAGGGCGGAGGTCCTGAGACCCTCCAGTCACGGTCGGGTAGTTCCTAAATTGGGGCGAGAGGGGAATTGCATTCTCTTGAACTGTTTTAGTTTTTTTAGTTTTATATGTATTAGTGTAATTGTGTTTTACTCTCATTCCAAACTGTGTAATTTGTAATCTTATTTAATTACACTTTTTGTATGTGCTTTCGGAATCATGTTATTATCATTATTAATACGCAGCGGCCTAACTGCCTGCAGTCTAGTTGCATTGTGCTCAACGCAGAGGCCAGTTTATGACGGGGTGAATAAATGGATGCAATAATGTCTCTGGTTCTGCAGAATTAATTTTCATACTTTTCTTAACTGCCCATTGAGTGTGATGGCAGAGCAAAGATAAATCAAGACTCCTCTGGTCAGTGCAATATGTGCAGCAGGACAACAACGTCTGAGGGATCAGAGTGCCGATGCACAGCTGTAACGCACAAAGACAGAAATATGCACTCACAGCTTATCCAACACAAAGTTGTGTGTTTGTCGCCTCTGGTGCAGAAACGATACTCGTCCCCCTCCTGTGGCCGAGATGTTATCTTCACGACAGACACGTGTCATTTTTTAGCCGCGGGCCTTTTGTCACTCCTTAAACGCGATGATGTTACTATAAAAGTCTCAGAGGCAGTGGGAGTGAGATGCAGCCGCACGCTCAGATCTTGAAACAGGATCCTACAATTTGTATTTTTTTAAAAAGAAGGAGGTTCAGTTTTTGCATAAGTTTCACATCAGAAGAGCCTCCTGCCGCGTGCGCTCGCTGTGAAGCCGCGATGAACTACTGACGCCTCCCAAACGCGCCGAGGAGAGACGTCACGGGACACGGCTCTTCGCCGACGAGTCGGTACGAATAATTCTGAAAAGCCGGCGGCGCTCGTTACGTCACGGGGACGACAGCAAATGTATTTGGAACGCGTGGCGTTGTCATGGTTTTTAGAGATACGTGCACATGTAAATGAGAACGTCTGTTTTAAATGAATGTATAAGAAAGATATGATGAAGAATGTATTAGGGAAAACATAAGAGGAAGTGTGATCACTGAGTATTATCATGATTACCTTCGCATTCGAATGCGGAAGGTTATGTTTTGATCGCTGTGTATTTATTTATTTGTATGTGTGTTATTCGCATAACTCAAAAAGTATTAAACCGAATCGCATGAAATTTGGTGGAATGATTGGTTATTATCCGGGGACCATTTGATTAGATTTTGGGATTGATCGGGTCAAAGGTCAAGGTCATGAAAAGATACCAACAAAGTGGCTGCGGCGAAGGTATGCGCTCTACCGAGTGCCCGTTCTAGTTATATGATGTTATGATGAGGCCAGTATTTGATCATAACCTGTATGTTTATTGATTTTTTATAATGTTTTTGCGATAACCGTTTTCTCCATTAGTACAGGCTCCTAGCATCTGGCCACAGGGACTACGGTTGAAATGTAGCGTTAGCTAGGACTGACACATTTACCCCTGGGTTGATTAATGTGTACATACATTAAATGAAATTGTAACTGTAAGATGTTTTATGGGTATTATAACTATATTATGACTCAGGAATGAATGAAATGGGACGATGAGATCGTAAAAACAGTTTTTCTATATTTTGAATCCATCTCATTTTGAAAAAGCCGGAAGTAGTTTTCCGACAGCCGGAAGTTGGAAAGCTAGCGATCTTTTTCTGGAAGCCTCTCCCCCTTGTAGCCGGTTAGCCGACAGCATGCTGGCTCATTGAAAGGAACAGGCACTATAACAAGAGCTGACAAAAAGCAGCGAGCAAAAGGTACTAAAGCCGATCATGTTGAAACACGTGGAGAACCCAAACCAGTTCAAACCGGGTATCGTTAGCTTCACTCAAAATTGGAGGACTGGTAAAGTAATAATTCAGCCAACGACCTTCTCTCGGTCTCTCCTTTCCAACGGGAGGATTTATTCTCTGATCACAGGTAAAATACAAGCTTGATGTGATTGCATGTGTGTGTGTGTGTGTGTTGCTTTGGGTGAGGCGGAGTAGCTAACCTTCAACAGGCAGACATAATACTTCAGCTGCTACGTGTTGTTTGTTCTGAGGTCTGAAGGACCTGGACAGGACAGTCCAATTCAATAATGCAGATTAATATTATCAGTATCCAGAACCCCGACATGTCTCTGGTATTGGTACCAATGACTGCATTTCTAACATGAGGACATCTCTCACAGCTACGATCTGCATGTGGGTGGACCTGACCCGTCCGAGGACACGAGCCCCGGGCTGCGTGCCGCCTTGTTGAGCTCAGGCGAGACCCCCTCGGACCTCAGGCCATGGCTATGGTATTTGAGAGGATAACAGCGATCCGTGTAAGACCTCAGCGCCGGACAATGGGACGGTCGGACACACACACACAGATTAGAGGTTCTTTTTTTTGACACAAGTTTTGAAGTATCTCTGCTTGATTCATTGATTTCCCGCTCAGGTCCGCTGTGAGCTGAAGGGAAAGCGCTGCACGGCGAGCTGCAGCAGAGCCACGGTGTCGGATCCCCGGGGTTACACATTACGGGAGATCTTCCACAATGTCGATGTCCGAATGCAGCGAGTTTGTAGTTAGTTTGATCCTAATAGTGCAAAGTGAAAGAGAAAAGGGCAGCACACACGGACTCAGAGCATTTCTCTTTGCTCCGGGCAGCAGGATATGAGGCTGGAGATTATCAAAGAATGAGATTCAAGCTGTTTATTGCCACCGGAAAACCAATTAGTCTCTGCATGTTTGCTGCTGTGGAATATTGTGTTCCAGGGCTCAGAAGCTGCAAAAGCATCTTTCAGAATGTTTACGTGTGTTTGCAGAATCGCTCGTTCTTTTGATTTGGCAATGTGTCCGTATGTCTCTGGTCCGCGGGGTCGGATCAGTCTCACAAAGGCAAACACTCACATTCACCAATACACACAGAACGATTCACAAATACATTTCAATGCACACGTAAATAAATTAAGATTATATAAATGTATAAGAAAAATCACAAATATATTTATGCATGTCTATGTGGATGTGTGTTTGTGGATTGAAACACACTTGTGCACAGATTCATGAGACTCCCCCGCTGTGGCTCCAACCGTAAATGCGTTTTTTAACACATGGACCTATCTGTAGCCAATCAGATGTCATCACGCCTTTTAGGGGCGGGGCTTATCATGTGGGAACAGTTATCATGTCCTTCATCCACCATGAAGAACTCACCATTAGTTCTGCTTCATACTTGTTGATGACATCACACACACATCTGAACATCTGACACCCTCGTGTTTGGGTTCATAACATTAATATCATAAATATATATATAATACATAACATCACCCGTCGGCTCACACAGCTTCGTGACTTTCACGACTCGTCTAAATGACTGCCGCTTCGCACTCAAACCTACGGAGATAAGCCCCGCCCCTCTAACCCTCTAAGGCAGGAATAAAGTGAATGGCGCTCATGTGATTGGTTGAAATTTCCGATCCACAAAATAATACAGTGCGATCCACAAATAAATACATATAAGTCCACAAACAAATAGACAAATCCATAATGTATTTGCGTGTGCATTGGAATGTATTTATAAATCGTTCCGCGTGCATTTGTACATTTAATATATTTTTTAATTGTTCTCTACACATTTGTGAATCTCTCTATTTGCAATTATTGAGACTGATCTGACCTCGTACTGGTCCACTTCCTGTTCCTCTGTCATTTGAGCCAACATCATGACGGACATGTGACGGTGCGGTGCTAACGGGGCGTTCAAAGCCTTTTATTCGATCCGTGCGACGTTGATTCAAAGTCCACTAATCGCCTGTCAGTGCTGCCAAGTCTGCTTCCTGTCCATCGGCTGCTCGAGCCAATCAGCTGCCTTCTCTAATTGCATTCATTTATCCTCATTGGTTGAAAGCAGTAACACCCCCCCCCCTCCCTACACACACACACATATCCCTGCCAACAGTGCAAAATCAAACTGTCGGCAGTGAGAGGTGTGATGGGACACGTTGAGGTGCTGATGGTGCCTGCTTCTGTGCAATCAGAATGGGGCGTTCCAGGATTAGAACCTCATGGGTCTTATTCACAGCGTTTTGATCGGTTTACAGACTTCCTGTTTCTCTTTGACTGCAGTTCCTGTGTGGCTGTATTAAGGTGCGTTCACACCAAAAGCGAAACTATTTTTCACGTCGCCCAAAACGCGTGCGTTTACTCGCTCGACCATTCACCGTGTTCAAGCCATGAAAGAGAGCTTCCGCGAGGGGCGGGGCTTATCTCCATGTCTTGTCTCCGTAAAGACCGTTATCATCTCCTTCATCCACCAGAATAACTAACCACTAGTTCTGCTTTATACTTGTCTAGGACCCCACACACTAACGCCTCGTGTTTGGGTTCATGACATAAATATTATATATATATGACATCACCCTGAAAGACTTCAACTCAAGAGCTGATTGGCCCGAGTTGAGATGACCGCCTCAAAGTTGAAATATTTCAACCGCAGCCACAGCCTGCACGTTGACTCTTCATGGGATTCGGTCGCGCGAAAAAATAGTTTCGCTTTTGGTGTGAACGCACCTCTAGAAGTGTTCCTTTGCAGTGGAGGATTCTGACTGATGTGTTCAGGTTTCTATAATCTAGTTAATAATGATTCACGATGATGATTAAAACTATGGCGCTCCGGGTACTCGCATAAACATATACACACAGATCTGGGTTGAGATGAAGATCCAATGATCAACGATAACATGTCATCAATTCGTCAACAAAAACACGTCATCATGTTTAAGATCTGTATATTTGAAAAGCTCCACCTCCACATTAACCAATCACAGTTTACTTGAATATAACAGATTGTGTCATATATAGTTATGATAATGTCTTAAAGGCCTCTGAATTTAATCAAATCTAAATCGTATCATGACTTGGATAGTTATTAATATATTAGCTAATATCATATTGGAAGGAATCAATATAATATTGCTTCGTGATGAACACTCCAGTTTTTGGACGTGTTTGTTTCTGCTCATTTCAAAATAAACCGCTTCACTTAGTTTCAGGTTTATATGGATAAGGAACAAAAGCACGTGGGTAGCTTTTGGAAGAGGAATGTGTTTGTTACATACACTGTTAATAATAATGTTGTTTTCACAGTATTATTACTGTCTTCTCACATTCTCCTGACTGGATCACATCGTTTCTCGTGTGGGTTTCCACTGCGGCCGAGACCGAAGCGGATTCATCCAGAATGAGAACGTAAAAGGGCAATAAATAGAAAAGGTGTGATTTATGAGTCTGGGGTGCGTCCAACACAGCCCCATCCTCTGAGCCGCTGCTCGGTGGCTTCAGCCCGTTGACAGCTGACGGGTGAAGAGAAGGCTTCGGGGGGGCAGGGGGTCACGGAGGAGCACCTGGCATCAGGAGCGGGGGGGGGGGGAGCTGATGATGTCTCAGGAGGAGAACACCACATGCTCACTTAAACATGTTCACATTCTGATGACTGCCCAGAATAGTGAAAGAGCTCCAGAGTTACACCAACAAAATACTAATTAAAAAGGCCTCACGTATCTTATTAACCAATATAACATGTAACATATAACTCTGTTTCTAAACATTCAGCCTGGTGGTCCAACATTGATGCTGAGTGTGATTGTTGAGTCACGCGCACACACGCCCGGCCGCACACCTCCTCCAGCCCCGGCATGGAGTGGACACAATGCGGATGCTGCCTCCACCGTGACTCGGAACCACACACACACACACACACACCACGGCTGCGTCCCCACGTCCACTTAGCGTGATCTCACGTCAACACACACGCGCAACACCGTGCGCCTCCTTCGCGGATCTCTCTACTGAGGTGAGACTTCTACGGCAAAGTTGAGCAAGTGCTGCGCCACAGAGTCCTCTCTGCTCCGCAGCCACAGCGCGGCCGGTGCACGTGAGAGCCTCTTTCATTCAGGCTCAGCCGCCGACAGATAATATAATTATGATGAGGAGCGCGGCGACGTGACGGGAATGAAATTCACGCCACTGCGCCAAGTGTGTGTGTGTGTGTGGGGGCTCCTCATCCAACACGCGGCACGCGGCACGCCGTGGAGCACAGCCCGCTCATCCAAACACGGCCACAGGGGGAAGGGTCGAGAGCTTCAGTTTGGAACCGTGTTGCGGTGTACGACAGGGGGACGTTGACCCCCCCCCCCCAAAACCATCTCCAAAGTGCTGTGCGTCAATGCGCCACGGACCCGCACAAGTTCGGAGCGGAGCCCGCTGCTGATGATGCGCAGTCACATGGAGACACCGGCAACTTCCCTCCAGCGGGGACTCAACGGGCGCGCGCGCGGCTTACCTTGATGGTCTTGGTGGACTGGCATTTGACTTGATGCGACACGGTGGCGGTTTGGTTCATCTTGGGACGCCGACACACGCACACTGTGCTCCGTATCCAAAGAGAGGCAACGCAGCCGAGAGAGAGAGAGAGCGAGAGAGAGAGAGAGAGAGAGCTCTACAACTCTGCAGCGCGGGATGGAGGCTCGGTGCGCGTCTTCCTGGAGGAGAGCGCGTCTGACAGATCCACCGTATGGTTGCCTCGCGCGGTGTGTGTGTGTGTGTGTGTGCACTTAATGACCGGTGATGATCAGTAACCAGGGGCGACCGCAGACATTCTCTGAACGGTGGCCACGTGATGGTGAATCCCCAAACTGTCCCAAACAAACACGTCATGCAACAAATGAGCCTTAATTGTTTTTTTATTATTATTTATTTTATAAAAACACACCGGGATGGAGCTTTACTGGAGACACACACACACACACACAGAGATGTGTGCTATTGTGTATATATGTTGTTCTCATTCTATCTGATAGGCAGCATTTCTTAAACAACAATTCAAATCAATACTATCGACCCGAACACAAATATAACAACATGAAATATGGATGCAGGTCTGGATTCATTTAGCGAGGAGGCCGTGGGGCGGCTACGAGGCTCGGGTACTTTTGGCCCTCTGGTGTTTAAACAATTGACCAAATGTCAGAGTGTGATTACGGGTCACATGTCGACACCTGGCCGGGCCGATACAGAGGTGCACCAGGCTTTTATGGGTCTCCAACGTCGACCCGCACGCCTCGTTACTGAGCCCGGTATCAGGACCCTGGGGTCAAGTGGGGTCACGTGACCTACGTGGGGGGGGGGTTCAACAAACACAGGATTTCCAACCACACGTCTTAAAATAATGTTGCTTCAACCTTTAGTATGTGATGTTTATTCCAAAACCTAAATATGATTTTAAGCCTATTTTTTGATTCTTAATGTATTTTATGGAGATTATATGTTGTGACTATTTCATGAACAGCCTTGAGACCGAGCTCTCTGATTGGACCCTCAGAACAGGGATGGGGTGGAAAGAGGAGAACAAGGTCAACGTTGACTTATTTAGCTTTATTTAGTTGTTTTTTTGTGACTAACTAACCGCAAATAGTTAAATTACATCTTACTGGAAGTTTATCTTGACCAGACCCTGGATGGCAGTAGCGAGCGGGGCGGTTCCCTGTGGAGCCTTTAGGGTCTTTAGCAGCGGCTGCTGGACGGACGTCGCTCCATGTATTTAAATAGAACGATTACAGAAATATTATGAAGAATAAAATATGATGTATATATGTTCCTCATTATATCTGATAAGCAGCATTATGTATATAATGAGAAAACATACATACATAATAACAGGGGCGTCGTTATGCCTATTTTAGCGAGGCTTCAATTATAAAAAATTGTCTGTGATGTCATTAAATTAAACTAATGTTTCAAACATAGACACGTTAATATTCTTGCCATTAATATACATTATTATAATTTTTTTTAATTGAATGAGGTGGAAATATAAGTAATGATGTGGCCCCCAAAAAAATAACAAATAATGGGGGGCCCAAAAAGAAATTGTGCAAACACAACCATTCATACCTTGGGGCTAGTACCAAAAAAAATAATTTATAAACTGCTTTCAATTGTTTTAATATATATCACAAATTGACCTCTTGACCTCTTGGCTTGGATGCCCAACACACATAGCGGTGAGGCGCTTTACGATGAGACTCCGCCCACAACGCCTTCTGCTGCCACGTGCCGACGTTTGCTGTGCGATTAATTTAAAAACATTAATGTAGTCAGATGCAGTTTATACACACACACACACACGCACCATGTGAGGGGAGAGGGGGGTAATGAAATCAGATTAGATGACTTCACGGGGCCTCACGAGTCTCCTGAGGTGCTTATCATTTCGGTTTACACGGTTCTTTAGTGGCGCAGATTACCAAACCTGTTTTAAAGAAATCACTAAACACAGGTTGATACACTGAACCCGTGAGGCGTTCAGGGTCCCTGGTGTCTGGGACCACAATACAGAGAGATACACAGACTTCAGTATATACACTAGGCATGTCTACCGGGAGCAATGTGCAGTTACATCTCGTCACTCAGCGGCAGCAGCAAGGAATCATCATCATTATGGAGCTCTTTCCTGCATGTTGGAGTCTGTTGTTTTGTTGGCATGTTATTCTGTTGTTCTGTTGTTATGTTCTGTTATTATGTTGGTATGTTATTCTGTTGGTCTGTTGGTCTGTTATTCTGTTGGTCTGTTGATCTGTTGGTCTGTAGTTATGTTGGTCTGTTGGTATGGTGTTCTGTTGTTATGTCGGTCTTTTGGTCATGTTGGTCTTTTGTTCTGTTGTTCTGTTCTCTTGGTCTGTTGTTATGTTGGTCTGTTGATCTGTTGTTCTGTTGGTATGCTGTTCTGTTGTTCTCTTGGTCTTTGTGTGTTTTAAGGAGGAACAACACAACAGCACAGGGACACACACACCTGGGATAATGAAGTGATTACACAATAAGTGCAATAACATACAAACACACACATGCACATACATACAAAGACACACATACACACAATCATACTCTCACATACACATGCACAAACACACACTTACTCACACATACATTTATACACACACACACATTTACACATACAAACACACACATACGGTAATGGTAAGCCCCTCAAGAGTGCTGCCTGTAGTCGTCGTGCTTGGGAAAAAAACATTAGTTCCATGAACTGGGGGTCATGTTCTTCTACTATGAGAACCATGAGAACCATGAGGCAATGAAAACCATGAGAATCATGGGAACCATGAACACCACGAGAATCATCAAAACCATGAGACAATGAGAACCATGAACACCACGAGAATCATCAAAACCATGAGACAATGAAAACCATGAGACAATGAGAATCATGAGAACCACGAGAACCATGAGAACCATGAGGCAATGAAAACCATGAGAATCATGGGAACCATGAACACCACGAGAATCATCAAAACCATGAGACAATGAGAATCATGAGAACCATGAAAACCACGAGAACCATGAGAACCGTGAGACCCATGCAAACCATGAGAACCATGAAAACCACAATAACCATGAGACAATGAGAATCGTGAAAACCATGAGAGCCATGAGAACCATGAGACAATGAAAACCACGAGACAATAAGAACCATGAGACAATGACAAACATGAGACAATGAGAACCATGAAAACCATGAGAACCGTGAGACCCATGCAAACCATGAGAACCATGAAAACCATGAGACAATGAAAACCATGAGAACCATGAGACAATAAGAACCATGAGACAATGAAAACCACGGGACAATAAGAACCATGAGACAATGAAAACCATGAGACAATGAAAACCATGAGACAATAAGAACCATGAGACAATGAAAACCATGAGACAATGAAAACCATGAGACAATAAGAACCATGAGACAATGAAAACCATGAGACAATAAGAACCATGAGACAATAAGAACCATGACACAATCAAAACCATGAGACAATGAAAACCATGAGACAATAAGAACCATGACACAATGAAAACCATGAGACAATGAAAACCATGAGACAACTAGAATGGGCACTCGGTAGAGCGCATACCTTCGCATATCACAAGATTGGGCATTGAATTATGAACATTTTGGCATTAGTTGCATGCCAATTGGACAAAAATGTATCGTGCTATGGTAAAAAAAGAGTTTGACCTTTCCATGACCTTGACCTTTGACCCGATTGATCCCAAAATCTAATCAAATGGTCCCCGGATAATAAACAATCATCCAACCAAATTTCATGCGATTCGGTTCAATACTTTTTGAGTTCTGCGAAAGATTTTGACCTGTTCATGACCTTTGACCTTTGACCCGATCGATCCCAAAATCTAATCAACTGGTCCCCGGATAATAAACAATCATCCCACCAAATTTCATGCGATTCGGTTCAATACTTTTTGAGATTTGCGAATAACACGCATACAAATAAATAAATAAATACACGGCGATCAAAACATAACCTTCCGGCATTTTCAATGCGAAGGTAATAAGAACCATCACACAATGAAAACCATGAGAACCATGAGAATCATAGAAACCATGAGAACCATGACCGGTTGCAGAGTGAACTATTCACGTTCTGTTTCTCTGTCATCCGACAGAAGTCGATCCAGACACACAACGTTTAACGGATGAAGTCAAATGAGCTTCTGAATACGTAGAATATGACGGAGCTGAAACAATGCAGTCCTTGAGATGTTCTCCATGTGGAGTTAAAGGACAAGTCCCTCAAACTGAGTTTCTTTACAGTGTGTTGATGCCACGGCGACGCCGTCTACAGAAACCACATCACCAGATCAGTGATCTCTGAGTAAAATAACTTCAGTTTTGTCAGTTTAACGTCAATAAGTTGCAGGTCATCCATGTTTTTGCTGAAGTTGACTGAGCTGGTTGCTCTCCTCTGGTTTGATCCATAGATATAGTTGAGTATCATCTGCATAACAATGAAAGGTCATGCAGTGTTCCCTCATAATATTACCCAAAGGAAACATGTATAAGGTAAATAGAATTGGTCGAATAATATCAGTCCTAGCACAGAAGCACAGTCAAGCCTTCTCTGCTCCCCCCCCCCCCTCCCCCTCCCCACACACACACACACACACACACAAAGGGCACCGCGGCCGAGCGCTGCCCGAGACGATTGAGATTGGGTTAAAGAAAGTCAAACAAGCCAGAGCAGTTTTTCCCTCTAGCAGAATGATGGATGTGTGGAGCCGGATGTTTCCTCTGATCTGGCTCGTTGGGATCGGGCTCGAGCATTTCCACCCAGCTGCTCTCTTCTCTCTTCCATCTCGTTCTGCTTCCACTGACCTCAGAAAGGATTAAATTGCCAAATTTAAATCAAATTCATCTTCATTGCTGCACCCATTGGCAGATCTCCAACGCCCAGCAGTATGGGACCCGTCCGCCATGTTGGTGTGTCTCTGTCGTCTCCACCACCCTCCACCCCGGCTCCACTACCCTCCACCCCGTCTCCACCACCCTCCACCCCGTCTCCACCGTCTCCACCACCCTCCACACCCCCTTCACTACCCTCCACCCCGTCTCCACCACCCACCGCACCCCCTTCACTACCCTCCACACCCCCTTCACTACCCTCCACCCCGTCTTCACCACTCTCCACACCGTCTCCACCACCCTCCACACCCCCTTCACTACCCTCCACCCTCCACACCCCCTTCACTACCCTCCACCACCCTCCACACCCCCTTCACTACCCTCCACCCCATCTCCACCACCCACCGCACCCCCTTCACTACCCTCCACACCCCCTTCACTACCCTCCACCCCGTCTCCACCACCCACCGCACCCCCTTCACTACCCTCCACCCCGTCTCCACCACCCTCCACACCCCCTTCACTACCCTCCACCCCGTCTCCACCACCCTCCACAACCCCTTCACTACCCTCCACCCGTGCCTCCACCACCCACCGCACCCTTTCACTACCCTCCACCACCCTCCACACCCCTTCACTACCCTCCACCCGTCTCCACCACCCTCCACACCCCTTCACTACCCCCCCCCACCCTCCACACCCGCTTCACTACCCTCCACCCCGTCTCCACCACCCACCGCACCCCCTTCACTACCCTCCACCACCCTCCACACCCCCTTCACTACCCTCCACACCGTCTCCACCACCCTCCACATCGTCTCCACCACCCTTCACACCGTCTCCACCACCCTCCACACCGTCTCCACCACCCACTGCATCGTCTCCACCACCCTCCGCACCGTCTCCACTACCCTCCGCACCGTCTCCACCACCCTCCGCACCGTCTCCACCACCCTCCGCACCGTCTCCACCACCCTCCGCACCGTCTCCACCACCCTCCGCACCGTCTCCACTACCCTCCGCACCGTCTCCACCACCCTCCGCACCGTCTCCACCACCCTCCACACTGTGTGCATCAACAACAGGTTTGAACCTTGACAAACGGCCTCATCATGGACGGCCTGGCAGACAGGGACACAATCTTAATACTCTGCCACTACGAGGTGAGCTGATTCCGCGGGCCGGGGAGAAAAATATTTCTCCGTGACACGGTGAGTAAATATGTCTGCGGCGGCGTTCAGACGCTGATAAATTACAGCGGCGCGTCCCCCCGGTGTCACGGACCTTCAGCTCTGCTTCTTTGTCTTTCGGGTTTAAACTCTGCCCCATTTAGGACTGGAGACAAGGCATGAATCCGGGTGGGGTTTTGGTTTCATAGTGGGGCAACGTATACTAAGGATGGGAATAACACTTGGTTCCTGGATGTATAAACAAATAAAAATGAATTGGGGGGTATCTTGAGTAGATCGACCATCCATGAATAGTTAAATGACAGGATTGTTGATTATTTGTAGTAAAAACTAAACTCTGTACCCTTTTGGACCTCAACTACTACCTGGGGCCGGTTCCGTTCAAAAGCACATTCACGAGTCGAAGGGTAGTGGGTTTGAAGAAGATCTACCGGACCGAGGCATGTCTAAATAATATTAAGCTGGCTACGTGCCTTTCCTTCAGTCTCCATTAACAAGAAAGCCTTGAGGTGGAGGCGTGGGGAGACTCATGGTGAATTTTTTCTCCAGCTGACCTTAGCCAGTGCCTTCGGACTTTTAGGTGTCGGGCGGGGCACGGGGATCATAGAGCCCTCCCTCTATTTTTCCTACGCGCCGCTGGGGGTTGGGGTTAATTTCGACCCCCCTCTCGGCGGTTTCACTTGCATTGGGGGTTTGGGGAAGGGGCTTGGTGCTAACCTGTTCCTCCCCTTCTCCGCTCCCCCTCCACATATTAGTGAAGAAATTGTGTTAGTGAGGGTTATACATCTGCTTGTTCAAAAGGAAACCTGGTGGTTTATTATGAATAGGTTGGTGCTGGAGATTGGCGTGGGCGGGTCGGGGTGCCTGTTTTTCTTAGCGTTGTGAGGATGGTTCATGTTGGGTCTAAGGATGGGGTTACATGACTGGGGCTGACCTGAGTAGTGTCAGCACCCAGGACTAGTGATGAGGGGTGGTAGTTATTTTTAGCAAATGGAAAAGTATTTAAGTTGGTTCTTGGGAATTTACGGCAGATGAGAGAAAAGCGAAGGGGTTTCTGGCGTTGTTAAAGTACACAATGATCAATAATAGCAGGGCAACCCAGCGTCTGGTTTCGGTCTGCCAAAGCCACCATCACCTTAGCTTAAAATTAGGAGGGCCTTACCTAATCAAATAGTAGCCCAGGGTCCTGGAGAACAATACGGAATTATCTTCCAGTGATTATTCCCCGCTTACAACTTCGTGGATCTTTTGACCCTTTTAGGGGAGGGCGGTTTCAGAGTCTAGTTGATTAGAGTTCAGGTCTGGTTGACTTCATTCAGAGTTTTGTTGGCTTCATTCAAGGTCTGGTTGACTATATTCAGGTCCTGGGGGGCTTCATTCGGGTCCTAAAGTTTGACTATATTTCAGGTCTGGTGGACTATATTTAGGATCAGGTTGACTTCTACATTCAGGTCGAGGTTAACTTCTAGATTTAGGTCGGGGTGGACTTTGTTTAGGTCTGGTTGGCTTCATTTTAGGATCTGGTTGATGAGATTCCCAGGGTCTTGTGGACTATATTTAGGTCTGGTTGACTTTTGGACAGGTCTGGTTGACGATATTCAGGTCTGGTGGACTTCATTCAGGTCTTGTTGATTTCATTCGGGTCTTGTTGACTATATTCAGGGGCTGGTTGGCTTCATTCAGGTCTGGTTGACTATATATCAGGTCTCTGGTGGGCTTCATTTAGGTCTGGTTGACTATATTTACAGGTCGGGTTGGGCCCGATATTCAGGTCTGGTTGACTGCAAAGTTAGGTGGGATTGACGCTATATTCAGGTCTGATGTGGACTATTCAGGTCTGGTTGAAAACTTCATTAAGGTCGGGTGGACTAGATTCAGGTTATTGTGAACGATATTTAGGTCTGGTTGACTCCAGTTAGGTCTGGTTGACTATATTTAGGTCTGGTTGGACTTTATTCAGGTCTTGTTGACTTCATTTAGGTCTGGCTGACTATATTCAAGGTCTGGTTGACTTCATTCAGGTCTGGTGGACTAATATTCTAAGGATCCGGTTGACTATGTTTTAGGTCTGGTTGATTTCATGGGTCCTGGTGGATTTGGTGCAGGTCTGGTGGAAGCTTCATTTTAGGTCTCTGATTGACTTCCGGTGGAACCTAATGGACGATATAACAAGTCGGATTGGACTAGGTTCAGGTCTGGTTGATTTCATTTTACAGGCTTGGTTGACTTTATTCAGGTCTGGTTGACTTCATTTCAGGTCTGGTTCGACTTCATTCAGGTCTGGTTGACTGTATTTGGGTCTGGTTGACTTCATGAGGAGATCTCATTGATGGGATACAGGTCGGAGGGACTATATTCAGGTCTGATGGACCTCATTTGAGTCCTGATGGACTATATTTAGGTCCGGTGGACTTTCATTCCAGAGTCTGGTTGGCTTCATTGAGGTCCTGAGTGACTGTATTTAGGTCCTGTTGACTATAGTTGAGGCCTGGTGGACTATGCTTAGAGCAGGTTGACTTTCATTACGTCTGGTTGACTTCGTTTAGGTCTGATCGAAAACTTCATTTCCAGGTCCGTGTGGACTTTATTTAGGTCTTATGGACTATGCGTATGGGTCTGAGGGGACTATAGAGTAGGTCTTGTTGGCCTCCTATTATTTAAGTCTGGGGGCTGAGATTTGGGTCAGGTTGAGCTTTATTCAGGTCTGGTTTGACTTCATGTGAGTCTTATGGACTTTATTTAGGTCGGGTGGGCTTCATTTGGGTCTGAATTGACTTCAGAGGACTAGATTCAGGTCTGGTTGACTTCATTCAGGTCAGGGTTGACTCCATTTAAAATCTGGTTGACTTCATTGGGTCTGGTCGACTTGGGTTAGGTCTAATGGTAGGCTTTTTTCATTCAGGTCCGATCGTGCTTCATTTAGGTCTTATGGACTATCGCATGAGTCCTATGGACTATATAGGTCTGGTGGACTCTATTTAGGCTGGTTGCCGAGATTTAGGTCAAAGTTGAGCTTTATTCAGATCTTGTTGACTTCATTCAGGTCTTATAGACTTTTATTCAGGTCGGGTGGGCTGACTACATGCAGGTCTGATTGACTGTATTTAGGTCTGGTGTGGACGATACTTAGGTCTTATGGATTCAGAGGTCAGGTCATGTGGACTATGTGCAGGTCTGAGGGGAGGTTATATGCAGGGCTTGTTGACTGCATTTAGGTCTTGATTGATTCCAATTCCAGGTCTGGTTGGCTCCATTTGGGTCGGGGTTGACTTCATTTTTAGGTCTGAGTGGACTATATTCGGGTCTTAGACTTGGTTTAGGCTGAACTTGTTTGAATTTAGATTAGATTTCACTCCTATCCTGGCTCTCCCTGGGAGAGGGACAGGCAGGTATGCAGAACTGTAGCCTTAAACCCAGGGGAGGAAGGGTTCTTGGTGCAATCGTACACGCCCCTTTCAGTTCTGCTTCTTTCTTTCCCCCTCGGAAAAAAAAAGGAGGGATGAGACCTAACCATAAAATTAGAGACACAGTTGAGGCCCACATCCTAGAGAAACAAAAATGTAACAGAGACTTGGGTCGAGATCTTAAAAACTCTGGTCTGGAGGATGATTCTAAAAAGCCTAAAATGATACGGGTATCCTAAGCTGAATCACTTACCCCAAAATGAGGACGGTTGTGTGTCTCTCTTGTTGCAGAAAATCGAGGCTGAAAGGCAACGATGCCAAGGCCGTACACAGCATTCCAGGCAGAGAGTCAGTTGATGTTTTCCCTATTGAGGAGCACACCACCACTTGGACTATACCATGGGAAGGGGCCCGGATGGGCGGTCCCAAGGCGTTGGTAGCCTCAGGTGAAGGAATATCTGAGGTGGTATGTCGGCCTCCCCAGACCAGCCCGGCAATGGTCCTGTTGGAAGAGCGCCCGCGCATGTAGCCTACACGAGCCTGCACCGGATCCTGGAGGGACATTATGTGCCAACGTGATAGGGAAGTGAGGGAAAGGACCTGGGGCAGATTTGGGGAGAGAAACCTGGGAGGCAGTGGGGAGGTGGCAGTAAAATGGTTAACAGAAAGTACAAACCCGGGGTGAATCGGAGGAGGTGTTTGGGAGAGCAAGGGAGGTGGTGAGGGGATTGGGATGGGAGGTGGGTGAAGTGATATTCCGGGGAGGCGGATGGAGCCGCCTCCGCGCCCCTCGGTTGAGGTCCTCGATCCGGGTTCCCAGTGGTGGGGTCTCCAGGGGTGAGGTCCGGAGGAGTAAGGGATCCCGGACGTGGAACAGATGGGCAGGCAACACCAGGGGCTCTCGGGGGGCTATCTGAGGGGACCTGTGCTTGGCTGCGAGGTCCTCCCTCCGGATTCTCAGGGGAGGGCTCCGCGGATGCGGTCGAGGGGGCAGTTGGGGCGGTGGGGGCACGGGGTGCTGGGAGGAGAGGTCCAGGCCCAGCGTTTTCGAAAAAATGATGGATAAAATAAAAGAAGATGATGATGATTTGGACAAAAAACAGAAAATAAATAAAAAGTGTTTTGCAAAGGCAAGTCTTAGGCGAGGGTTTGTTGAAGATGGGAGGAAGACGGTTTTAGGGGTTTGAACCAAAGGTTGGGAGAAGCGAAGCGTAAAGAGATTGGTGGGTTTAAAGGATGTGGTTGGAAATTGAGCAATTTCAAATAGAATACCTTAGAGAGAATAGAATTAGGGCATGGCGTCAAAACATTTTATTTGGTGACCCATTCAGACTTTCATTGGATAAACATAATCCCGGGACTTGCATACCTGGGAGGGGCCAACTCAAGGGAGAGTGTCTAGTGAAGGCGCTGGTACCTTTCGAGAACTTGAGATCACTACTGATGACTTGTTCCCTTTGGGAAGTCTGAAAAGAAACGAATTGGCCTTCAAATTAGCTTAGGTTGGGGCGATTTATTGTTTCTTCAAAAATAAATTAATAATAGAGGCTCAGGAGATGGACTAATGCTTATAGACCTGTATTTATATATTCTCTATGGTTGGCAAACCAATGTGGTAGCATGATACAAACAAACAAAGGTTTACCTGGTGGGCAGGTTAATTCAAGGCTGTTGGGGAGAGTTGGGAAGGCGGCGGCGGTGACACGCGGAGTTACAGGTTGGTTTCCCAGATCGAGGTTTTTGAATTTTGGGTTTGGTTTGTGTGGTTTGCATGTGAGTAGATGTTGGGGTTAGTGAGGGCGGTCTCCAACTCTTTGTGTACGGACCTCGACCTATATCTGGACAGTTCCGTTAAAGCACACATTCACGACCGGGTAGTAGGTGAAAAAGATCTCAGGCGAGGGCATGTCATCTTCTTCGCTGGCCCGTGCATTTCCTTGATCTCATGGCAAGCCGAATTTGGACGGGGGACTCATGAGTAGTTATTTCTCATCTCAATAATGGTACTTGGACCTTTTAAATTGTCAAGCTGAGCCCACAAGGATGTAGACCCTCCTCTAGCTTTATCCTCGTAGGATGGGGGTTGAATTTTTGGCCCCCTCTGGGTTTGATGAATTGGGGGTTTGGGAGGCAGGTAACATTCTCCCCCTTCTCCTTTGCCACACAGTTAGTGGAGAATTGTGTGAGTGAGGGGATGCATCTGCTGATTCGAGAAGGCCTGATGGTCTTTTGAATGGTTGACTCTGGGTTGTTAGGCCGGGTGCTGTTTTCTTGGCGTTGAGATGGTTTCAGGTTGGGTCGGGAGATGGGGTTCCATGACTGGGCTGACCCGGAAGAGGTCAGCACGGACTGGTAGTAAGGGGTAGGGGTTATTGTGTTGTAAATGGAAAGGATTTAAGTTAGTTCTTGGCAGTTTATAGCGTGGGAGAGAGAAGTAAATTGGCGGCGAGGTTGGGTACACAATCCAATAGCGATCGTCTGGTTTTCAGAGTTTACTCAAAGCCACCACCTTGCTTGGGTTAGGAGGGCTTACAATCAAATGGGCCCAGGGGCGGGAGAACAAGACGGAATTATCTTCAGTGACTATTCCCCGGCAACTAAATGGGATCTTTTTACCCTTTTTAGGAGGGACTGATTTCAGGTCTAGCTGACTAGGTTTCAGGTCTGGTTGACTTCTATTTCAGGTTTTGTTGGCTTCATTCAGGTCTGGTTGACTATATTCAGGTCTAGTGGGCTTCGTCGGGTCTGGTTGACTATATTCAGGTCTAGTGGACTGCTGTTTAGGTCGAGGTTGACTTCATTCAGGTCGGGTTAACTATATTTAGGTGAATTGGACTTTATTTCGTTGGCTTCATTAGGTCTGGTTGATGCAGGTCTGGATATCTTTAGGTGGTGACTTCAGTTAGGTCTGATTTGTGATATTCAGGTCTGGTGGACTTCATTTCAGGTCTTGTTGATTTCATTCGGGTCTGGTTGACTGTATTCCAGGTCTGGTTGACTTCATTTAGGTCTGGTTGACCTATTTAGGTCAGCTGGACTACTCTTCAGGTCTGGTTGACTGCATTTGGGAGTGAGTTGATTATGTTCAGGTCTGTGGACTTCATTTCAGAGTCTGGTTGGCTTCATTCGAGTCGGTGGGCTAGATTCAGGTCTGGTGGACTATATTTAGGTCTGGTGGACTTCATTAGGGTCTTATTGACTTCATTTAGGTCTTGCTGACTGTTCAAGTCTGGTTGACTTCATTCAGGTCTGGTTGACTGGATTCAGGTCGGTTGACTATATTTAAGTCTGGTTGGCTATATTTAGGTCTGGTTGACTTCACTTGGGTCTGAATTGGATTTGGTGCAGGTCTGGTAGGCTTCATTGGAATCTGATTGACTTCCGTTAGGGGCCTGTGGACAGATATTCAGGTCTGGTTGACTAGGTTCAGGTCTGGTTGACTTCATTTGGGTTTGGTTGACTTTATTCAGGTCTGGTTGACTTAATTGAGGTCTGGTTGACTTCATTTGGGTGGTTGACTGTATTTGGGTCTGGTTGACTACTAAGTCTCGTTGATGGGATGCGGAGTCGGGTGGACTATGTTCAGGTCTGATGGACCTCATTCGAGTCTGATGGACTATATTTAGGTCCGGTGGACTGTTCTAGGTCTGGTTGGCTTCATTGAGGTCTGGTGACATATTTTTTAGGTGCCTGTTGACTATAGTCAGGCGGTGGACTATGCTACATGAGTTGAAAAACTTCCATTTACGTCGGGTTGACTTCGTTTAGGTCTAATTAAAACCATTGGGTCCGGTGAACTTTTATTTAGGTCTTCTGGCTGGACTGTCATTGGGTCTGAGGGGACTATAGGTAGGTCTTGTGGACTCTATTTAAAGTCTGGGGAGCTGATATTTAGGTCAAGTTGACTTTATTCAGGTCTGGTTGACTTCATGTAGGTCTTATGGACTTTATTCAGGTCAGGTGGGCATCATTTAGGTCTGATTGACTGGGGACTGGATTCAGAATCTGGTGAGACTGGGTGAGTCTGGTTGACTAGATTTGAGAATATAGTTGACTTCATTCGATTGACATTTAGGTCTGTGGGCCGGTTGATCTGATGAGCTTCGGTTGAGTCTGGTAGGCTTCATTCCAGATCCGATGCGTGCCATTTAGGTCTTATGGACTATATGGTTCTTATGGACTATACTTAGGTCTAGTTAAGACTCTATTTGGGCCTGTTGCCAGTTTAAGTCGGAGATGACTTTATTCAGTTACTTGTTGACTTCATTCAGGTCTTATAGACTTTATTCAGGTCAGGTGGGCTTCATGCAGGTCTGATTGACTGTATTTGGGTCTGGTGGGCGTGCCAGGTCTTGTGGATTAGGGTCGGTCATGTGGACTATATGTAGGTCTAGGGGACGCAGAGGCCCAGTGACTTCATTTAGGTCTTAGTTGACTTAATTTAGGTCACAGTTGGCTCCATTTGGTCGGGTTGACTTCATTTAGGTCTGAGTGGACTATATTCGGTCTTAGACTTGATTGGAAGCTTGTTTGAATTTAGATTAGATTTATCTATCTCTCCTGGGAGGCAGACAGTACAGACTACATGTAAACAGGGGGAGGAAGGGTTCTTGGTGCAATGCATTACACCGCCCTTTCAGTTCTGCTTTTCTTTTTTTCCCCCTCCGGAAAAAGGGGAGTATGCAACAGAACCTGAATTAGGCCCACATCCTAGAGAAACAAAACAAAAGGGGACTTGGGTCGAATCTTAAAACTCTGGTCTGAGGATGATTCTAAAAAGGCCTAAAATGATGCGGGTATCCTAAAGCAATCCTTACCCCAAAATGAGAATAGTTGTCTCTCTTGTTGCAATCGAGAAACAAAGGGGCTGATCTTAAAACCATATACAGCGTTCAAGCGGAAGTCAGTTGATGTTTTCCCTGTTGAGGCACACCACCACTTGGACTATATGAAAGGCCCGGATGGAAAGCGGGTCCCAAAACGTTGGCGGAGTGAAGGAATATCGGCGGTGGTATGTCAGGCCTCCCCAGAATAATGACCAGCGGTCCTGTTGGAAGAGGCGCCGCGCAGTGCTTACGAGCCTCGCGGATCCTGGAGGGACATTATGTAGCAATGATACAGGAAGTGAGGAGGGACCTGGGGCAGTTTGGGGAAAGAAACCACCAGGAGGCGTGGGAGGTGGCCGTAAATGGTTAAACCAAGTACAAACGGTTGAAATGCCTTATTGCAAGTAAGCTTTGGATAAAAAGCGTCAACTAAATAAAACATGTAATGTAATGTAATGTAATCGAGGAGAGTGTTCGGGAGGCAAGGGAGGTGGTGAGGATTAGGATGAGAGGTGGGTAGTATTCCCGGGGAGGCGGATGGGCCGCCTCACGCCATCGGTTGAGAGTCTCGGTCAGGTTCAGTGAGTGAGGGTCTCCGGTGAGTCGAGGAAGAGTGAGATCAGACGTGGAACAGAGGGCAAGGCAGCAACACCAGGAGCTCGAGGGCTATCTTGAGGGGACCTGTGAAACAAGGGATCCTCCCTCCGGATTCTCAGAGGAGGCTCAGGTCGTCGAGGCAGTTAGGCGGTGGGGAAGAGTGCTGGGAGGAGGGTCCGACACGCGTTTCTACCAAAAAAAATGATGGATAAATAAAAGATGATGATGATTTGAACCGTGAAAAAACCGAAAGTTTTTTTCCAAACAAGTCTTGAGGCGTTTGTTGAAAAATGGATGAAAATTGAGCAATTTCAAATAGAATACCTTAAAGAGAACAAATTGGGCATGACGTCAAAACATTTTATTTGGTATTACATTCAGACTTTCATTGGATAAACATAATGCGGGACATACATACCCTGGGAGGGGCCAACTCAAGGGAGAGTGTCTAGTGAGCCGAAACACTCGGGAACTTGAGATCCACTACTGATGACTTGTTCCCTTTGGAGATCTGAAAAAGAAAGCAGGTGGCCTTCAAATTGAAAAGCTTAGGTTGGAAAGTTAAAATTATTTCTTCAAAAATAAATTAATAAAATAAAGGCTCAGGAGTAGATATGTAGATATATATGTATACGCATATATAAATATCATGGACAACAAACCAATATGGTAACATGATAAAACAAACAAAGAGTTTACCTGGTGGGCAGGTTGGAATTCAAAGGCTGTTGGGGAGAGTTGGGAAGGCGGTGACACCTTGAGTTACAGGTGGAGTTTGAATCCCGAGGTTTTGAATTTTGGGGTTTGGGTTTCATAGTTTGTATGATGGGATGTTGGGAGGTTGAAATTGAGGCCGGTCTCAACTATTTTGTCTGTCGGACCTCGACCTATATCTGGACCCGGATTCCGTTAAAGCACACATTCGACTGAGGTAGTGGGTGAAAAAGATCTACCGGACGAGCGTAACTCTAAATAATATTAAGCTGGCCGTGCATTTCCTTGAGTCTCCATTAACCAGCCTTGGTGGACGAGAGGACTCATGAGTAGATTATTTCTCATCTCGTACGCCAGTGCCTTGGACTGCGGTGTCAAGCGGGCCACAGGATCATAGACCCTCCCTCTATTTTATCCTACTTGCGTCAAGGGATAGGTTGAATTTTTTAGCCCCTCTCGTGATTTCAGATTGAATTAGGGGTTTGGGGAGGGGCTTGGGCTAACCTGTTCTCCCCTTCTCCTTTCCCCGCCTGATTAGTGGAGAAATTGTGTGGTGAGGGATGCATCTGCTGATTGAGAAGGCCTGATGGTCTTTGAATTGGGTTGATGGAATTTAGGTGGGCGGTGCCTGTTTCTTGGCATTGAGGATAGTTTTCACAGAGTTGGGTCCGGAGATGGGGGTTCATGACTGGGGCTGACCCGGAAGAGGGTCCAGCACGGACTGGTAGTGAGGTAGGGGTTATTGGTAGCAAATGGAAGGATTTAGTTAGTTCTTGGCAGTTGCCGTGGGAGAGAAATGGGGTGGCGGCGGGTTGGGTACACAATCCAATAACTTGGGAAAAGCGTCGTCTGGTTTAGGTTTACTCCAGCCCACCACCACCTTAACTTAAGGTTAGGAGGGGCTTACAATCAAGTAGGGGCCCAGGGGCCGGGAAGAACAAAGGCGGAATTATCTTCCAGTAGCTATTCCCAGCTTACAACTAAATCGGATCTTTACCCTTTTTAGGAGGAGGGCAGATTTTCAGGTCTGGCTGACTAGGTTCAGGTCAGTTGACTTCATTCAGGTTTTGTTGGCTTCATTCAGGTCTGGTTATTTATATTTCAGGTCTGGTGGGCTTCATTGTTCGGGTCTGGTTGACTATATTCAGGTCTGGTGTGGACTATATTTAGGTCCAGGTTGACTTCATTTCAGGTCGGGTTAACTATGGCTGAAGGAATTGGTGGACTTTATTTAGGTCTGGTTGGCTTCATTTAGGTCTGGTTGACTAGATGCAGGTCTTGTGGACTATATTTTAGGTCTGGTTGACTTCAGTTAGGTCTGGTTGACGATGTTGGTCTGGTGGACTTCATTTCAGGTCTTGTTGATTTCATTCGGGTCTGGTTGACTATATTCAGGTCTGGTTGGCTTCATTTAGGTCAAGTTGACTATATTTAGGTCGGGTGGATATTCAGATTTGGTTGACTGCACACATTTAGGTGGGTTGATTATATTCGGGTCTTGTGGACTTCATTCCAGGTCTGGTTGGCTTCATTCAGTTGAGTGGACTAGATTTGGGTCTACAATTGGTTATATTGGGTCTGGTTGACTCCAATTAGATGGTTGGCGATATTTTAGTGCAGGTGGACTTCATTGGTCTTGTTGACTTCATTTAGGTGCTGACTATATTCAGGTCTGGTTGACTTCATTCAGGTCTGGTTGACTGGATTCAGGTCAGTTGACTATGTTTGGTCTGGTTGACCACTTGGGTCTAGTGGATTTGGTGCAAGGTCTGGTGGAAGCCATTTAGGTCTGATTGACTTCCGTTGGGGCCTGTGGTGATAGACTAAGGTCTGGTGGACTAGGTTCAGGTCGTTGACTTCATTTAGGTTTGGTTGACTTTATTCAGGTCTGGTTGACTTAATTCAGGTCAGTTTGACTTCATTTAGGTCCTGGTTGACTGTATTTGGGTCTGGTTGACTTCGCAAAGTCTCGTTGATGGGATGCAGGTCGGGTGGACTATATTCAGGTCTGATGGACCCTCATTCGAGTCGATGGATATATTTACAGGTCGGTTTTATTCAGGTCTGGTTGGCTGTTGAGGTCTGGTGACTGTGTTTGGGTCTATTGTTATAGATCAGGCCGGGTGGACTATACTTACGCGGGTTGACTTCATTTTCGTCGAGTTGACTTCGTTTAGGTCAATTCAAACTTCATTCCAGGTCAGTGGACTTTATTTGAGTCTTATGGACATCGTAGGTCTGAGGGACTATAGGTGGGTCTTGTGGACTCTATTTGAGTCTGGGGCTGATGTTGGGTCAGGTTGACTTTATTCAGGTCTGGTTGACTTCCGTGTAGGTCTTATGGACTTATTCCAGGTCGGGTGGAAGCCATTTGGGTCTGATTGACTGGGGGACTGGATTCCAGGTCTGGTGGACTTTGGTCAGGTCTGGTTGACTAAATTTGGGGTCTGGCTGACTTCATTCAGGTCGGGTTGACTCCATTTCAAGTCTGGTGGGCTTGGTTGGGTCCTGTGATGCGACTTGGTTGAGTCTGGTAGGCTTCCATTCAGGTCCGATGGAGTACTGGTGATCATGGTTCTCATGGGTCCTATGGACTGCTTTAGGTCTGGTGGACTCTGTTGAGCCTGGTTGCGAGGGGTTGGGTCAGTTGAGATCTTGCCAGCTGTTCAGGTCTTATATAGACTTTGTTATTCAGGTCGGGTGGGCTTCATGCAGGTCTGATTGACTGTATTTGAGTCTGGTTGGACGATACTTGGGTCTTGGCTGGATTCTGGAGTCGGTGTGATTCATGAGTTGGGGACTATATGCAGGGCTTATTGACTTCATTTTAGGTCTTGATTGACTTAATTTGGGTCTGGTTGGCTCCATTTGGGTCGGGTTGACTTCATTTGGGTCTGGTGGACTATATTCGGTCTTAGACTTGGTTAAGGCTTGTTTGAATTTAGATTAGATTCCTCCTACCTCCTGGCTCTCCCTATGAGGAGAGGGTGAGCAAATATGCAGACTACGCCTTAAACAGAGGGAGGGGAAGGTTCTTGGGTGCAATGCGTACACACGCCCCTTTCAGTTCTGCTTTTCTTTTTCCCCTCCGGAAAAAAAGGGGGAGGAAGTGAACCTAGCCATAAACTTAGAACCTGATTAGGCCCACATCCTAGAGAGGAAACAAAAACAAGGGGACTTGGGTGGATCACTTAAAACTCTGGTCTGGAGGATGATTCTAAAGGCTAAAATGGTACAGGTATCCTGACTTAATCACTTACCCCAAAATGAGGGCGGTTGTGTCTCTTGTTGCAGAAATCCCGAGGGAAACAAAGGAACACCGCAGCGATACGGAGCCATATACAGCGTTCAGGCGGAGGTCGAGTTGATGTTTTTCCTATTTGAGGCACACCACCATGGACTGTATGAAGGGGCCGGACGGGGTCCCAGGTGAAGAATATCTGGCCAATTGGTATATCTGGCCTCCCCAGATAATGACGGCCAGTCCTATTGGAAGGGGCGTAGCGCAGTAGCTTCTACCTGAGCCTCTGCGGATCCTGGAGGGACATTATGTAGCAATGATTAGGAAGTGAGGAGGACCTGGGGCAGTTTGGGGAAAGAGCCACCAGGGGCGTGGTGTACGTCAAAATGGTTAAACCAAGTACAAACCCGGTGAATCCGGAGGTGTTTGGAGGCAAGGAGGTGGTAGAGGGGATTGGGATGGGAGGTGATCGTGGCCGGGGGCGGATCAGGCCGCCTCCGCCCTTATCCGGTTGAGGTCCTCGGTCGGGTTCCAGTGGTGGGGTCTCCAGAATTTGAGGTCCGGAGGAGTAGGATCGGACGTGGGACAGAGGAGCAGGCAGCACCAGGGAGACTCTCCCTTTGGAGGAGCTGTCTGAGGACGCAAACTCTTGGTCCTCACCAAGTTCTCAGGAGGGCTCCCAGCGGATGCGATGAGGCCGGTTAGGCGGTGGGGGCGGGGGTGCTGGGAGGAGAGGTCCAGGCCCGGGTTTCCAAATGATGGATAAAATAAAGAAAGATGATGATGATTTGGACAAAAAACAGAAAAAAAAATAAAAGTTTTTTGCAAACAAGTCTTGAGCGTTTGTTGAAAAATCAGTTTAGAAAATTGAAACAATTTCAAATAGAGACCTACCTTAAAGAGAACAAATTAGACATGGCGTCAAAACATTTATTTGGTGACATTCAGACTTTTCATTGGATAAACATAATCCGGGACACATACCTGGGAGGCCAACTCAAAGTGTCTAGTGGTATTTTCGGGAACTTGAGATCCACTACTGATGACTTGTTCCCTTTGGAAGTCTGAAAAGCAGGTGGCCTTCAAGGTAAGCTTAGGTTGGGATTAAAATTATTTCTTCAAAATAAATTAATAAAATAAGAGCTCAGGAGATGGATATGTATAGATATATGGATATGAATATATGTACATATATGCATATATAGATATACATGGACAACAGAAACCAATGTAGTGACATGATAAAACAAACAAGGTTTACCTGGTGGACCGGGTTGGAATTCAAGGCTGTTGGGGAGAGTTGGGAAGGGGCCGGCGGCGGTGACACAGCAGGTTACAGGTTGGGTTTGAATCCCGGGGTTTTGAATTTTTAGGTTTGGGTTTCATGTTTTGTATGATGGGATGTTGGGTTGAGGTGAAACCGGTCTCAGCTATTTGTCTGTGCGGACCTCGACCTATATCTGGACCGGATTCCGTTAAAGCACACATTACGACCGGGTAGTGGGTGAAAGATCTACGGACGAGCATGTCTAAATAATATTCGCTGGCCGTGCATTTCCTTGGGTCTCCATTAACCCAGCCCGAATTGGACTGGGGGACTCATGAGTAGTTATTTCTCGGCGCCTCGATAACCATAGCATTAATCGGGAGTTCCTAAGGTTCTGTGCTTTAGTAATTTATTTACATATACATGCTTCCTTTGGGCAATATTGTCGGAAACACTCCATAAACTTTCATTATTATGCAGATGACACTCAACTATATTTATCGATAAAACCAGAGGAAACAGCCAACTCTGTAAAATTCAAGCATGTCTTAAAGACATAAAAACATGGATGACGCACAACTGCTTGATGTAAACTCAGACAAAGGCAAGTAATTTTAATGGCCTGAACCTCAAGTTCAGTCTATCTGGTGATGTGGATTCTGTAGAGCTGACATTGCCCTGGCATCCAACACCACTGTAAAGTCTTGGCGTTATCTTTGATCGGGACTTGTCCTTTAACTCCCACGTAAAGCAAATCTCAAGGACTGCATTCTTTCATCTCGTAATATTTCAAAATCAGGCACATCTTGTCTCAAAAGATGCAGAAAATTAGTTCACCCGCGTTGAATTACTTGAGACTGGATTACTGCATCTCCTTATTGTCAGGCTGCTCTAATAAATCTCTTAGGTCCTCAGTTGATCCAGAATGCTGCAGCTAAGTGTTCTCACTGAAACTAGAAAAGAGATCACATCACTCCTGCACAGCTGCTCTTTTCAGCTCCCAGTAAAATCAAGAATCACTTTTAAAATTCTTCTCTTACCCTACAAAGCCTTGATTGGTGATGCTCCATCATGTAAGACTTGTAGTACCATATTGCCCCACTAGAGGCTCGCTCACTAAATGCCGGGACTGCACCTTAGTTCTAGAGAGTCTTAAAAAGTAGAGATGGGGAGCCAGAGCCTTTGGTTATCAAGCTCCTCTTTTGTGGAACCAGCTTTTTCTTCAATTCCAGGAGGCAGACACAGTCACCTCGTTGATGTGAACTTAAGACCTTCCTCTTTGACAGGAAGCTTATAGTTTAAGGGCTGAATCAGGTTTGCCCTGGTCAGCCCCTTGATATCTTTCTTTATGAAACACATAGCTGCGGGGGCGTTTAGGATGCACTGAGTACCTATCTCTCTTTTTTTCTCTCCTTAAGGATGAATTTCATCTCTCAATCACTGCGTTACTAACTCTCTGCTTTCTCCCGGAGTCGCGCTTTGACTTCCACGTCTCCTTGGGGTCATCCAGACCTATGGGGCGGCATAGATCTATCTGCCTGATGGATGCGTCTGGGTGGAAATTTCTTAACCACAACTCGCCCACTGTCCTGTTGAGCCTCAAACCCACTTTCTGTTGAGCCTCGCCCACTCCCCTCCCCGCCATCTGCCTGATGGATGGTGGAGGTACTCCATCGTGGAACCTGCCTACTATAGACTATTTCGCCTGGCTGTCATATTCGTGAATGTATTTAACTCTAATCTGTCCTTCTGTACGTACATCTGTGCATCTGCCATCCTGAGAGGATCCTCCTCATTTGCTCTCCTGGGTTTCTTCCACCACCTGGAGGTTATTGGGAATTTTTCTGAAGGTCGATGTGAGGTTTTGGGGCAGGGATGTCTATCAATAGCCTGAATTGTAAAGCACTCGAGACAAATTTGTAATGTTAGGCTATACAAATAAACTAGATGAATTAGTTAGGCTTCATTTAGATGCTTGTTATTATATTTATTCAGGTAGTTAATTATATTCAGGATTCAAAACTAGGAACAGTACATCCACAAAAGGCTTGAATAGGAGATGAGGATTGGGGGCCGTTTGGGTGAAGGGTGATTCCTCCCTGCTCATGACATACAAACCCTAGGCTCAAATCCTAAACCCGGATTGGGAACTAGCCAAAAATTGTTAGGTTTTAGATTGGGCCCTCCTACTCCTGGCTCTCACAGAGAGGGCAAAACAGGTATGCAGACTACGCCTCAAACAAGGTGAGGAAGGTTCTTGGTGCAATCGTACACCTCCCCTTTCAGTTCTGCCCCCCTTTTTTTCTCCCTCATTTTAGTGGAGGGGAGGGTAAGATCTAACCATAAGATTAAAACCTGATCAGGCCCAAATCCTAGAAAACCTAAAAACGGGACCCGGGCCTAACCTCAAACTCTGGTTTTGACCATAATCCTAAAACCTAACCCTAAATTGGTACTTTTATCCTAAACTTAACCACTCACCCCAAACCCTAACCCTAGCCCTCATCATTATTTAATGATCCACGGGGGGGTGGTGGGTGTTGTGGTGGTGGTGGTTGGGGTGGTTATGAGGACGGATGTGTTTCTCTTGTTGCAGAGAATCGGGTTAAAAAGAGCAGCAGGACGACAATGCCGAGACCGTATACAGCGTTCCAAACAGAGGTTCGGCTTATGTATTCCCTGCTGAGGGCACACCATCACCTGGACTACGCCAGGAAGGGGGCCCGGATGGAGGCGGTCCCGAGGGCTCTGGCCCGTGTAAAGGAGTATTTGGCGGGGGTGGTTTGTCCAGCCTCCCCCAGACCATCCACGGCGGTCTTGCTGGAAGGCGCCAGACAATGGCGGGGTTTTTTCTTTCGGGTTTAAACTCTGCCCCATTTAGGACTGGAGACAGGCATGATCCGGGTAGGGTTTTGGTTCACTTAGTGGGGCTTGACGTATATAAGGATGGGAATAACACTTGGTTCCTTGAATCAACATAAACAAATAAAAAATGAATTGGGGGGGTATCTTAGTAGATACGACCCATCCATGATAGTTAAATGACAGGATTGTTGATTATTTGTAGTAAAAATAAACTCTGTACCGGACCTCAACCTATACCTGGACCGGATTCCGTTAAAGCACACATTCACGATCGGGGTAGTGGGTTGAAGATCTACCGGACGAGGCATGTCTAAATAATATTCGCTGGCCCGTGCCTTTCCTTTAGTCTCCATTAACTTCGAAAGCCTTCGGGTGGACGTGGGGAGACTCATGAGTAGATTTTTTCTCAGCTGACCTTAGCCAGTGCCTTCGGACTTTTAGGTGTCAGGCGGGCCGCAAGGATCATAGACCCTCCCTCTATTGTTCCTCGCCGCTAGGGGTTGGGGGTTGAATTTCGACCCCCCTCTCGGCGGTTTTCACTTGAATTAGGGGCTTGGGGAGGGGGCTTGGTGCTAACCTGTTCCCCCCCTTCTCCGCTCCCCCTCCACATATTGGTGGAGAAATTGTGTTAGTGAGGTTATACATCTGCTTGTTCAAGGAAACCTGGTGGTTTTATGAATAGGTTGGTGGAATTGGCGTAGGCCGGGTGCCTGTTTTCTTAGCGTTGAGGATGGTTCATGTTGGGTCGGGGGATGGGGTTTCATGACTGGGGCTGACCTGAGTAGTGTCAGCACCGGACTAGTATTAGGGGGTGGTAGTTATTTTTAGCAAATGGAAAAGTATTTAAGTTGGTTCTTGGGAATTTACAGCGGATGAGAGAAACGGGGTTGCGGCGTTGTTGGGTACACAATCCAATAGCAGGGAAGCGACGCGTCTGGTTTTCGGTCTACTTAAAGCCCACCATCACCTTAGCAAAATTAGGAGGGCCTTACAATCAAATAGTGGCCCAGGGTCCTGGAGAACAATACGGAATTATCTTCCAGTGATTATTCCCCCGCTTACAACCAAATCGGATCTTTTGACCCTTTTAGGGGGGAGGGCCGGTTTCAGGTCTGGTTGATTAGGTTCAGGTCTGGTTGACTTCATTCAGGTTTTGTTGGCTTCATTCAGGTCTGGTTGACTATATTCAGGTCTGGGGGGCTTCATTCGGGTCTGGTTGACTATATTCAGGTCTGGTGGACTATATTTAGGTCAGGTTGACTTCATTCAGGTCGGGTTAACTAGATTTAGGTCGGGTGGACTTTGTTTAGGTCTGGTTGGCTTCATTTAGGTCTGGTTGATGAGATTCAGGTCTTGTGGACTATATTTAGGTCTGGTTGACGATATTCAGGTCTGGTGGACTTCATTCAGGTCTTGTTGATTTCATTCGGGTCTTGTTGACTATATTCAGGGCTGGTTGGCTTCATTCAGGTCTGGTTGACTATATTCAGGTCTGGTGGGCTTCATTTAGGTCTGGTTGACTATATTTAGGTCGGGTGGACGATATTCAGGTCTGGTTGACTGCAGTTAGGTCGGGTTGACTATATTCAGGTCTGGTGGACTTCATTCAGGTCTGGTTGGCTTCATTAAGGTCGGGTGGACTAGATTCAGGTTTTGTGGACGATATTTAGGTCTGGTTGACTCCAGTTAGGTCTGGTTGACTATATTTAGGTCGGGTGGACTTTATTCAGGTCTTGTTGACTTCATTTAGGTCTGGCTGACTATATTCAGGTCTGGTTGACTTCATTCAGGTCTGGTGGACTGTATTCAGGTCCGGTTGACTATGTTTAGGTCTGGTTGATTTCACTTGGGTCTGGTGGATTTGGTGCAGGTCTGGTGGGCTTCATTTAGGTCTGATTGACTTCCGGTAGGGCCTGTGGACGATATGTAGGTCGGGTGGACTAGGTTCAGGTCTGGTTGATTTCATTTAGGCTTGGTTGACTTTATTCAGGTCTGGTTGACTTCATTCAGGTCTGGTTGACTTCATTTAGGTCTGGTTGACTGTATTTGGGTCTGGTTGACTTCACTGAAGTCTCATTGATGGGATGCAGGTCGGGGGGACTATATTCAGGTCTGATGGACCTCATTTGAGTCTGATGGACTATATTTAGGTCCGGTGGACTTTATTCAGGTCTGGTTGGCTTCATTGAGGTCTGAGTGACTGTATTTAGGTCCTGTTGACTATAGTTAGGCCTGGTGGACTATACTTAGGCCAGGTTGACTTCATTTACGTCTGGTTGACTTCGTTTAGGTCTGGTCGGCTTCATTCAGGTCCGGTGGACTTTATTTAGGTCTTATGGACTATACGTAGGTCTGGGGGACTATAGGTAGGTCTTGTGGCCTCTATTTAAGTCTGGGGGCTGAGATTTAGGTCAGGTTGACTTTATTCAGGTCTGGTTGACTTCATGTAGGTCTTATGGACTTTATTTAGGTCGGGTGGGCTTCATTTAGGTCTGATTGACTTCAGGGACTAGATTCAGGTCTGGTTGACTTCATTCAGGTCGGGTTGACTCCATTTAGGTCTGGTCGACTTCGGTTAGGTCTGGTAGGCTTCATTCAGGTCCGATCGTCTTCATTTAGGTCTTATGGACTATACGCAGGTCCTGTGGACTATACTTAGGTCTGGTGGACTCTATTTAGGCCTGGTTGCCGAGATTTAGGTCAGGTTGACTTTATTCAGGTCTTGTTGACTTCATTCAGGTCTTATAGACTTTATTCAGGTCGGGTGGGCTTCATGCAGGTCTGATTGACTGTATTTAGGTCTGGTGGACGATACTTAGGTCTTGTGGATTAGAGTCAGGTCATGTGGACTATATGTAGGTCTGGGGGACTATATGCAGGGCTTGTTGACTTCATTTAGGTCTTGATTGACTTAATTTAGGTCTGGTTGGCTCCATTTGGGTCGGGTTGACTTCATTTAGGTCTGGTGGACTATATTCGGGTCTTAGACTTCGGTTAAGGCTTGTTTGAATTTAGATTAGATTCCTCCTACCTCCTGGCTCTCCCCTGGGGAGAGGACAGGCAGGTATGCAGACTCGCCTTAAACAGGGGGAGGAAGGGTTCTTGGTGCAATCGTACACCGCCCCTTTCAGTTCTGCTTCTTTTCTTTTTTTCCCCCTCCGGAAAAAAGGGGGGGGGAGGGTAAGACCTAACCATAAAATTAGAACCTGATTAGGCCCACATCCTAGAGAAACAAAAACAAGGGGGACTTGGGTCGAATCTTAAAACTCTGGTCTGGAGGATGATTCTAAAAGGCCTAAAATGGTACGGGTATCCTAAGCTTAATCACTTACCCCAAAATGAGGACGGTTGTGTCTCTCTTGTTGCAGAAAATCGAGGAAACAAAGGAACACGACGATGCCAAGGCCATATACAGCGTTCCAGGCGGAGGTCCGGTTGATGTTTTCCCTGTTGAGGGCACACCACCACTTGGACTATGCCAGAAAGGGGGCCCGGATGGAGGCGGTCCCAAGAGCGTTGGCGCGGGTGAAGGAATATCTGACGGGGGTGGTATGTCCGGCCTCCCCCAGACCAGCGACGGCGGTCCTGTTGGAAGGGGGCGCCGCGCAGTGGCTACACACGAGCCTGCGGATCCTGGAGGGACATTATGTAGCAATGATACAGGAAGTGAGGAGGGACCTGGGGCAGTTTGGGGAAAGAAACCACCAGGAGGCGTGGGAGGTGGCCGTAAAATGGTTAAACCAGAAGTACAAACCGGTGAATCCGGAGGTGTTTCGGGAGGCAAGGGAGGTGGTGAGGGGATTGGGATGGGAGGTGGGTCGTATTCCGGGGGAGCGGATGGAGCCGCCTCCGCCGCCCCCTCCGGTTGAGGTCCTCCCGGTCGGGTTCCCAGTGGTGGGGTCTCCAGGGGTGAGGTCCGGAGGAGTGGGATCGGACGTGGAACAGAGGGAGCAGGCAACACCAGGGAGCTCTCGGGGGGCTATGCGAGGGGGACCTGTGCGGCTGCGAGGTCCTCCCTCCGGATTCTCCAGGGGGGGAGGGGCTCCGCGGATGCGATCGAGGGGGCCGGTTAGGCGGTGGGGGGCGCGGGGTGCTGGGAGGGGAGAGGGTCCGACCCCGCGTTTCCAAAAAAATGATGGATAAAATAAAAGAAAGATGATGATGATTTGGACAAAAAAACAGAAAAAAATAAAAAAGTTTTTTTGCCAAACAAGTCTTGAGGGCGTTTGTTGAAAAATCGGTTGAAAATTGAGCAATTTCAAATAGAATACCTTAAAGAGAACAAATTAGGGCATGACGTCAAAACATTTTATTTGGTGACCCATTCAGACTTTTCATTGGATAAACATAATCCCGGGACTTGCATACCCTGGGAGGGCCAACTCAAGGGAGAGTGTCTAGTGAAGGCCGAAACACTCGAGGAACTTGAGATCCACTACTGATGACTTGTTCCCTTTGGGAAGTCTGAAAAGAAACGGGTGGCCTTCAAATTAGCTTAGGTTGGGGGGGATTAAAATTATTTCTTCAAAATAAATTAATAAAATAGAGGCTCAGGAGATGGATATGTATAGATATATATGTATATCTATACATATATAGATATACATGGACAACAAACCAATGTAGTGACGCAGTAAAACAAACAAAGGTTTACCTGGTGGACGGGTTGGAATTCAAGGCTGTTGGGGGAGAGTTGGGAAGGCCGGCGACGGTGACACGCGGGTTACAGGTTGGGTTTGAATCCCGAGGTTTTTTGAATTTTAGGGTTTGGGTTTCATGGTTTGTATGATGGGATGTTGGGGTTGAAATTGAGGGCCGGTCTCAACTATTTTGTCTGTACCGGACCTCGACCTATATCTGGACCGGATTCCGTTAAAGCACACATTCACGACCGGGGTAGTGGGTGAAAGATCTACCGGACGAGGCATGTCTAAATAATATTCGCTGGCCCGTGCATTTCCTTGGGTCTCCATTAACTTCGAAAGCCTTCGGGTGGACCGGGGGGGGACTCATGAGTAGTTATTTCTCATCTCGGCTAGCCAGTGCCTTCGGACTTTTAGGTGTCAGGCGGGCCACAAGGATCATAGACCCTCCCTCTATTTTATCCTCGCCGTCAGGGGTTGGGGGTTGAATTTTTGGCCCCCCTCTCGGCGGTTTTCAGTTGAATTGGGGGTTTGGGGAGGGGGCTTGGGGCTAACCTGTTCTCCCCCTTCTCCTTTCCCCCGCCACAGATTGGTGGAGAAATTGTGTGAGTGAGGGGATGCATCTGCTGATTCGAGAAGGCCTGATGGTCTTTTGAATGGGTTGATGGAATTTGGGTAGGCCGGGTGCCTGTTTTCTTGACGTTGAGGATGGTTCAGGTTGGGTCGGGAGATGGGGGTTCATGACTGGGGCTGACCGGAAGAGGGTCAGCACCGGACTGGTAGTAAGGGGGTAGGGGTTATTGGTAGCAAATGGAAAGGGATTTAAGTTAGTTCTTGGCAGTTTATAGCGTGGGAGAGAAATGGGGTGGCGGCGAGGTTGGGTACACAATCCAATAGCAGGAAAGCGATGCGTCTGGTTTTAGGTTTACTCAAAGCCCACCACCACCTTGGCAAGGTTAGGAGGGCCTTACAATCAAATAGGGGCCCAGGGGCCGGGAGAACAAGACGGAATTATCTTCCAGTGACTATTTCCCGCCACAACTAAATCGGATCTTTTTACCCTTTTAGGAGGGAGGGCCGTTTTCAGGTCTGGCTGACTAGGTTCAGGTCTGGTTGACTTCATTCAGGTTTTGTTGGCTTCATTCAGGTCTGGTTGACTATATTCAGGTCTGGTGGGCTTCATTCGGGTCTGGTTGACTATATTCAGGTCTGGTGGACTATATTTAGGTCGGGTTGACTTCATTCAGGTCGGGTTAACTATATTTAGGTCGGGTGGACTTTATTTAGGTCTGGTTGGCTTCATTTAGGTCTGGTTGACTAGATGCAGGTCTTGTGGACTATATTTAGGTCTGGTTGACTTCAGTTAGGTCTGGTTGACGATATTCAGGTCTGGTGGACTTCATTCAGGTCTTGTTGATTTCATTCGGGTCTGGTTGACTATATTCAGGTCTGGTTGGCTTCATTTAGGTCTGGTTGACTATATTTAGGTCGGCTGGACTATATTCAGGTCTGGTTGACTGCATTTAGGTCGGGTTGATTATATTCAGGTCTTGTGGACTTCATTCAGGTCTGGTTGGCTTCATTCAGGTCGAGTGGACTAGATTCAGGTCTGGTGGACTATATTTAGGTCTGGTGGACTTCATTCGGGTCTTGTTGACTTCATTTAGGTCTTGCTGACTATATTCAGGTCTGGTTGACTTCATTCAGGTCTGGTTGACTGGATTCAGGTCCGGTTGACTATATTTAGGTCTGGTTGACTATATTTAGGTCTGGTTGACTTCACTTGGGTCTGGTGGATTTGGTGCAGGTCTGGTGGGCTTCATTTAGGTCTGATTGACTTCCGTTAGGGCCTGTGGACGATATTCAGGTCTGGTGGACTAGGTTCAGGTCTGGTTGACTTCATTTAGGTTTGGTTGACTTTATTCAGGTCTGGTTGACTTAATTCAGGTCTGGTTGACTTCATTTAGGTCTGGTTGACTGTATTTGGGTCTGGTTGACTTCACTAAAGTCTCGTTGATGGGATGCAGGTCGGGTGGACTATATTCAGGTCTGATGGACCTCATTCGAGTCTGATGGACTATATTTAGGTCCGGTGGACTTTATTCAGGTCTGGTTGGCTTCATTGAGGTCTGAGTGACTGTATTTAGGTCCTGTTGACTATAGTCAGGCCGGGTGGACTATACTTACGCCGGGTTGACTTCATTTACGTCGGGTTGACTTCGTTTAGGTCTGGTCGGCTTCATTCAGGTCCGGTGGACTTTTATTTAGGTCTTATGGACTATACGTAGGTCTGGGGGACTATAGGTAGGTCTTGTGGACTCTATTTAAGTCTGGGGGCTGATATTTAGGTCAGGTTGACTTTATTCAGGTCTGGTTGACTTCATGTAGGTCTTATGGACTTTATTCAGGTCGGGTGGGCTTCATTTAGGTCTGATTGACTTCAGGGACTGGATTCAGGTCTGGTGGACTTTAGTCAGGTCTGGTTGACTAGATTTAGGTCTGGTTGACTTCATTCAGGTCGGGTTGACTCCATTTAGGTCTGGTCGACTTCGGTTAGGTCTGGTCGACTTCGGTTAGGTCTGGTAGGCTTCATTCAGGTCCGATCGTCTTCATTTAGGTCTTATGGACTATACGCAGGTCCTGTGGACTATACTTAGGTCTGGTGGACTCTATTTAGGCCTGGTTGCCGAGATTTAGGTCAGGTTGACTTTATTCAGGTCTTGTTGACTTCATTCAGGTCTTATAGACTTTATTCAGGTCGGGTGGGCTTCATGCAGGTCTGATTGACTGTATTTAGGTCTGGTGGACGATACTTAGGTCTTGTGGATTAGAGTCAGGTCATGTGGACTATATGTAGGTCTGGGGGACTATATGCAGGGCTTGTTGACTTCATTTAGGTCTTGATTGACTTAATTTAGGTCTGGTTGGCTCCATTTGGGTCGGGTTGACTTCATTTAGGTCTGGTGGACTATATTCGGGTCTTAGACTTCGGTTAAGGCTTGTTTGAATTTAGATTAGATTCCTCCTACCTCCTGGCTCTCCCCTGGGGAGAGGGCAGGCAGGTATGCAGACTCGCCTTAAACAGGGGGAGGAAGGGTTCTTGGTGCAATCGTACACCGCCCCTTTCAGTTCTGCTTTTCTTTTTCCTCCGAAAAAAGGGGGAGGGTAAGACCTAACCATAAAATTAGAACCTGATTAGGCCCACATCCTAGAGAAACAAAAACAACAGGGGGGACTTGGGTCGAATCTTAAAAACTCTGGTCTGGAGGATGATTCTAAAAAGCCTAAAATGATACGGGTATCCTAAGCTGAATCACTTACCCCAAAATGAGGACGGTTGTGTGTCTCTCTTGTTGCAGAAAATCGAGGAAACAAAGAAAGACGACGATGCCAAGGCCGTACACAGCATTCCAGGCAGAGGTCCGTTTGATGTTTTCCCTGTTGAGGGCGCATCACCACTTGGACTACGCCAGGAAGGGGGCCCGGATGGAGGCGGTCCCAAGAGCGTTGGCTCGGGTGAAGGACTATCTGACGGGGGTGGTATGTCCGGCCTCCCCCAGACCAGCGACGGCGGTCCTGTTAGAAGGAGGCGCCGCGCAGTGGCTACACGAGCCTGCGGATCCTGGAGGGACATTATGTAGCAATGATACAGGAAGTGAGGAGGGACCTGGGGCAGTTTGGGGAAAGAAACCACCAGGAGGGTCTGCTAAATGACATGTAATGTAATGTAATGTAATCCGGAGGTGTTTCGGGAGGCAAGGGAGGTGGTGAGGGGATTGGGATGGGAGGTGGGTCGTATTCCGGGGGAGCGGATGGAGCCGCCTCCGCCGCCCCCTCCGGTTGAGGTCCTCCCGGTCGGGTTCCCAGTGGTGGGGTCTCCAGGGGTGAGGTCCGGAGGAGTGGATCGGACGTGGAACAGAGGAGCAGGCAACACCAGGAGCTCGGGGGCTATGCGAGGGGGACCTGTGCGGCTGCGAGGTCCTCCCTCCGGATTCTCCAGGGGAGGCTCATGGATGCGATCGAGGGGGCCGGTTAGGCGGTGGGGGGCGCGGGGTGCTGGGAGGGGAGAGGGTCCGACCCCGCGTTTCCGAAAAAATGATGGATAAAATAAAGATGATGATGATTTGGACAAAAAAACAGAAAATAATAAAAAATGGTTTTTTGCCAAAGAAATCTTGAGGGCGTTTGTTGAAAAATCGGTTGGAAATTGAGCAATTTCAAATAGAATACCTTAGAGAGAATAAATTAGGGCATGACGTCAAAACATTTTATTTGGTGACCCATTCAGACTTTTCATTGGATAAACATAATCCCGGGACTTGCATACCCTGGGAGGGCCAACTCAAGGGAGAGTGTCTAGTGAAGGCTGAAACACTCGAGGAACTTGAGATCCACTACTGATGACTTGTTCCCTTTGGGAAGTCTGAAAAGAAACGGGTGGCCTTCAAATCAGCTTAGGTTGGGGGGGATTACAATTATTTCTTCAAAATAAATTAATAAAACAGAGGCTCAGGAGATGGATATGTATAGATATATATAGATAGATATATACATATATAGATATACATGGACAAACAAACCAATGTAGTGACGCAGTAAAACAAACAAAGGTTTACCTGGTGGACGGGTTGGAATTCAAGGCTGTTGGGGGAGGGTTGGGAAGGCTGGCGACGGCGACACGCGGGTTACAGGTTGGGTTTGAATCCCGAGGTTTTTTGAATTTTATGGTTTGGGTTTCATGGTTTGCATGATGGGATGTTGGGGTTGAAATTGAGGGCCGGTCTCAACTATTTTGTCTGTACCGGACCTCGACCTATATCTGGACCGGATTCCATTAAAGCACACATTCACGACCGGGGTAGTGGGTGAAAGATCTACCGGACGAGGCATGTCTAAATAATATTCGCTGGCCCGTGCATTTCCTTGGGTCTCCATTAACTTCGAAAGCCTTCGGGTGGAACGAGGGGGGACTCATGAGTAGTTATTTCTCATCTCGGCTAGCCAGTGCCTTCGGACTTTTAGGTGTCAGGCGGGCCACAAGGATCATAGACCCTCCCTCTATTTTATCCTCGCCGTCAGGGATGGGGGGTTGAATTTTTTTAGCCCCCCTCTCGGCGGTTTTTAGTTGAATTGGGGGTTTGGGGAGGGGGCTTGGGGCTAACCTGTTCTCCCCCTTCTCCTTTCCCCCGCCACAGATTGGTGGAGAAATTGTGTGAGTGAGGGGATGCATCTGCTGATTCGAGAAGGCCTGATGGTCTTTTGAATGGGTTGATGGAATTTGGGTAGGCCGGGTCGGGTGCCTGTTTTCTTGACGTTGAGGATGGTTCAGGTTGGGTCGGGAGATGGGGGTTCATGACTGGGGCTGACCGGAGGAGGGTCAGCACCGGACTGGTAGTAAGGGGGTAGGGGTTATTGGTAGCAAATGGAAAGGGATTTAAGTTAGTTCTTGGCAGTTTATAGCGTGGGAGAGAAATGGGGTGGCGGCGAGGTTGGGTACACAATCCAATAGCAGGAAAGCGATGCGTCTGGTTTTAGGTTTACTCAAAGCCCACCACCACCTTGGCAAGGTTAGGAGGGGCTTACAATCAAGTAGGGGCCCAGGGGCCGGGAGAACAAGACGGAATTATCTTCCAGTGACTATTCCCCCGCTTACAACTAAATCGGATCTTTTTACCCTTTTAGGAGGGAGGGCCGTTTTCAGGTCTGGCTGACTAGGTTCAGGTCTGGTTGACTTCATTCAGGTTTTGTTGGCTTCATTCAGGTCTGGTTGACTATATTCAGGTCTGGTGGGCTTCATTCGGGTCTGGTTGACTATATTCAGGTCTGGTGGACTATATTTAGGTCGGGTTGACTTCATTCAGGTCGGGTTAACTATATTTAGGTCGGGTGGACTTTATTTAGGTCTGGTTGGCTTCATTTAGGTCTGGTTGACTAGATTCAGGTCTTGTGGACTATATTTAGGTCTGGTTGACTTTAGTTAGGTCTGGTTGACGATATTCAGGTCTGGTGGACTTCATTCAGGTCTTGTTGATTTCATTCGGGTCTGGTTGACTATATTCAGGTCTGGTTGGCTTCATTTAGGTCTGGTTGACTATATTTAGGTCGGGTGGACTATATTCAGGTCTGGTTGACTGCATTTAGGTCGGGTTGATTATATTCAGGTCTTGTGGACTTCATTCAGGTCTGGTTGGCTTCATTCAGGTCGAGTGGACTAGATTCAGGTCTGGTGGACTATATTTAGGTCTGGTTGACTCCAGTTAGGTCTGGTTGACGATATTTAGGTCTGGTGGACTTCATTCGGGTCTTGTTGACTTCATTTAGGTCTTGCTGACTATATTCAGGTCTGGTTGACTTCATTCAGGTCTGGTTGACTGGATTCAGGTCCGGTTGACTATATTTAGGTCTGGTTGACTTCACTTGGGTCTGGTGGATTTGGTGCAGGTCTGGTGGGCTTCATTTAGGTCTGATTGACTTCCGTTAGGGCCTGTGGACGATATTCAGGTCTGGTGGACTAGGTTCAGGTCTGGTTGACTTCATTTAGGTTTGGTTGACTTTATTCAGGTCTGGTTGACTTAATTCAGGTCTGGTTGACTTCATTTAGGTCTGGTTGACTGTATTTGGGTCTGGTTGACTTCACTGAAGTCTTGTTGATGGGATGCAGGTCGGGTGGACTATATTCAGGTCTGATGGACCTCATTCGAGTCTGATGGACTATATTCAGGTCTGGTTGGCTTCATTGAGGTCTGGGTGACTCTATTTAGGTCCTGTTGACTATAGTTAGGCCTGGTGGACTATACTTAGGCCAGGTTGACTTCATTTACGTCTGGTTGACTTCGTTTAGGTCTGGTCGGCTTCATTCAGGTCCGGTGGACTTTATTTAGGTCTTATGGACTATACGTAGGTCTTGGGGACTATAGGTAGGTCTTGTGGCCTCTATTTAAGTCTGGGGGCTGAGATTTAGGTCAGGTTGACTTTATTCAGGTCTGGTTGACTTCATGTAGGTCTTATGGACTTTATTTAGGTCGGGTGGGCTTCATTTAGGTCTGATTGACTTTAGGGACTAGATTCAGGTCTGGTGAACTTGTCAGGTCTGGTTGACTAGATTTAGGTCTGGTTGACTTCATTCAGGTCTGGTTGACTTCGATTAGGTCTGGTAGGCTTCGGTTAGGTCTGGTCGGCTTCATTCAGGTCCGATCGATTTCATTTAGGTCTTGTGGACTATACGCAGGTCTTGTGGACTATACTTAGGTCTGGTGGACTCTATTTAGGCCTGGTTGTCGAGATTTAGGTCAGGTTGACTCTATTCAGGTCTTGTTGACTTCATTCAGGTCTTATAGACTTTATTCAGGTCGGGTGGGCTTCATGCAGGTCTGATTGACTGTATTTAGGTCTGGTGGACGATACTTAGGTCTTGTGGATTAGAGTCAGGTCATGTGGACTATATGTAGGTCTGGGGGACTATATGCAGGGCTTGTTGACTTCATTTAGGTCTTGATTGACTTAATTTAGGTCTGGTTGGCTCCATTTGGGTCGGGTTGACTTCATTTAGGTCTGGTGGACTATATTCGGGTCTTAGACTTCGGTTAAGGCTTGTTTGAATTTAGATTAGATTCCTCCTACCTCCTGGCTCTCCCCTGGGGAGAGGGCAGGCAGGTATGCAGACTCGCCTTAAACAGGGGGAGGAAGGGTTCTTGGTGCAATCGTACACCGCCCCTTTCAGTTCTGCTTTTCTTTTTTTCCCCCTCCGGAAAAAAGGGGGGGGAGGGTAAGACCTAGCCATAAACTTAGAACCTGATTAGGCCCACATCCTAGAGAAACAAAAACAAGGGGGACTTGGGTCGAATCTTAAAACTCTGGTCTGGAGGATGATTCTAAAAGGCCTAAAATGGTACGGGTATCCTAAGCTTAATCACTTACCCCAAAATGAGGACGGTTGTGTCTCTTGTTGCAGAAAATCGAGGAAACAAAGGAACACGACGATGCCAAGGCCATATACAGCGTTCCAGGCGGAGGTCCGGTTGATGTTTTCCCTGTTGAGGGCACACCACCACTTGGACTATGCCAGAAAGGGGGCCCGGATGGAGGCGGTCCCAAGAGCGTTGGCGCGGGTGAAGGAATATCTGACGGGGGTGGTATGTCCGGCCTCCCCCAGACCAGCGACGGCGGTCCTGTTGGAAGGGGGCGCCGCGCAGTGGCTACACACGAGCCTGCGGATCCTGGAGGGACATTATGTAGCAATGATACAGGAAGTGAGGAGGGACCTGGGGCAGTTTGGGGAAAGAAACCACCAGGAGGCGTGGGAGGTGGCCGTAAAATGGTTAAACCAGAAGTACAAACCGGTGAATCCGGAGGTGTTTCGGGAGGCAAGGGAGGTGGTGAGGGGATTGGGATGGGAGGTGGGTCGTATTCCGGGGGAGCGGATGGAGCCGCCTCCGCCGCCCCCTCCGGTTGAGGTCCTCCCGGTCGGGTTCCCAGTGGTGGGGTCTCCAGGGGTGAGGTCCGGAGGAGTGGGATCGGACGTGGAACAGAGGGAGCAGGCAACACCAGGGAGCTCTCGGGGGGCTATGCGAGGGGGACCTGTGCGGCTGCGAGGTCCTCCCTCCGGATTCTCCAGGGGGGGAGGGGCTCCGCGGATGCGATCGAGGGGGCCGGTTAGGCGGTGGGGGGCGCGGGGTGCTGGGAGGGGAGAGGGTCCGACCCCGCGTTTCCAAAAAAATGATGGATAAAATAAAAGAAAGATGATGATGATTTGGACAAAAAAACAGAAAAAAATAAAAAAGTTTTTTTGCCAAACAAGTCTTGAGGGCGTTTGTTGAAAAATCGGTTGAAAATTGAGCAATTTCAAATAGAATACCTTAAAGAGAACAAATTAGGGCATGACGTCAAAACATTTTATTTGGTGACCCATTCAGACTTTTCATTGGATAAACATAATCCCGGGACTTGCATACCCTGGGAGGGCCAACTCAAGGGAGAGTGTCTAGTGAAGGCCGAAACACTCGAGGAACTTGAGATCCACTACTGATGACTTGTTCCCTTTGGGAAGTCTGAAAAGAAACGGGTGGCCTTCAAATTAGCTTAGGTTGGGGGGGATTAAAATTATTTCTTCAAAATAAATTAATAAAATAGAGGCTCAGGAGATGGATATGTATAGATATATATGGATAGATATATATGTATATATATACATATATAGATATACATGGACAACAAACCAATGTAGTGACGCAGTAAAACAAACAAAGGTTTACCTGGTGGACGGGTTGGAATTCAAGGCTGTTGGGGGAGAGTTGGGAAGGCCGGCGACGGTGACACGCGGGTTACAGGTTGGGTTTGAATCCCGAGGTTTTTTGAATTTTAGGGTTTGGGTTTCATGGTTTGTATGATGGGATGTTGGGGTTGAAATTGAGGGCCGGTCTCAACTATTTTGTCTGTACCGGACCTCGACCTATATCTGGACCGGATTCCGTTAAAGCACACATTCACGACCGGGGTAGTGGGTGAAAGATCTACCGGACGAGGCATGTCTAAATAATATTCGCTGGCCCGTGCATTTCCTTGGGTCTCCATTAACTTCGAAAGCCTTCGGGTGGACCGGGGGGGGACTCATGAGTAGTTATTTCTCATCTCGACGCCTCGATAACCACCAACGTTAATCACGGAGTTCCACAAGGTTCTGTGCTTGGACCAATTTTATTTACCTTATACATGCTTCCTTTGGGCAATATTATCAGGAAACACTCCATAAACTTTCATTGTTATGCAGATGACACTCAACTATATTTATCGATAAAACCAGAGGAGAGCAACCAACTCTGTAAAATTCAAGCATGTCTTAAAGACATAAAAACATGGATGACCTGCAACTTCTTGATGTTAAACTCAGACAAAACCGAAGTAATTTTAATCGGCCCTGAGCACCTCAGAGTTCAATTATCTGGTGATGTGGATTCTGTAGACGCCATTGCCCTGGCATCCAACACCACTGTAAAGAATCTTGGCGTTATCTTTGATCAGGACTTGTCCTTTAACTCCCACGTAAAGCAAATCTCAAGGACTGCATTCTTTCATCTACGTAATATTTCAAAAATCAGGCACATCTTGTCTCAAAAGATGCAGAAAAATTGGTTCACGCGTTCGTTACTTGAGACTGGATTACTGCAACTCCTTATTATCAGGCTGCTCTAATAAATCTCTTAGGTCCCTCCAGTTGATCCAGAATGCTGCAGCTCGTGTTCTCACTGAAACTAAGAAAAGAGATCACATCACTCCTGCACTAGCTGCTCTGCACTGGCTCCCAGTAAAATCAAGAATCACTTTTAAAATTCTTCTCTTAACCTACAAAGCCTTGATTGGTGATGCTCCATCATATCTTAAGGAGCTTGTAGTACCATATTGCCCCACTAGAGAGCTACGCTCACTAAATGCGGGACTACTTGTAGTTCCTAGAGTCTTAAAAAGTAGAATGGGAGCCAGAGCCTTTAGTTATCAAGCTCCTCTTTTATGGAACCAGCTTCCACCTTCAGTCCAGGAGGCAGACACAGTCACCTCGTTTAAGTGTAGACTTAAGACCTTCCTCTTTGACAGAGCTTATAGTTAGGGCTGAATCAGGTTTGCCCTGGTCCAGCCCCTTGATATGCTGCTATAGGCTTATAGCTGCCGGGGGACGTTTTAGGATGCACTGAGTACCTATCTCCTCTTTTTTCTCTCCTTAAGGATGAATTTTCATCTCTCAATCACACGTTACTAACTCTGCTTTCTCCCCGGAGTCCTTTTGACTTCACGTCTCATGGGGTCATCGGACCCTATGAGACGGCATAGATCCTATCTGCCTGATGGATCGTCTGGGTCGTGGAATTTCTGCTCCTGACTACGCCACTGTCCTGTTGAGCCTCCGCCCACTGTTGAGCCTCCGCCCACTCCTCCCCACCGCCATCTGCCTGATGGATCGTGGAGGTCTCCATCGTGGAATATGCCTACTATGAACTATTCATACACTGTCATATTCATTGAATGTATTTTAACTCTAAATCTGTCCTTCTGTACACATTACATCTATTGCATCTGTCCATCCTGGAGAGGGATCCTCCTCTGTTGCTCTCCTGCAGGTTTCTTCCCTTTTTTCCCCCTGAAGGGTTATTTGGGAGTTTTTCCTGGTCCGATGTGAGGTTTTGGGGCAGGGATGTCTATGTGTACAGATTGTAAAGCACTCCGAGACAAATTTGTAATATTGGGCTATACAAATAAACTGAATTGAATTGAATTGTGGGCTTCATTTAGGTCTTGTTGACTATATTCAGGTCGGGTTAATTATATTCAGGATTCAAAAACTAGGAACAGTACATCCTAAAGGCTTGAATAGGAGATGAGGGATTGGGGGCCGTTTGGAGTGAAGGGTGATTCCTCCTGCGTTCCATGACCTTACAAACCCTGGCTCAAATCCTAAACCCGGATTGGGAGACTAGCCAAAAATTGTTAGGTTTTAGATTAGACCCCTCCTACCTCCTGGCTCTCCCCTGGGGGGAGAGGGCAGGCAGGTATGCAGACTCGCCTCAAACAAGGTGAGGAAGGGTTCTTGGTGCAATCGTACACCTCCCCTTTCAGTTCTGCCCCCCTTTTTTTCTCCCTCATTTTAGTGGAGGGGAGGGTAAGATCTAACCATAAGATTAAAACCTGATCAGGCCCAAATCCTAGAAAACCTAAAAACGGGACCCGGGCCTAACCTCAAACTCTGGTTTTGACCATAATCCTAAAACCTAACCCTAAATTGGTACTTTTATCCTAAACTTAACCACTCACCCCAAACCCTAACCCTAGCCCTCATCATTATTTAATGATCCACGGGGGGGTGGTGGGTGTTGTGGTGGTGGTGGTTGGGGTGGTTATGAGGACGGATGTGTTTCTCTTGTTGCAGAGAATCGGGTTAAAAAGAGCAGCAGGACGACAATGCCGAGACCGTATACAGCGTTCCAAACAGAGGTGCGGCTTATGTATTCCCTGCTGAGGGCACACCATCACCTGGACTACGCCAGGAAGGGGGCCCGGATGGAGGCGGTCCCGAGGGCTCTGGCCCGTGTAAAGGAGTATTTGGCGGGGGTGGTTTGTCCAGCCTCCCCCAGACCATCCACGGCGGTCTTGCTGGAAGGGGGCGCCGCACAATGGCTGAAGACAAGCCTACAGATCCTGGAGGGGCATTATGTGGGAATGATTGAGGAGGTGAAGAGGGACCTGGGGCGAGTCGACGGAGGGGACCACCAGGAAGAATGGGAGGTGGCCGTCAAGTGGATGATAAAAAAATAAAAACCGGTGAATCCGGAGACGCTTTGGGAGGCTATGGAGGTGGTGAGGGGGATGGGAGGTGGGTCGTCTTCCGGGGGGGCGGATGGAGCCTCCTCCGCCGCCCCCTCTTGAGTTCCCCCCGGTCGGGTCCCCCGTTGTGGGGTCTCCGAGGGTGGGGTCCGGAGGTGCCGGGCCTCCGGCCGTGGAGCGGATGGAGCAGGCGACACCGGGGGGCTCCCGAATGGCTCCGTGGGGGGGACCTGTGCGGCTGCAGGGTCCTCCCTTCGGATCCCCCAGTCGGGGAGGGGCTCCGCGGATGCGGTCGCGGGGGCCGGCCAGGCGATGGGGGGCGCGGGGCTCCGGTAGGGGGGAGGGTCCGACCCCGCGTTTTCGGAAGAAGTAAATTAGGGGGGGCTATGAAGCATAGGGGTGGGGGGGAAGGGGTTGAGGGGTATTAGTGTGACGGTTTAATTTTATTATTTATGATTGAGATTATGGGTTGGGGGTATTTCATGGGAAGGGAGGGGGGGAAATACCGTTTTTTTTATAGTGAGGTTAGGGATGATTACCGATTTGGTTTGGAGGGCAGGTGGGAAATTATTAAATGATTTAGTTTTAGGTTGTCATTTGTTTAATGGTAATTATTATTATTATTACTATTAGGATGATTATTATTATGGTTTGTGTTTTGATTGTTATTATGAGGAGTATTAGGAGGACTATGGGGATGATTATCATTATAAGGATGATTATGATTTTTACAAAACAAAAAATAAAAGATAATATTTTTTGGCAAGAAGGTCTCTGGGTAGGGTATAGGGTTGGGATGTAACAACAAAAACCTGGGTTGTTGGCCCATTTTTTAAGTGTTCTGGGGAATAATTGGATTGATTTCCAGGGAGGCGGACATTTTGGAGGCCAGGGGAGAGCAGAATCAAAATGGCTGACGCTGATTTGAATAAACCACACCCAGTATGGGGATTAATATATTGGATTCCCTGAAAAGGTTGCTTTGGATTGGACAGGGTTTAAGATACATCTCCCGGGTGGGGAGGTTAAAGGCCCCTTTCCCACTATAGATAGAAAATAAAAAAATGAATTGGGGGGGTATCTTAGTAGATACGACCCATCCATGATAGTTAAGTGACAGGATTATTGATTATTTGTAGTAAAAATAAACTCTGTACCGGACCTCGACCTATACCTGGACCGGATTCCGTTAAAGCACACATTCACGATCGGGGTAGTGGGTTGAAGATCTACCGGACGAGGAATGTCTAAATAATATTCGCTGGCCCGTGCCTTTCCTTGGGTCTCCATTGACTTCGAAAGCCTTCGGGTGGACGGGGGGAGACTCATGAGTAGATTTTTTTCTCAGCTATACAAATAATCTGAATACACACGTTGACCAATGACAGGGGTCATACACATGAACAATGACAGGGTTCATACATATGTTGACCAATGACAGGGTTCATACACATGTTGACCAATGACAGGGTTCATACACATGTGGACCAATGACAGGGTTCATACACATGTGGACCAATGACAGGGTTCATACACATGTGGACCAATGACAGGGTTCATACACATGTGGACCAATGACAGGGTTCATACACATGCTGACCAATGACAGGGTTCATACACATGTTGACCAATGACAGGGTTCATACACATGTTGACCAACGACAGGGGTCATACACATGACCAATGAACAGGGTTCATACACATGTTGACCAATGACAGGGTTCATACACATGTTGACCAATGAACAGGGTTCATACACATGACCAATGAACAGGGTTCACACATGTTGACCAATGACAGGGTTCATACACATGACCAATGACAGGGTTCATCCACATGACCAATGACAGGGTTCATCCACATGTTGACCAATGACAGGATTCATACACATGTTGACCAATGGATTTCCAGGAACTTTCCAGGACTTTAAACCAAATTTCCATAATCAAACATTTTGTAAAAATCTCGTATATACCTTAAATGACACGAATAAATGAGACATTAGTTTGATTAAAAGAATAAATATGTGTATTCTTTTAATAAAACTGTCAATGAACATATGAATGTAACACATTTTCCAGGACTTTTCCCAAATACAATCTTGGAATCAATTTGAAAAACGAAAATGTTTTGCTTCTCGCTTCATTTTATTTGATGTTACGAACAGTATTTGGACATATGTCCAGATGAATATACACCTTCTGTCAATTTTCTTTATTAAAAATAAAAAAAGCAGATTCCGAATCTTTTCTTCAAAAACACTGCGTCCTCTGAGGAGATATCTGTCTTGTTTTGCACGTTTTGTTCCAGCATTTTATTTGAGTGAGCGGCCTCCTTCCCTTTGATCTGATATTCCCATTGAACTTCAATCGGGATGGTAAAAACTCAGGTGTCTTTTTGACAGCTCCAAATCCCTGGGAACACCACAGTGACCTGGTTACTGAAAACCTCTCCAGAAAAGTAATTTTTTGTGTGATCTTTAAGAGCAATAGTAAGTACATATTCAGGAGGTGTAACGGATGGATTTAGCAGTCAGAGAGTAAGAGACGTCAACTCTTTAGTTCAAATTCACACCGATCACTTGCAAATGGGAGAGAACGCACCTGAAAGCTACCCGTGGATTCGTCGTCCCTCTTGTATCACCTCTGCGGATGACTAATAAAAACAATTAATCATTCAGATGACCCTTCCTTGCAGTCCAGACAGTCTCTTTTTTCCACCCTGGTCATCGGCAGCGTGCCCCCTCGCAAGTACACAGATCTGCCATGATTTATGCCAGGTAGCCTGCTGTGAGCAGTGCGTGTACTGACAGGGTTATCGCTCGCCTAGCTGATGAATAGACCGTATCCAGTGTTCCATTAAGACAACCGGGTGAGCCCCCAACGCCCCCCGAGTGTGCACCAATCGTCTCTGCATAGGGATCAAACTGTAGCTCACGTGAACTGCACTGGTCACAACTTCTTACACAAGTTTAAGAAGTTTATTAAATTCAGTTCATTTTATCTAGTCCAATATCTAAAATTATGAATTTGCCTCGGAGTGTTTTACAGTCTGTACACCCCTGACCTTTGACCTAATATCGGATCAGAAAAAACTCCCAAGAAATAGAAAAAAAAAACTTTCAGGGGTAAAAAGGTGAGAGCCCTTCAGGAGAGAAACAGGAGGATCCCTCTCCAGGATAGACACACATGAACAGTACATAAACATTCAATGAATATGACAGAGTGTATGTGTGTCTTGTTTGAAAGAAGTAGCCATTTTTGTCTCCTGCTGGTTTGTTGTCTTTAGTTCTGTCTTCCTTGTGCCCTGTGGATCTCTGACCTGCCTGTATTAACCCTGCCTGATCTGACCTCTGATTCTCTGCCTGCTCCTTTTTGGACTTTGTTTTTTTTGTGGAACTTTTTGCCTCATTAAAAAGAGTTTTTTGATATTCATATTGAGTCCTGTTTCTCTGCACCTGATCCTCACCCCCTGACACACCTGTGACAGTTAAACATGTGTTGATTGTGTCCATAATGCAGATATTCTAAAAGTATTATTGTTTTTGTCAAAGAATTGAGTCAAATATGGTCCTAAAATGTGTGTATTCTGTACGAGTAAGGGATTGAATCCACCAAGTCTGGCTTATGATTCAATGAATATCATAATAAACTTTTATTTAACCATTTTGGTTCATTCAGAGCTGAATTAAGATCAAAGGTGAGTTTAGAATGTGGATCTGTGAAATGGAACCATAGAACGGAATGTAGAACGCCCAAGCTGGAGGGTCCAATGTTGTGATCAGACCCTTCAGAAACCCAGAGTGAGAGCAACAACCTTTTACCTGAACCTTCACTCTTGAACTTTGAATCTTCAACCAACTTTCATCCGTCGCAACTTGTGATATAAACGCATTTATTTCCAACATTTGCCAGAGAACATCCCAACAAATCCCAGTGACGACATCTGACAAACTCGGTGAGTACCTTTACTTTGCTGGTTGTTCTCGTTTCATAATCTTCATCGAAATGTTACCGTTGTAGTGTTACTTTGTGGCTAATTGTTGTGTGCACATCTGCATTGCTATATTTGGAGGGATTTTCTCCTATCAACCGTGACCAATTATTTTCAACGGTTTCTACTTCGAACACGTCTACCTGTCTCTTGGACCCCATCCCGACGAGGCTGCTTAAAGACGTTTTGCCTTTAATTGGCGACTCTCTATTAGATATTATCAATGTGTCTCTGCTAACAGGCCACGTACCACACTCCTTCAAGGTGGCTGTTATTAAACCTCTCCTGAAGAAGCCCACTCTGGATCCAGAGGTATTGGCTAACTACAGACCGATCTCTAACCTCCCCTTCCTCTCCAAGATCCTTGAGAAAGTGGTCGCAAATCAGTTGTGCGACTTTCTACATCATAATAGTTTATTTGAGAAATTTCAATCAGGATTTAGAAAACACCACAGCACCGAGACGGCACTGGTGAAAATTACAAATGACCTCTTAATGGCAGCAGATAAAGGACTCCTCTCTGTCCTGGTCTTGTTAGACCTTAGTGCTGCATTCGACACCATTGACCATGACATCCTGTTACAGAGACTGGAGCAGTCGATTGGCATTTCAGGCACGGCACTAATTTGGTTTAAATCCTATTTATCAGATCGATCTCAGTTTGTATTTGTAAACGATGACGCCTCGATAACCACCAACGTTAATCACGGAGTTCCACAAGGTTCTGTGCTTGGACCAATTTTATTTACCTTATACATGCTTCCTTTGGGCAATATTATCAGGAAACACTCCATAAACTTTCATTGTTATGCAGATGACACTCAACTATATTTATCGATAAAACCAGAGAGAGCAACCAACTCTGTAAAATTCAAGCATGTCTTAAAGACATAAAAACATGGATGACCTGCAACTTCTTGATGTTAAACTCAGACAAAACCGAAGTAATTTTAATCGGCCCTGAGCACCTCAGAGTTCAATTATCTGGTGATGTGGATTCTGTAGACGGCATTGCCCTGGCATCCAACACCACTGTAAAGAATCTTGGCGTTATCTTTGATCGGGACTTGTCCTTTAACTCCCACGTAAAGCAAATCTCAAGGACTGCATTCTTTCATCTACGTAATATTTCAAAAATCAGGCACATCTTGTCTCACAAAGATGCAGAAAAATTGGTTCACGGCGTTTCGTTACTTGAGACTGGATTACTGCAACTCCTTATTATCAGGCTGCTCTAATAAATCTCTTAGGTCCCTCCAGTTGATCCAGAATGCTGCAGCTCGTGTTCTCACTGAAACTAAGAAACGAGATCACATCACTCCTGCACTAGCTGCTCTGCACTGGCTCCCAGTAAAATCAAGAATCACTTTTAAAATTCTTCTCTTAACCTACAAAGCCTTGATTGGTGATGCTCCATCATATCTTAAGGAGCTTGTCGTACCATATTGCCCCACTAGAGAGCTACGCTCACTAAATGCGGGACTACTTGTAGTTCCTAGAGTCTTAAAAAGTAGAATGGGAGCCAGAGCCTTTAGTTATCAAGCTCCTCTTTATGGAACCAGCTTCCAATTTCAGTCCGGGAGGCAGACACAGTCACCTCGTTTAAGAGTAGACTTAAGACCTTCCTCTTTGACAGAGTTTATAGTTAGGGCTGAATCAGGTTTGCCCTGGTCCAGCCCCTTGATATGCTGCTATAGGCTTATAGCTGCCGGGGACGTTTTAGGATGCACTGAGTACCTATCTCCTCTTTTTCTCTCCTTAAGGATGAATTTTCATCTCTCAATCACACGTTACTAACTCTGCTTTCTCCCGAAGTCCTTTTGACTTTACGTCTCATGGGGTCATCGGACCCTATGAGACGGCATAGATCCTATCTGCCTGATGGATCGCCTGGGTCGTGGAATTCCTGCTCATGACTACGCCACTGTCCTGTTGAGACTCCGCCACTCCTCCTCCCCACCGCCATCTGCCTGATGGATCGTGGAGGTCTCCATCGTGGAATATGCCTACTATGAACTATTCATACACTGTCATATTCATTGAATGTATTTTAACTCTAAATCTGTCCTTCTGTACACATTACATCTATTGCATCTGTCCATCCTAGGAGAGGGATCCTCCTCTGTTGCTCTCCTCCAGGTTTCTTCCCTTTTTTTCCCCCTGAAGGGTTATTTGGGAGTTTTTCCTGGTCCGATGTGAGGTTTTGGGGCAGGGATGTCTATGTGTACAGATTGTAAAGCACTCCGAGACAAATTTGTAATTTGTGAAATTGGGCTATACAAATAAACTGAATTGAATTGAATTGAATTGCTCTCAGCTTTGACCTAGCAGCAAGTGTCTCATCTGATGGCTTTAACCATGGCTGACGCCCCATCCCATCAGAACCGGGTAGTCGCTGGAAAATTAATTGGTTGAAACTCGCTGACCCCGTTGTGACTTGACGTTGTGTTGTATCTTCAGATGAGGTATGTAGAAGCCATAATGTGATTTGTGTTTACCTGTCTGTTTTGGTCACGTTTTGATGACGCAATTATAAAAGCCCGGCACCTGAGTGCCGGCAGGTGTTTTTGTTTGAGAGAGCGGAAGGGAAACTATTTTTAACCGCACAAGCGCACGCTAAGATATCGCCCTTGGAAAGGCATTTAGAAATAAGATGGTTTATTTTCTGTTAAAGAGTTTTACTTTATTTTCTGTGATACAATAAAATGATTGAAAGTGACATTACGAATACTGCGCGTTAATTCACCGACCGCCTCTACACTAAGTTAAAAATACCCATCTGAATGCCACAAAGAACGCCAGCAACGTGGATCTGAGTGAAGCCCGGAGTCGCTGTCGCTTCGGATTCATCTGAACTGCAGCCAGAATCTGATCTCACCGGTACCGTGAGTAACGAGCAGACGCGCCGTCTTCTGAACCTGGTTACGATCAAACATTAAAACGGACAAAGGAAATGAAAGAAGTGTTTGATGGACAGACAAATGAATCCATAAGCTGCCTATAAATTACGGAATCAATCAAACTATAGGTCCCAGGACACCGCGGATCAATATCGCTGCACGGAAACAAAGCGCGGACATGCGCATGAACGAATATAAATAAATAAAGAAGCCACAAAATACTTACGAATATTCCAACAAAAACATTCCGAGTTACTTGGAAAAAACCTGCACAAACGAAAATTAAAGGCTGAGAACGAAAAGTGAAATAATGGCGGAAGGATCTGCATCGGGACTCACTGAAGCCGATAGTATTGAGATGGACGCGGCGCAACAAAAGAAAGCATTTAAATCACTCAGCGCGACACGGAGAGGGAAACTCTCACACTGCACACGGAACATGAATGAAATAAAAACAATGATGAGAGAGTGTGCTGATGTTGACGTTGTGAAGAAAGCTGCAAATGAATTTCTAAAACTGCTGGATGAATTTAAAGAGTCATCATTCTGTTCAGTTATTGCTGTCTGAGGATGTGAGAATAAATGAAAACTTGGACTGGTTAGAGCCCAAAATGGCGGATTATGAAGCTTTTATGTCTGAGATGGATCAATGGTTAAAACTTCAGCCTGACCCACAACATCTTGTTGATGCTGGGGACAGCGTCTCACAGACCAGCTCAAGGAGTTCTAAAGGTTCTAAAGTTTCCAAAGGTTCCAGATCTTCTTCAGTGGTTTCAGCACGAATTAAGGTAGCTGCAGACAGAGCTGAAGCTCTGAAAAAGAAACATGAACTGGAAACGGAGAAGCATCAGCTGAGATTAAGAATGGAATCCCTGGACCTGGAAGCAGATCTTGCAGCAGCTGATGCAAGGCTAAAGGCCCTAGAGGAATTTGAAAGTGGAGCCTCAGAATCTGGAAAAGAAACTAAAAAACGGAGATATGCATCTGCCAAAATGGAAGAAAGTCTAACACAACTGGAGTTTGCATGGATAGGAACCATACCTAAAACCCCCTTACAAAGAATGATGTACACTCAGCACCGACCAATAACTGAGCAACCACCGAGGGCTCCGACAAACCCTCCCACACGTAGAGCTGTGGTTTCTGATGGACAACCCAGACGAGGAGAATCCACTCCCAGATGTGAAATAGCTCAGAGCATCGATCTCACAAACATCATACAAAGACAGACGGACCTGCTCGTGATACAGCAGAAAGAATCTAAACTGCCAAGAAGGGAAGTGTTGATGTTTGACGGCGATCCTCTAACTTTCAGGCCATTTATGAAGGCTTTCGAGCACAACATCGAGGACAAGACCAAGAGCAATGAGGATCGACTGTACTTCCTGGAGCAGTATACGGTTGGACAGCCTAAGAAACTCGTCCAAAGCTGCTTTCACATGAACGCCACCACTGATTACCAGGAAGCAAAGCACCTACTTAAATATCACTTTGGCAATGAATTCAAAATCATATCTGCATACGTCGAAAAGGCCTTGAACTGGAACCAAATACGCACAGATGATGGAAAAGCACTTCATAGCTACGCCCTCTATCTGAGAGGCTGTGGTAATGCAGTTCAGGACCTACCATACATGTCAGAGCTGGACTCACCATCCAACATGAAAAGACTTGTTTTCAAACTTCCATTTAAGCTTTGAGAGAAATGGCAATCTGCTGTATGTGACATCACTGAAAGAACACAGCAGAGACCTACGTTCCATGATCTGGTTCTGTTTATGGAAAGGCAGGTCAGAATCATTCAAGATCCCGTCTTCGGGGATATACAGGACCCAGCCGGAAGCACGAGTGGGAGAATATCCAGACGAGACGTACAGTATACGAGACCTAGCAGCAAGAAAAGCTTTGCTACGACTGTTGTACCCAACACAGAAACCTACCAGAACACTAAGGCACAGGAAGGGGCAGACAGGCCAGAGGGCATCTGTACAGTTATGGACGCTTTCTGTAAAGTGTGGTGGAAATAAGTGTTCCTTTACCGTGTGAGAAATCAAAAGTAGTTTAAGCATGGTTGACCCATAACACTTTATTATAGGAACAAGTTTACAAGTCATCAACCAAACGCTAAATAACAAACAAGTCATGAAAACATTCAGCTGAATGGAGCAGAATCCCTGAGGCTTCTCTCGAAGCCGTCAGAAATAACTGCTGCCTCCCACTTTTTTTATTCATCAGTATTTAAGAATAAAGGTTACTCTCTGTCATCAAGTCCCCCCAAATGTGTTTTAATATCCGACGGGGCATTTATTTGAGAACTTTGCCCCGACATGCTCCACCCGCCGCGCCCCTCCCTCCTCCACTTCCTCCTCCGCGCAGTGCTCCTCGTGCCACTAAACGGGTGCACCTCCTTCTCCTCTGACCCGCAGCATCAGACACACAGGTCATGACGGTGTTTGTCTCCTGACGTTGTTTTGTGATAAATCAACAACATTAGCGCTGCTGAAAACATGATGTCACAACTGGTCCGTCGTTTCCTAAAAATAAAATTAAAAAAACTCACGAAATCCGTGATTTCAAAGCCTTGCAGCTGTTTACTGACGTTAGTTATGTTTAGAGAATAGAGAGAGGGGGAGAGAGAGAGAGAAGAGAGAGCATTCTTATTCCGTTCTATTTAACAGGGGCTAGTCTAGGATTTGCGTGGCCAGACTGAAAAAAAATCATAAGGCCTCTCTGGTATTGTTCAGAGGGATGTCTGTTGATGTCTATCAATATCGCTCATTTTGAAAATGACGTAAGAGGGCAATACTGATCCGTATCAGACCAGCGAGGAGGGCAATACGTGGCTGGCATGACGACCCATTAGCCAATCAGAACGCTTGTAGGCCTACTGTTGTTGCTATATAATAATTCATCTTTATTCATAAAGAAAATATCAGCAAGCGGTCTGATGCTGCCCAGAGGAAATGCAGGTCGAGGATGTATTGCTGCTTATGCTTCAACTCTGTCAGAATTCTTTTTGTGGCATTGGGTGCCCTTTTTTTTGGTTTGAGCACCTGCCCCCCAAAATGTCTGTGCACGTGCCTGAGAGACACATCTAGTAAATAAAAAAGTGGTTAAAATAAAGCCAAATGATGAATTTGTGATAGGTGATGAAAGATTTGTAGAAGTAAAAAAGGAAAGAATTTACATTTTGGAAGGAAGATATATGTTGATAAGATATAAATACACAAAGGACCTGTGAAAAGACAAATACAGACATATATGTATATAAAACAATAAATGAATAAATAAATAAAGAGCAAGGGACCAACCAGGTGTGTCAAGCTGGAGGTTAAAAGGCCCGATGGGAACCATCCGAAGAGGGTACATTTAAAAGGGGGGGGAGGTTTAAAATTTCTCATTCAGCCCGTACGGGTCTATAGTCCCCAGCCTGTAAATCCACCTCTTTTCCACCGCTGGGCCCTGCTCCACTGCCCTCCAGGCTCTGGAGGCCGTGGAGTTGAAAATGTGCATAGAGGACGCTGGTGCCCTTCCCACTGTTTATCATATACAGGTGCTGCCTGATCCTCAGCTGGTTGCCCGTCTCCCCCACATATAGTTAGCGGCAGGTCCTGCACCGGACAGCATAAATGACGTTACTGGCTGTCGGTAGTAGGACCTGGTCCACATTAAAAGCAATTCTAGATTGGGGGTTAAAAATGTGGGAAAGACGAATAAAACCGAACTCTGATACCCGAAGCGCTTCCCTCCCGGTCTCTTTTTTATTTAAATCCGTATGGACCAGGATATCCTTGAGATTCTTGTTTGTCCTGAAGGCTGAGATCACCCGGCTGGCCCCCAGGGCGGCGCAGTGTTCCCTCGCCCCGTTGAAGTCCTGTTTAACCTTTTTAATCAAATCATGGATACATTCAGAGAATGTTAAGACCAACGGGACAAGGGAGTGGGCCGGTGGTTGGGCGGTGTAATTGCCATCCCTGAAGGGTTAGGATTAGTGTTAGTCGTTAATTTTCTTCGTCCCCGTAGTGGCGGACAGAAGTGATGCACGGGCACAAGAGTTGTAGACCATCCAGGAGTTTAGTGTAACGAAACCACACATTCCGTGAAGTCTACAGGACCTCGTTCAAGCCAGATGGCGTTGCCGTTCCCAGCCTCTGGATCCACTCCCTTTCGACTCTCAATCTCTGGAACCCGGACCATCCCATCCGGGACTCCAGGCCTGAGATCTCCAGGATTTTTTTTTTTAAAAGGGAGGTTCAGGAAAGGTTTTCTCTGATGTGGGTTTAAAACGAGGGGAAGGCCCGAGAACAGTGCCTGTTCCGGTCTAATTCATATGGACCTAAACAAGTGGTGGAAATCAATAAAAGGCCAATAAAACGAGCCCCTCAGCTCCCCGAGGGTCCAAGAGGCCCCGGAATTGGTCCGTGTGGATAGGATAAAAAATATATATAAATATCATGCATGTTATGGTATTCACTTAAAAACACTAAAAGTGCCCCAAAGAGGACACAATGTCACTTAAAAATCCACACTTTATAAAACCAAGTCCGATAATGACCACACTTTAAAAGATAAATAAATAAAAGTCCAACTTGGACCAACCAAGTCTATTCCCACCCACAGATGCCCAATACGGAGTCCTAGACCCTCACTAGGGCACCGAGGTGGCTGAAGTTGTTGGGCCAAGCAAAACCGTAAAATCACTGGACGCACACACAAGAGGTCTAAAAGTGACGAGTGGCCTTTCCCTCAAAAGAACCCCAGGATAAAAAACCTCAAATAAAAGTAACCCTACGGTCTGCGCAAAGCAACAAACAAAAAAACTAAAAAATGTTCAATTCCTCCTAACGTTTCGACTCATTAGTCTTCTTCAGAGGAGTTGTGGAGGTGAAATGACAAAAGGTTCTTTTTTATATGAGGAACACCTCCATGTGTCAGGTCCTCTGATTGGTGGACACTAATTTTCCCACCTGGAGGGTCAAGTGACAACTGGGTGTCATCTCCTCTAATTGGTACCTGGAATTGATTATGGCTTCCAGCTGGGACTCATTTAATTCAAATGTTTGGTCCCAAGTACCGAAAAGGTAGAACAAGAAATAAGAGAAAAGAGAAGAGGGAAATAACAAAATAATACAAAGATGAAGTAATAAAAACATGAGGAAAGAACCAAAGAAAGGGGTAGAAAACCCAAGCTGTGGAAACCCAAGCTGTGGAAACAAACAATTGTTACCACCACAAGAACTACCAAAACCAAAAGCAACAGACGCTTTTCGATTTTGGGCATGTTCCCAATCCTGGATAACCAACTCTTGGCACTGGCTGGTTAGGATTATTCGTTAATTTTCTTCGTCCCCGTAGTGGCGGACAGAAGTGATGCACGGGCACAAGAGTTGTAGACCATCCAGGAGTTTAGTGGAACGAAACCACATATTCCGAGAAGTCTACAGGACCTCGTTCAAGCCAGATGGCGTTGCCGTTCCCAGCCTCTGGATCCACTCCCTCTCGGCTCTCAATCTCTGGAACCCGGACCATCCCATCCGGGACTCCAGGCCTGAGATCTCCAGGTGTTCCCTCCCATGTTCCCGAAAGTGGGTGTATAGAGCCTGGGGCCTCCGGTTTATTTCGTATAAATGTTGTTTGAGGCGGAGGTGGAGTGTGTTTTTAGTCTGTCCAATGTATATATTTTTGCAGGCCGCACAGCGAATCGCGTACACCAGATTGGCCTCTAGGTTCTGGACCTCCGTCCTGATGGAGCGCAAGAAGGTCCTGCTGTATCCCCTCGTCCTCAGTACTCTGAAGAGGATCTTGGTGGCCGTCTGCACATTGTCGATCCTCGTACAGATTCTGCTGAATCTCAATATCTGGGACTTCACTATTCCCCTATATGTATGCCTCGGGTGATAGCTCGTCCTGTGAAGCAGAGCGTGAATGTCGGTGGATTTAAAAAACACTTTGGTGGCCAAGTCTCAAGCTGTATGGATTTTTGCAGAGGGATGTAATGTTGGGTGTTTTGGAGTTGCCTCAGTGCCTCTGTTGAGTACTGGGCTTTATCCTGGATTACTATTTTTGACCCCTTGTCCGCTGGTTTTAAAACCAGATCCGAGTTCCTTCTGAGCCTTGCCAATGCCCTGCGTTCTTCAGCCGTCAAGTTATCCCTCTCCCCGGAACCTTCCTCAAGGCCCGTAGATCCCCCTCTATTGCCTCCTTCACTGGGCCCGCCAACCGGTCCCAATTGGGTTCCCAGTTGGAGGGCTCAGTGAACAGCCTTGATGTAGAGCTCCCAGCGAAGCCAAAGTAATTTAGTAACTAGCCTCCTGTGGTAGTTGTAAACGTCTCGTCTCAGCTCGGCCGTGTCCATTCCCAGTGGAGTCGGGATAAAAAATAGTCCCTTCTACAACAAGGTGAGTTCCGGACCGGAGAGGGTGTATGAGGGACAGATTGAGGACATTGGACTGTGTGGGGGTTTGAGGTCTCGGTCCCCCCATTGTTAGTTTAACTGGGTCAACCAGCTCTCTAAGATACGAGAGGCGGTGGCCCCAGTCCAATGCACCAGGCCGTTGCGGTTCACCTCGAAGAGCCTCTCCAAGGATCTATAGCTGTTTCTGATGATGTTGTTAAGTTGGTCGAGACGGTGTTGAGCGGCAGATGGAATATGGCTAGAGTACTGAATGATAGGTATAAAAATCTCCGCTAGAGGGAATTTCCTGTGCGTCTCTGCTGCGAGTTGCTGCAACTGTTTGTTGATAGTTGCGACCTCATTCACCCTAAAGGTGCGTTCACACCAAAAGCAAAACAATTTTTTCGCGCGACCAAATCCCATGAAAAGTCAATGTACAGATGCGTGTGGCTGCGATAGACGTGATATTTTCCCGGGCGGCGAGTTTGGGGCGACGCATTTACAGCGTTTTCAGCGGCACAATTTTCGCCCCGAGTTGAAATATTTCAACTTTGAGGTAGTAATCTCGCAACTCGGGCCAATCAGCTCTTGAGTTCCACTCTCGTAGCGCTGGAAGCGGAAATCTTTCAGATGTAACAGTAACTTCATCAGTGGAAATTACCGAGCTGAGTGAGCCTACGGGTGATGTCATGAACCCAACACGAGGGCGTTAGTGTGTGGGATGTCCACAACAAGTATGAAGCAGAACTAGTGGTTAGTTATTCATGGTGGATGAAGGAGATGATAACGGTCTTTACGGAGACGAGACACGGGGATAAGCCCCGTCCCTCACGGAGCGTCTCGACGCTCATGGTGAGAACACGGTGAATGGTCGAGCGAGTAAACTCACGCGTTTTGGGCGACGCGAAAAATAGTTTCGCTTTTGGTGTGAACGCACCTTAAGGCAATTGTTGAGGCCCACAGCCAGAACCACTTTCTGAACCCGAGGGTGGGTGCCAAGTTGTTTCATTCACCCCCCAAGGTGGTGAAGCTGCGCCCCATGAGAACTATGGATCTTCACCAACACTCGGGGATCCTGGACAGGTTGGAGTCCCTCAGCATGACCACCATCCCCTCACCCAATTCCAGCGTCCAGGCGGCAATCTTTTGCCTTTCCACTCGGTACCTAATGGGTTGCTGCAGTGGGGGCCTTGTAGGACCCTCCGAACCCGAGGGTGAGACCGTGTCACCCAGGGAAGCCTCCCCCCGTCGGACTGGGCCAGTCTCCTGCTCATTAAGTAGGTCAATGAGGACCCTCATGATGTCATTGGTCCCTAACGAGGAAGAGGGGAGAAGGACCGGTAGGCCCCGGCCCCAACCCAGGAGGCGACCCGCTGGAAGACGGCAGTAACCCTTGTGATACTACAGTGGAGGGCCCCCCCTCCTCCCCCAGAAGGCCGAGGAGCATCTCCATATTCAATTCAGTTTATTTGTATAGCCCAATTTCACAAATTACAAATTTGTCTCGGAGTGCTTTACAATCTGTACACATAGACATCCCTGCCCCAAAACCTCACATCGGACCAGGAAAAACTCCCAAATAACCCTTCAGGGGGAAATAAAGGGAAGAAACATTCAGGAGAGCAACAGAGGAGGATCCCTCTCCAGGATGGACAGGTGCAATAGATGTAATGTGTACAGATGGACAGATTTAGAGTTTAAATACAACCCAGAGTAGAAGCGGGAGGGGAACCCGCAGGCCTCGATACAAACCCCCGAGGCGGCCCCCCAGGTGGCGCCCGTCCCCCAGTTGTGATCTCCCCAATCCGGGAGTCCAGCAGGCTCTCATCCCCCGCCACCAGGTCGAAATTGGAGCACAGGTGGAAGGGCATAGGGCCCAAGGGGACCAAGGGTCGAGTGGGCCGGGGAGGGGAACCCGTAGGCTTCGATACAAGCACCCGAGGTAGCCCCCATATAGGCGGCCGCCCCTCAGGTGTGATCTCAGCGGCGAGCTCCTCCTTCCCAATCAGAGAGTCCAGCAGGCTCTCATTCCCGGCCACTAGGTCCATACCAGTGCCCCGATGGGAGGGCGTAAGGGCGAAGGGAGTCGAGGGCCGGACGGGCAGAGCCGACACCGCCCCCTCCGGGTCCAAATGAACCAGCGTTTCCGTAACCACGATGTGCCGAGCCCTCTGGGGCTTGGGGAGTGGCCAGAAGGGAGGCCGAGTCCCCAGTGGGGAGTAAGTCCCCTGGTCCGGGACGGGGAAAAACCATGGTTTAGAAGTCTGTGACGCCCGCTACCGGGTCGCCCGGGTGCCCGACCGAAGTGGTGCACTTGGGGAGTGGTTGTGTTTAGGATTAAACACAGGGCCTGGGACACCATTAGACAGTATCACGGGGCCAGGGTCCAAGAGGAAGTCAGCTCCTGCTCCCAAGTCCAGATCCTGTGCCGGATCCAATAGCCCCCCGGCATTTGCCGGCGGTGGTAGAGGGGGCCACTGATCTCCCTGTCCTAGCAGGCCAGCCGGGGCCATGCCAGGGTCCGCAACATTTGGACTTCAGGTCAACATGGATGTTAAGGTGGAGATGGACCGTACGGTGAGTTTTTTCTTGAATCCCTTCCTCCCAAATAACAGAGCTCTATCTAAGGGGCTACCTGGCTAAAGGGAGGAGATCCCTCCAATAGGAGGGTAATCACCCGGTCGTAGTGTATTTTTAGGATATTCATGTTGGCCTCCATCCATTGGTTGGTATTCGATCTGACCCGAGCTGTAGTCTCCTCATTGGGGGATGAGGGTTTAAAGAACTGGGTCAATTTGTTGACCCGTCTCATCATCCCCAACGGGAATCTATGGGAGTGCAGGGTCTCCTCCACCACCTCTGCATGATGTATAGCTTGTAATAGTTTAAAGTATTTCTTTTCCAGCCTATCCCCCCCATCTCCTCACCCCGGGCCAAAGGTCCGGTGTCCCTCCCATTCCCATGCCCTGGGTGGAAGCGGCGGCCGGATGGAGGCCGGTTTCGGCCCCTGCCAGTCATGGCCCGACTCTCCAACCAGGTCACGTAAGTAGGTATACGTTTGTTTTAATGATGTGTTACAGTATGAGCAGTCTGAGACAAGTATAAGATATTCTGAGCGGATGATTAAAAAATGAAAGAAAAAATGAAAAAGGAGAAAAAACAAATAAAAGGACAATGGGGGGTCTTTTCCTAAATCAGTCGGCTGTTTGGTTCACCAGTTAGTCTTTCCAGGGTGGAAGGACTAATTAATTCCGCGTTAATCTCTCTCCATACACCGAATTGATCCAAAATATACAAACACAAAAGGATATTTTTTGAAATTTGTTTAAAAGTTGTGCTGAAAAGCACAAGGAGGTCAATCCCTCCAAGGGTATATGGGATATTGTGGCAGCTGTCTCCAATTTGGCCTCGGCTGCTGGTGATTGGCAATCAGTCAGCAACCAAGGCCGCCTTCATAAGAGCTCTCAGTTGAGAGTGGGTATGGGAGTGAGCAGACGCGTTGTTGTGCGGTCTGCTCTGTGTGGTGTGCTTGTAAATTAAACAATGTTATCGAACTGAACCCCGTTGTGGTCTGGTAATCCTTGGTGCTTTTGGGGGAAACCCACGGGTGACGGCGAAGGAATCGTCACATATGTTTTTTTCCAAAGAGATTAAATAAATTTTAAAAAAGGTTCAGGAAGGGTTTTCTCTTGTGATGGTGAGATGAAGCCTAATGAGGCATTGAACCACTTCAGCCAATTGGTTCGAGAAAGTGTTCATTTCTCGAAGCTTCATGTGCTCACGAAACCACCTACTGGCCAAGTGCATAATCACAGGCAGCTGTATCTGAACCACATAATGTGATGCATTGAATGTGTGTCTGTTATGGCTGTTGGGAATGACTATGAATTACAAAAATGTATGACTAAATCATTTCTGTACATAAATTATCACATGTGCATCATAAAATATTTTTTGAATGTATTCTGTGTGTAAATGTCCCCAAAATGGTAGTATCATATGACATGGCAGGTTGTGTAATGTTATTATGTCACTTTAGGAAAATGACATGGGCTTAAGCAGGCAGAGGACAGTGAACGTGTGTAACTAGGATGAGGGGACTGAATATGCTTGTGTAACTTGGACAGTGATGTACAGGACAGGGGACATTTTATTCAGAAATAACAGTTTCTCAACAGTTCCATCTTATCACCTATCCTTCTCTCCTAACTCTCCAAAATATCTCCCTCTCTAAACTCTCCAAACTCTCAACCCACATTTTGAATGGAGCCTGAGGGGTTTATATTGCTGTCAAACCTCCCGGCAAAATCTGAACCACTTCACGAAGCAGTCACGTGGGCAGCGAGGCTTCGGACGTCATCATTTTTGGCTCCTCACCTAAATGAAGCAAGCCTCGATACGCGCTTCGAGTTAACGCCCCCTCCATTACTCGACACACGCTTCGAAGCGTCGGCACATCTCGTAACAACACTAGTTTTCTCTGATATTGGGTTTAAAAAGGGAAGCCCCGAGAACAGTACCTGTTCAGGTCTAATTCATAAAGACCAAAACAAGTGGTGCAACTCAATAAAAGAGCCCCTCAGCTCCCCGAGGGTCCAAGAGGCCCCGAAACTGGTCTGTGTGGATTGCGTAAATAAAAACCATGCATGTTTGTGGTGGTCACTTAAAATCACTAAAAGTGCCCTGAAGAGGACATAATATTACACTTAAAAATCCACAATTTAAAAAACCAAGTCCAATAATGACCACACTTAAAAGACAAATAAGTAAAAGTCCAACTTGTACCAACCAAAATTATCCCCACCCACAGATGCCTAATATCGGAGTCCTAGACCCTCACTAGGGCACCGAGGTGGCTGAGGTGCGTTGGGCCAAGTAAAACCATAAGATCAGTTGATATGCACACACAAGAGATCTAAAAAACGACCGAGTGCCCCTTCCCTTAAAAAAACCTTAAATGAAAGCAACCCAACTGTCTGGGCAAAGCAAAAAACCCATAACATTTCTAATTCCTCCTAACGTTTTGACTTTTCTTCTTCTTCAGAGGAGTTGTGGAAGGGAAATGACAAACAGGGGCATATATATGAGGCGCATCTCCAATGGGTAGAATCCTCAGATTGGTGGACACTTGATTATTCCACCTAGAGAATTGAGTGACACCTGGGTATCATTTCCTCTTAATTGGTACCTGGAGTTAATTGTAACTTCCAGCTGGGACCCATTTGAGGATATAATGTTTGGTCCCGAGTACAGAATAAGGTAGAAAAAGAAAAAGATGATACAAAAAAAGAAAATAAATTAAAAAATGAGCAAAGAATCTGAGAAGGGGGTAGGAAACCCAAGCTGTGGAATCAAGCAATTGTTACCACAAGAAATACCCCAACCAAAAGCAATGTTCACTTAGATTTTGGGCATGTTCCCACTCCTGGATAAACAACTCTTGGCACTGGCTGGTTTGGATTATGTGGTTAGTTTCCTTCGTCACCGTAGTGGCGGACAGAAGAGGTGCACGGGCACAAGAGTTGCGGACCATCCAGGAGTTTAGTGTATCCATCTATACATATGTGTGAAAACCCACATCTATATAATAGGCTTAATAGAAATAACAAACGAGTCCGAGGAGTCTATAGAACCTCGTTCAGACCAGCCGGTGTTGCCGTTCTTAGCCTCCGGATCCACTCCTTCTCTGCTCTCAGCCTCTGGAAGCCAGACCATCCCATCCGGGACTCCGGGCCGAGATCTCCAGGTGTTCACTCCCATGTTCCCGAAAGTGGGTGTACAGCATGGGGCCTCCGGTCTATTTCATATAGGTGTTGTTTGAGATGGCGGTGGAGAGAAGAAAAAAAACTACTTATGAGTCCCCCCACGTCCACCCGAAGGCTTTCGCAGTTAGTGGAGACCCAAGGAAATGCACGGGCCGGCGAATATTATTTAGACATGCCTCGTCCGGTAGATCTTCAACCCACTAACCCCGATCGTGACTGTGTGCTTTAACGGAATCCGGTCAAGGTACAGGTCGAGGTCCGGTACAAGGTTAGAGTAAGGGCTAGAGTCAGAATTGCTATAGTAAACCGAATAAGAACACCCACACACCACCCCCTAAAAACCAATCGTAAAACAACCAGGATCGAAAACTCAAAATTCAGAACTCTAGATTCTAAACCTCAAATTTAAGATTCCAAACTCCAACATCCAACCTTCAAATTCCAAACTCCAAATCCCAAAACGAGAATTTTGAAATTCAAAACCTCAGAATTCAAACTTAAAAACTTTTACCCCTTCAAACCAAAAAGAAATTTGAAATTCAAACCGTCCGCTTCAAGCTAAGTCTCCGTTTGTTCTGATGCGTCATTGTATATTTTTATATTGAGCCTCTGGCTTGTTAAATTGCAACATTTAATGGTGTTTGATGAACATCTAACCTAAGTAATTAAGAGTAACCCTTTTCTTTTTCAGACTTCCCAAAAGGAACCAGTCATCAGTAGTGGATCTCAAGTTCATCGAGTGTTTCGGCCCTCACTAGACACTCACTTGAGTTGGCCCTCCCAGGGTGTACAAGTCCTGGAATTATGTTATCCAATGAAAAGTCTGAAAGGGTCACTGAATAAAGTTTTTTTGACGTAATTGTTCTAGTTTATTCAGATGAACCTGTCTAAGGTATTCCGCTTGAAATCGCTTAAATTTCAACAAATTTATGTTTAAGCCAAACCATTCCACTTGCAATAAATATGTTGGTTCTTTGGTCCTCTTTAAATAAGTCTTAAAATATATAAGAATTAGAGAGTTAAACGGGAAAGTAAGATACTCCATTTAACCTCTCATATTGAACCAGTACTTGTGTCCCATACAACGCACAACTCCAAGACTGGTCTTCCTGTATAACCTATTTAAAGAAACCTCATAAATTAAGGGTCCCTCACCTAAATACCAACAAAATGAAAATCCCAGAACCTTACATACGACTGTATTCCAAAAGGAGTTCTCCGTAACCCATATACTTACCAAAGAAGGACTTCAACGAAGAGCAGATCGACCTGTCAAAATTCACCTCCACCCCATCCCCCGCAACGCCCTGTTCACTCATGGTTCTCCGAATAATCAATATTTATTTTATTACTACCCCTCCACATCTCTCCTTCTACGGTGGGGAGGGGGCCCCACCACATGGAATCCTAATCATAACAACAACCACACCACCCACCACCCCTCCCCCTCCCACTGCCCTGGCGCTTTATGGTCCCGATTTCTTTAAGGGTCGTGGGGTCGAACGCTCTCCCCCGAACGAGACCTGTGACCCCAACCGCCCGTTGGGTCTAAGGGACCGTATCAGATGGGAACCTGCCAGGAAAGGGGGCCCGAAGGGGGGACCCCGCAGCCGCACAGGTCTCCCCACCGGTCCCCTGGCCTTCACCGGAGTAACCCGGGCGTGCTTCGGTGCCTCTAGCTCCATAGCCACCGGCTCCGAGGCCGGAGGCTCGGTCACCCCCGACACTACCGGAGGCCGGGCAGGGGGGGACCCGAAAGGAGGGGCGGGGGGGGCCCGGTCCGCCTCCCCGGGAGACGACCCAACCCCACCTCCTCCAAAACCTCCGTGGCTTTTTTAATGGTCTCCGGATCCACCGATCTGTATTTTTTTTTATACAGCCACTTGGTGGCCACCTCCCATGCCTGTCGGTGGTCCACCCCTTCCACCCGCCCCAGGTCCACCTTTACCCCCCCGATCACCTCCTCATAGTGACCCTCCAGGATCTGCAGATTTGTCTGCAGCCAATGCATTGCACTACCCCGTAGCAGAGTCGCCGTGGTCACCTTGGGGGAGGCCGGGCAGACTACCCCCGCCAAATATTCCCTCACACGGGCCAGGGCCCTCGGGACCTCATCCGTCCTGGCCCCCTTCCTGAAATAGCCCAGATGGTGATGGGCCCTCAAAAGATCAAACATCAGCCTCGTCTCCGTCTGGAAGGCTGAATATGGTCTGGTCATCGCTGTGGCCCGTTTTAACCCAACTATCTGTGGAAGGGGAAACAAATATATACTCATAATAATGATATGACGATAACAATAACCACCCCCACAGAAATACGGAAATAATAATCATCATCCTAACCAATAACCACCACCCTCCCCAGCCTCAAACCATCCTATTGGGGTAAGAGTTAGGATTTTTTAGGCTCAGGGTTTAGGATCCGGATTTAACATTTGGAGTTTTTTTAAGGGTTAGGGTTAGGTTTTACCCTTCCCTCTGTTTAAAAGAGGGGAAAAATGGTGCAAACCAGCAGGGAGCAGAACTGAAAGGGGAGGTGTATGGTTGCACCAAGAACCCTTCCTCACCCTGTTAGGCGAGTCTGCATACCTGCCCGTCACTCCACCCCGGGGAGAGTCAGGAGGTAGGAGGAGTCTAATCTAAAGCTAAACCTTGAAAGGTTAGGGTTATTCGTTTTTTTCTTCGTCCCCGTAGTGGCGGACCGAAGTGATGCACCGGCGCAAAAGTTGCGGATCATCCAGGAGTTCAGTGTACAAAAACCCACAATTCCGAAAATTCTATGGGATCTCGTTAAGGCCAGACGGCATTGCCGTTCCTAGCCTCCAGATCCACTCCCTTTCGGCCCTCAGCCTCTGGGGGCCAGACCAACACATCCGGGACTCCAGGCCCGAAATCTCCAAATGTTCTCTCCCATGTTCCCGAAAGTGGGTATTTAGGGCATAGGGCCTCCGGTCTATTGTATATAGATGTTGTTTAAGGCGGAGGTGGAGTGGGTTTTTTGTCTGTCCAATATTATTATTTTTGCAAGCCGCACAGCAAATAGCATACACCAGATTCGCCGACTAAGTGGAAGAGTTGGCGAATCGGGGCCATACATCAAGGCAAGGGTTGAAGAGGAACTTGGAAGTTCGAAAGTGAGGGTTCCTGGTTGCTGGCCTTCCACCCTGGAGTGAGGCATGGACCAAAAGGTCCTTTAGGTTTGTATTCCTCCGGAATGCTATGATGGTTTTATAGTTTTGCAATGGCTCGATGGCCTGACGGAGTTCCTGAAAGTGTTTCCGTATGGCACTGCCCATGCTCAAAGAGGCTGGTGTGAAGGTTGTAACGAAGGGGACCAGGGAAGGACCTGGTTGAGCTCCACCAGGCGGTCGGCCCAGTCCCTCTAGGCTCTGGATCTCTGTCCTGATGGAGCGCAAGAAGGTCCTGCTGTATCCCCTTGTCCTCAGGACACTGAAGAGGATCTTGGTGGCCGTCTGCACATCCTCGATCCTCGTACAGATTCTGCTGAATCTCAATAATTGAGACTTCACAATTCCTCTATGTATGCCTCGGGTGATAGCTCGTCCTGTGGAGCAGGGCGTGAGTGTCGGTGGGTTTAAAAAACACTTTGGTGGCCAAGCCTTCCTTTCCCGGGTCCGTACCTACTATAAATATCTTAAAAACCTGTCCAAAAATTCGATTCGTTCTGGCTGCAGGTTGTCCTTTACTGAGATACTTGGATGATGCTGGTTCAGAATCTGGACAAACTGGCGGAACTCCGTCGCCGAGTGAGTCCAGACTCCGAACACATCATCCAAGTATCTCAGGTAGACGAGTGGTTTCTTGAGGCATTTGGGCAGCACCGTAAGCTCCCAGTCCGCCATGTAGATATTGGCGTACGAGGGAACGAACCTCTTGCCCATCGCAGTCCCATGCGTTTGCAAGTAAATTCTGGAGTCAAACTCAAAATCATTACACCTAAGTCCCAATTCCAGAGGAGTCATCAAGGCCTCATCCGGTCTGGTAAGATGTTAGGCGAGTCTGCATACCTGCCCGTCACTCCACCCCGGGGAGAGTCAGGAGGTAGGAGGAGTCTAATCTAAAGCTAAACCTTGAAAGGTTAGGGTTAGGTTAGGAAAAAGTGGGGTTCCCCAAGGAGAACCAAGAGAGGCACTGGCACTAGGGGGCTCAAGGTTTGTTAGAAGAGGGGGGGGGGGAATTGTTTATAAAAGGACAGGGCCGGGCCCAGCTCGGCAGCAGAAGAGGAGGAGACCAGGGAATATCTTAAAAGAAATGGATGCCTCCCAGCCAGTACCGACATTTAATGAGAACCTGTGGTGGGGATAAGAACCTGTTAGAGGATATAAAAAGGACAAGAAATAAATATAGATGGAAATAAAGGAATCCAAGAGAAGGGACCCGACAGGTGTGTAAGAGTGGAGGTTGGAAGCATCCGAGGTAAAAAAAAAAAAGGGGGGGGGGGGGAAGAGAAGGGAGTTTATTTAAAATTTCTCGTTCAGCCCGTCAGGGTCTATAGTCCCCAGTCTGTGGATCCACCTCCTCTCTGCCGCCTGGCGGTGGGCCCTGCTCCACTGCCTGTTGCCCTCCAGGCCCAGGCTCTGGAGGCCGTGGAGTTTAAAATGCACATAGAGGACGCTGGTGCCCTTCCCACTGTTGATCATGTAAAGGTGCTGCCTAATTCTCAGCTGCAGCTGGTTGCCCGTCTCCCCCACATACAGTTTGCGGTAGGCCCTGCACCGAACAGCATAAATCACATTGCTGGCTGTCGGTAGCAGGACCTGATCCACGTTAAAACCAATTCTCGATTGGGGGTTAAACATGTGGGGAAGACTAATCAAACCGATCTCCGATACCCGAAGCGCTTCCCTCCCGGTCTCTTTTTTATTTAGGTTTGTGTGGACCAGGATGTCCTTCAGGTTTTTGTTTCTCCTGAAGGCGGAGATCACCCGGCTGGCCCCCAGGGCGGCGCAGTGTTCCCTCGTCCCGTTGAAGTCCTGTTTGATATTTGTAATAAAAGACTGGATCCCTTCGGAAAATGTTAAGACCAACGGGACAAGGGAGTGGGCCGGTGGTTGGGCTGTGTATTTGCCGTCCCTGAAGGCCACGGCGACCTCCGCCTTGATTGTTCGGAGGAAGCGCCTCGAGTATCCCCTGAACCTTAACGCGCCAAACAAGGTGCTGGTTGCCTCCTCCACGTGGAGTGGGAGGGTGCAGATTCTATGGAACCGGATCAGCTGGGACTTGATGAGGCCTCTGTAGGTGTGTTTGGGGTGATAACTGGATTTGTGTAAAAGGGCATGTCGGTCGGTGTTTTTGAAGACCTTGGTGGCCAAGGTCTTGCCGAGGTCGCTGGATTCCTGGAAGAAGACCCTGGTGTCGAGGAACTCAACGGACAGTGCTTATAGATTATGTTTTATTTTGATGTGGGGGTGGTATGTGTTGAGGATGTTGAGAAAGGTGTGGAAGTGGTCCACCGGATGGTCCCAGAGGCCGAAGATATCATCCAGGTACCGGCAATAGAGAAGTGGTTGGTGGATGAGTTTGAGAAAAGCCGTCCTCTCCCAATGGGCCAGATAGATATCCGCATAAGCGGGGGAATACTTCCGGCCCATGGCACACCCGCAGAGCTGGAGATTGTGTTCGTTATTGAAGGTAAAGTCATTCCGAGTCAGGGTAATATGGAGTAGCTGGATGATTTCAGAGTCGGGTCTGGGAATTGGCGGAAAATGTCCTGTGTGGCAATGAGGCCCAGAGTGGTTTCTATGTTGGTGTAGAGGGATTCGATATCGATGGTGAAGAGGAGACTATGTGGGGGTACCTTGTGGTGTCGGATTTTATTGACGAATTGATATGTGTCTTTGAGGTAACTGGGGTGGAGTTTGGAAAGGGGGTTAATGAAGTGGTCAATGTATTCTGTAATGTGATAGGACTCGGAATCGCAATCGCTGAGTATAGGTCGACCGACCGGAACAACAAAGGGGACCGTCCAAGTCTCAGGAGGCTTGTGAATCTTGGGGAGCAGGTAGAAGAGGCGAGGCCTAGGTTCGTCCGGACCGTCCAGGTAGTGTTTTTGTTTAATGGTGATGTAGCGGTTGTTATGGAGGCTATGTGTAATGTCTCTAATCAAGTGTTGTGTTTCTAACTGAAGTGGGTAGAGGAGTGGTGCATAGTATGTTATTTAATTGTCTTTCTGCTTCTAATATGTAATTGTCTGTCCTGTAAAACAATTTGGCCCCCCTTGTCTGCCGGTTTAATCACTGTTTGCTATTACCTAATGTTTTAAGAATGTGTTTGTGTTGTAGACCAGGGATTCCCAAAGTGTCTCTAGGGGGTGCGCGAGAGGAAAATGTAATGGTGGTCTAATGGTGTAATTAATATTAAACATTCTCAGGGCTCTCAAGTGTCACGCATTGAGCATGAGACTCACGCATTTCGGTCTTAACTCGCGCACTCCCGCGATACATCGTATTTCTCACACTGAAAAAAACTCTCGGCTATTTAATGTTTGAATGCAGGGGTGCTCAATACGTCGATCGTGGTCGCCGCAGAGCTCCGACGCCGGTCTGCGCGCATCGGGACGGAGCAAAGAAAAAGTCACTACCCCCCCCCCGTCAACAACTCTTCTCGGAGCAAAGAAAAAGTCACTCACAAGGCGTGGGGCATTGGGGGTGCGTGAACCCGGTCGGGATGTAGAAGGGGGTGCGTGGCCTAAAAAGTTTGGGAACCGCTGTTGTAGACTAATATTGACCTTCGTGGGGTGCCAGTCTCGCAATGTTGCTAGGTTTTTCTGAATGAGGAGTTTAATTGCTGGTGAAGTGGTGGTGGTGTGTGGTTCCCAGGTGGACGGTCCGGTGAAGGGCACAGGCTCTCGCCTCGGGGCTCCCCAGAAATGTTCTTTCAATTTGAGCCTCCTGTGGAAGGTATGGAGGCCCCCTCTGAGCTCCGGTCGGGTGGGCGGTTTGGGGGTTGGAATGAAGGTCAGGCCTTTTTCCAGTATCTCCAGCTGTGCCGGTGTGAGGGAGAGAACGGAACTGAGGTTGTTGATATTTGAACTGGGGGGAGGTGTGTGGTCACCTTCCTCCCCCGCTACCAGTTTAACTGAGCCAGTACCTGAATATCACTCCGGCCATCCGGGACGTCCAGTGGATGTCATCTTTGGGGTGGACTTTAAAGAGGAGTGGATTGATGTCTGATAGGGAATTGTATTTGTTGGAGATGAGGTCATTGAGGTAAATGAGGCGTTGTTGAATGACAAGGGGTAAGCGGGGGGATAAATTGAGCAATGGAATGTAAATGGTGGCATTGGGGAAGACGCGGTGGGCTGTAAAGTGGAGTGCTTGCAGTTGCTTACGGATTGTGCTGTTGGGTTAAGCAGTTAATGATGCCTGCTGAAATAATGAGTTGAAGTGTATGTGGTTCCGGGTTATGGTGAATTAGGAGTTCGGTGAGGTGACTGAAACCGGCTCCGGGGTAGCTGTCCACTTGTATGTCGGGGTGTGTGAAAGGGGGGATGCAGGAGAGGTTTGAGTCCCATAGGAAAAGGGTCCTCTTCCTGACCTCCAGCGACCAATCTCTGTTTTGAAAGAATGTCTTGAGGTGTCTGTGTGGTTCCGGGCGTCCCAATGAAACGGGTGGGGCCAAAGGCCCGGCGGCCCCCGGGGGCGTCACCGGTGTGGGTTCAGCCACCCCAGCGCCCTCGTTGTTAGGCCCGGCGGCCACCAGAACCGGCTCCCCCTGATGGGGGGGATAATGTGGTGTCTGAGGGGGGAGAGGCGTAAATATTTTGGCTGTTGGGTACTATGATGTTGTTCTATGGGGGTGTATCCTGGTGCTGGAAGAGTTTTGGTGTGTAATGGGTGAGGGGGAGGAGACGGGCGAGAGGGTGCCGGCGGGGCGCCCTGCCCTTCACCCCTGCGGCCGCCTGGCTGGTCGCTGCGGGAGGGTATGGACCTCCGCTTTGACCCTCCGCTGTGGGCCGCGTCTGGGGTTAGGCTGGGGGGCCCCGCCCGGGTCCCCCGTGCCCTCAATGGGGGTACAGAGGCCTCTGGGGTGGGGCAAATGAGGGGAGGTGGGGGGGGAGGAGAAGTCGGAGGAGGAGAAGAGTAGGGGAGAGTCAGGGGGAGGAAGCGGAAGTGAATGAGGGAGGGAGAGGGGGAGGGGAAAACCGGGGGGCGGGTGAAGTGATAAAGGCAGGAATCGATGGGGGAGAAGGGGAGATGGCCGGGGGGGGGGGGGGGGCTGCTGTGGGAGAGGTGGAAAGAGGGGAGGAGGGAGCGGCGGGAAGTCCAAGGTTGAGAGTCGAGAACGTGGAGCCTCCCCCCCGTCAACCGGGTTCCCAGTGTGGATCAGGTCCCGTAGTGTGTTAATAGACGAGGGGGTGAGCTTCCTACCATATCTCGACCTCCCCCACTGGACCGCTCTCTCCAGACAGGTGGAATTGAACGGGGGAATTTTGTCCAACACCCCCGCGATAACTGAATCATAATGAGTTTGTAATATATGTATGTTATGGAGCATCCAGTTGTGGGTGTTGTCCTGAATTTTAAGCCGGGTTATTTCGTTGGGTGAGGAGGGTTTGATGAAGGAGGTGAGGCAGGCTACCCCCTCATCATGCCCTGGGGGAATGTGTTTGTGTTGGTAAGAATTTCGGAATGGTTGAGGGCCTGCAGGATTTTGAAGTAGGTTTTGGACTGTAAAAAAAGATGTGTGGGGATGGTTCTGGGCCTCCCTCCCCGGCGGGGGGCGGGGGCCTGGGAGGTGTGGTGCCTCCCTATGCTCAACCCCCCCGGGGGGAGGGGAGCCCAAAAGTGAAAAGCGGTTTTGGAGGGGAATGGCCATTTCAGACGTGCTGTGGAAGTGGAGGGAAATAGGGAGATGGAGGAGAGAAGGAAGGGAGGGGAGGGGGGGGGGGTGTTTTAATTTTTTGGTTTTGGGAAGACAAGTCCAGCTGATCTCGGGGTTAATAAATAGGTATGCAATTTGTGATAAAAGCCAGCACCAAGTTGATTATTAAAAAGGCCACCTCAATGCCACAATAAAACGAGATAAAACACAAAACCAGTCAAAAAATTAAATTAAATAAACAATAATAATAATATTTTTAAAAAGCAATAAAAAAAATCAAATAAAAGGAAACGAGACGCCCGAGAGCGATGCAGTGTCAATGGAAAAGTGGGGAAGGAGTAGGGAACAGTGTTCCCCTGGTAGTATGCCAGACGGGTGGCCAAGGTACCCTGTGTTTCCCCCACAGAGGTCCTTTCTGCACAAATTACATCTAATGAGATACACACAGTTAGTGTTCCAGGCAGGCACGTGCACAGATAGAGCCCTAGTGGTGCTCAAGCACCAGCCCTTTTGCCCTGGATGAGAAAAGTGCCCTTTTTGCTGGAGCCCACTTTTTTCATTCATCCGTATTTAAGAATAAAAGTTACTCTCTGTCATCGAGTCCCCCCAAATGTGTTTTCATATCCGACGGGGCATTTATCTGAGTTCTTGTGAGAATTTCGCCCCGACATGCTCCGCGACGCTCACGAGACCCCCCTCCCCCTCCCCCTGCCGCGTCCCTCCCTCCTCCTCCTCCGCGCAGTGCTCCTCACACCACTAAACGGGTGCACCTCCTTCTCCTCTGACCCGCAGCACCAGACACACAGGGCTCTCAAGTTTTGAAGACAGGCAAGAGTGACACATCCATCATCCCGACGTTGTTTTGTGATAAATCGACCACAACATTAGCGCTGCTGAAAACATGACGTCATGACTGGTCCGACGTTTCCTAAAAAAATAAACAAACAAAAACTCACGTAATCTGTGATTTCAGAGCCTTGTCCAGCTGTTTACTGACGTTAGTTATGTTTAGAGAATAGAGACCATAATAAGGACCACTGCTCTTGTCTGTTGTCTATCAATATCGCTTATTTTGAAAATTACGTAAGGGCAATACGGATCCGTATCAGACCAGCGAGGAGGGCAATACGTGGCTGGCATGACGACCCATTAGCCAATCAGAATGCTTGTCCTGTTGTTGCTATATAATAATTCATCTTTATTCATAAAGAAAATGTAAGCTAGCGGTCTGCTGCTGCCCAGAGGAGACGCAGGTCGAGGACAGCATCATCAGTGTAATGCTGCTTATGCTTCAACTCTGTCAGAATTTTTTTTGGCATTGGGTGCCCTTTTTTTTGGTTTGAGCACCTGCCCCCCAAAATGTCTGTGCACGTGCCTGGTTCCAGGTTCCGGAAACCCTGTAGTTTATAGGGTTTTTTTGTGGCATAATTCGTGGTCTTTATGTTCCCCTGACCTATCTTGACCCCATCCCTCCGGGGCATCTTGGCCCGGACCAACATGTCCCTGAGATTAGGGTTCCCTTTGTAGGCTGCGATTACTCATCGTACATTTTGCCCGGGTATCCTCCAGGATTTCCTCAAAGTTTTGTTTGGCAATTTTAATGGTTTTTAGGCCCAGGGAAGAAAAGGTGGTAACAAACGGGACCATGGAAATATCCGCCTCTCTTTTTGCCTGTCCCTTACGGGCCCCAATACCTTCCTGCGTTTTCCTTTGAATGCCCCTCAGCGTTGACCTATTGTATCCCCTCTGTATTAAGGCTTTAAACAGGATGGAAACTGCTGTGTTGTAGTCCGAGATTTGAGAACAGATGCGTCCAAAGCAGGTCAGTTGAGACTTTACTATCCCCTGAAATGTGTGATGGGGGTGAAAACTTGTATGATGTAGGAGGGCATGCGAGTCCATAAATTTAAAAGAAACCTGTGTCCAATCTACCCGAGGTCCTGAATTTGGTACCTTTATAGGTCGTCACATCCAGGAAGTCTATTTCCTTCGAACTGGTCATCGCTTTCACCTTAATCGAGGGATGATGATTATTCAGAAAGGCCTTGAATTCTGCTTTCGAGTGATCCCATGTCCCCCATATGTCATCCAAATAACGGAAGTAACTAAGGGGGCGATTTGGGAAGAACCGTTTCCTCCCAGGTGGTCATATATATATATATTAGGGCTGTCAATCGATTAAAAAAATTTAACTAATTAATCGCACATTTTGAAATTGCGATTAATTAATCGCGATTAAAAGTTAAAAGTTCATTCTTTTTTAAGACAAAACTTCACACAGAGCTGTGTTTTCAAAGAGGCTCCTACCTATAAAGTGCCAGCGAGGTATTTAATATCGTGGATGATAAATTGTTTCTTCAGTGAAACATCAGATTAGTAAAAAAAAGAAGTATATTGAGACCCCATTGGTCCTGTCATCTTTAACATTGAACACAGCAGAACCAGTGGCCTTGATAACTGACTGACATTCAAATATGGAGGCTGGGCTCATTTTATACTTTTTTGTATACATTTTACGAAAAAAATTAAATTCACCGTTTAACCCTTGTGTTGCCTTCGGGTCATTTTGACCCGAATCAATATTACACCCTCCTGCCGCCTTCGGGTTAATTTGACCCCATTCAATGTTTAATGTCGGTGTGTTCTTTCGGTAGTCAACAAACAAACATAAAGTGCCTCACACTTAAACTTGGAAAATAATATTAATTCTAATAATTTTCTGGAGGTTTTAATTGCTGGCGTCAAATTGAACCCAAAGGGTAAAATATGTTAATAAATATAAAGGTAACAGGAGGGTTAAACATTGAATCGGGTCAAAATGACCCAAAGGCGGGGGGAGGGTTAAATATTTAATCGGGTCAAAATGACCCGAAGGCAACACAAGGGTTAAAAGTGTTTCCCTTCAAAGACAAAACTTCACACAGAGCTGTGTTTTCAAAGAAGCTCCTACATATAAAGTGCCAGCGAGGTATTTAATATCGTGGATGATAAATTGTTTCTTCAGTGAAACATCAGATTAGTAAAAAAAAAGAAGTATATTGAGACCCCATTGGTCCTGTCATCTTTAACATTGAACAGCAGCAGAACCAGTGGCCTTGGTAACTGACTGACATTCAGATATGTCACGTTAACCCTCTGGGAGGCTGGGGGCATTTTATACATTTTACAAAATAAATTAAATTCAATGTTTAAAGTCTTTTGCATGTGACACACCCCCACGTGTTATACATCAAACATTCCAGAACAATCTCAGCTCTGAAATGAGCCTCATTGTCCTCGCGCCGTGTCCTCTGGTTCTCTGACTGACAGGCTGCTAAATGAGCCTAACCTGTGAGGTGGGAGGTCCTTTGTGATTTACTGAGTGTTCATTGGTTTTTTTTCCCCCGTGACAGACAAACGGATTGACCAATCACGTTGAAGGTTTCGTGTGTCGCGTTCTTTCCGCGCCGCGTCACCCGACATGTCGCCCCTCCGTTCCTCTGTGTCTCAGAGGGGGAGACGGGAGGAAGGAGGAGCAGGAGGAAACCCGACTGATTCATCCACGAGTTAAACTGATTGCTGCTCCTTATTTTCGCGGAGAAATGATTGTTTTAAAAACGGAAACAGTGTCAAACCGCACTGGCGCAGTTTTTAAAAAAAAAACTTTTAAAAAAAGTGCGTTAATTGCGTTAAAATATTTTAGTGCGTTAACGCGGCCAAATTAATCGCATAGATTAATGCGTTAACGCTGACAGCCCTAATATATATATCTGCATAAGCGGGGGCAAATTTCTTACCCATTGCTGTCCCTTTAATCTGGAGATATTGTTTACCGTCAAACTGTCATTCCTAGTCAAACTTAGTCTCAGGAGTGTGAGTATCTCCTGGTCCGGCCGGGAGGGGTCTGGGAACTTCACGAGGGTTTCCTCGATAGCCTTCATACCCATGTCTGTGTCAATGTTCGTGTACAAACTATCCACGTCCAATGTGAAGAGCATACAGGGTTCCTGTATTGTAATGGCCCTTACTTTCTGCAGGAAGTCATATGTATCCTTTAGATAGCTGTCATGTTTGTTAGACAAGGGGTTTAGATAGTAGTCCACAAATTCGGCTATTTGATAGCTCTCACTCCCACAGTCCGCCACAATCGGGCGACCCGCCGGCGTTATAAAGGGGATCGGCCAAGTTTCCGGGGATTTATGGATTTTGGGCAGGAGATAAAATTGTGTCTCACGTGGAGTTGGCGTGGTAAGATAACCCTGTTGTGTTTTGGTTATTCTTTTGTCCCTGACCATTGACTCAAGGATCTGGTCTATCTGTTTGGCCGTTTCCATATAAATTGGAATCTCCAATGGGATATAATACCTGGTGTCACTTAGTTGCCTAAGAGCCTCCTGCACGTATTTATCTCTATCCAGGATGACCGTGGCCCCTCCCTTATCTACGGTTTAATGATAATGGATGTATTCTTTTCCAGTGATGTCAAGGCCTGTCTCTCCTCTAAACTGAGGTTATCCTTTTCTTGTTGCGGTATGAGATCCCTGATCCTCACTTTGTCTGCGTCCATCAAGTGAAGGAGATCCAACGGTAAGGATGATAACTCCGGTTCCCAAACTGATTGTGGTTGGAAGGGTCGAGGTTTTGTTTTGGGTTCGTTCCTAAAGGTCGTATGCAACTTGAGACGACGGTGGTATGCCGCTAATTGGATTGATAATTCCTGTCTCTGATTGGGATTCGTTTTAGGCGTTGGGACAAAGGAAAGTCCCTTTTCCAAAAGCCCTTCTTGGGCTGCGTTCAATTGAAATGTTAAAGAAAGATTAATCACAGATTTATGGCTGGCCCCCCCGGAGGCCGCAACCACTGGTGTTATGCTCAGCCAGGATTTCCAATGAGCCCACATTTTGCTGCCTGTATTGGGGGTCCAAAGGGACCCCACCCTAGACCTGGCAAACAATTTCTCCTCCAAGAGGGGGATGGAGTTCAGGGTCTCCTTTATCAGCGAATTGAGATGTTTCAGGTACACTTTGTCCTTACGAGTTAATGACGCGGAAATATTAATAAGGGGAAGCCAAATCCTGGCATTGGGAAAGGTAGCTATAGCTGTTTCCAAGAGTTTCCCAAGCTGCTGATCCATACGGGTTAGATTCGCACTGTCGCTCCCTCCCCGGCCTAAATACAATATCACCGTGTTCACGGCGGGAGAGGTAGGGGTCCTATTTCTGAGAAGAAACGTCGCCTGGTACATGTCCCATCCCGGGTAACTATCCACCTGAATGCTATTATCCGCAATCAGTGGAAGGTAGGCCAGATTGGCATCCCCTATGATTAGAATAGGCCTAACGGGAGTGAGGGACCAGCCCCCTGGTCCGTCACTACCCTCACCCCCATGCCCCTGAAAGGCGTGTGACGGTGATGAGAGATGGTCCTGTGAGATGATTTCAAAGTCCTGGTGCCTCGAAGACTACGATAGAACCCAGGGATAGATTCTTTTCTTTTTCCGGCGGCTGGTACTCAGTCATGAGGAGGTTTTTTGTCCCTTTGGTATGAAAGGTTTAACCCTCAGACCGATACCCCTTAGATCCTCCATGGCCCTAATTACGACTTCTGGGTGTATTACCGTAAATTTATTTGTAAGCCAATTTACTGCTATTTCCCATATGTCCTGACCCTCCCCCTTGTCCAGGCGTGACAAATCCTGTATTACGGTTTTAATCCTAGTCTCATAGACCTCTCCTGCATGCTGTATGTCCCTCTGGGGTCCATGAAAGGCCCTTTCCCCCAAAGGGGTCAAAAGATCAGATTTGGTTGTAAACGGGGGAATAATTACGAGAAGATAATTCCGTATTGTTCTCCAGGCCCCTGGGCCACTATTTGATTGTAAGGCCCTCCTAATTTTGCTAAGGTGGTGGTGGGCTTTGAGTAGACTGAAAACCAGACGCGTCGCTTCCCTGCCGCCGCACAGGTCCCCCCCGCGTAGCCCCCCGGGAGCCCCCCGGTGTCGCCTGCTCCATCTGCTCCACGGCCGGAGGCCCGGCTCCTCCAGACCCCACCCCCGGAGACCCCACAACGGGGAACCCAACCGGGGGGATCTCAACAGGAGGGGGCGGCGGAGGAGGCTCCATCCGCCCCCCCGGAAAACGACCCACCTCCCATCCCAACCCCCTCACCACCTCCCTCGCCTCCCGAAACACCTCCGGATTCACCGGTTTATATTTCTGTGTCAACCATTTGACGGCCACCTCCCACGCCTCCTGGTGGTTCCCTCCATCGAATCGCCTCAGGTCCCTCCTTACTTCCTCAATCATCCCCACATAGTGTCCCTCCAGGATTTGTAGGCTTGTTTTTAGCCATTGTGCGGCACCTCCTTCCAGCAGAACCGCCGTCGCTGGTCTGGGGGCGGCTGGACACACCACCCCCGCCAAGTACTCCTTTACCCGGGCCAACGCCCTTGGGACCGCCTCCATCCGGGCCCCCTTCCTGGCGTAGTCGAGGTGATGGTGAGCCCTCAAGAGGGAAAACATCAACCGCACCTCCGTTTGAAACGCCGTATATGGTCTTGGCATGGTTGTCTCGCTGCTCTTTTTCCCGATTCTCTGCAACAAGAGAGACACAACCGTCCTCATTTGGGGCGAGTGGTTAAGCTTAGGATAACAGTACCACCTTAGGGTTAGGTTTTTAGAATTATGATCAAGACCAGAGTTTGAGGTTCGGCCCGGGTCCCTTTTTCTTGGTTTTCTAGGGTCCGGGCCTGATCAGGCTCTAATCTTATGGTTAGGTCTTACCCTCCCCCCCACTCACACGAGGGGGGGAAAAAAGAAAGCAGAACTGAAAGGGGAGGTGTACGATTGCACCAAGAACCCCTCCTCACCCTGTTTAAGGCGAGTCTGCATACCTGCCTGCCCTCTCCCCCCAGGGGAGAGCCAGGAGGTAGGAGGAGTCTAATCTAAAACCAAATAAGCCCTGACTGAAGTCAACCCGACCTGAATATAGTCAACCCGACCTGAAGCCAACCGGACCCGAATATAGTCAACAAGACCTGAATGAAGTCCACAAGACCTGAATATCGTCAACCAGACCTGAATGAAGTCAACCAGCCCCGAATATAGTCCACCAGACCTGCATCTAGTCAACCAGACCTGAATATAGTCAACCCGACCTGAATGAAGTCAACAAGACCTGAATGAAGTCAACAAGACCTGAATGAAGTCAACAAGACCTGAATGAAGTCAACAAGACCTGAATGAAGTCAACAAGACCTGAATGAAGTCAACCAGACCTGAACATAGTCCACAAGACCTAACCATAGTCAACAAGACCCGAATGAAGTCAACAAGACCTGAATGAAGTCCATAAGACCTGAATATAGTCAACCAGACCTGAATGAAGTCAACAAGACCTGAATGAAATCAACAAGACCTGAATATAGTCAACCCGACCTGAATATAGTCAACCCGACCTGAAGCCAACCGGACCCGAATATAGTCAACAAGACCTGAATGAAGTCCACAAGACCTGAATATCGTCAACCAGACCTGAATATAGTCCACCAGACCTGCATCTAGTCAACCAGACCTGAGTGAAGTCAACAAGACCTGAATGAAGTCCACAAGACCTGAATATCGTCAACCAGACCTGAATGAAGTCAACCAGCCCCGAATATAGTCCACCAGACCTGCATCTAGTCAACCAGACCTGAATATAGTCAACCCGACCTGAATGAAGTCAACAAGACCTGAATGAAGTCAACAAGACCTGAATGAAGTCAACAAGACCTGAATGAAGTCAACAAGACCTGAATGAAGTCAACAAGACCTGAATGAAGTCAACAAGACCTGAACATAGTCCACAAGACCTAACCATAGTCAACAAGACCCGAATGAAGTCAACAAGACCTGAATGAAGTCCATAAGACCTGAATATAGTCAACCAGACCTGAATGAAGTCAACAAGACCTGAATGAAATCAACAAGACCTGAATATAGTCAACCCGACCTGAATATAGTCAACCCGACCTGAAGCCAACCGGACCCGAATATAGTCAACAAGACCTGAATGAAGTCCACAAGACCTGAATATCGTCAACCAGACCTGAATGAAGTCAACCAGCCCCGAATATAGTCCACCAGACCTGCATCTAGTCAACCAGACCTGAGTGAAGTCAACAAGACCTGAATATAGTCAACAAGACCTGAATATAGTCAACCAGACCTGAGTGAAGTCAACAAGACCTGAATGAAGTCAACAAGACCTGAATGAAGTCCACAAGACCTAACCATAGTCAACAAGACCCGAATAAAGTCAACAAGACCCGAATAAAGTCAACAAGACCTGAATGAAGTCAACAAGACCCGAATGAAGTCCATAAGACCTGAATATAGTCAACCAGACCTGAATGAAGTCAACAAGACCTGAATGAAATCAACAAGACCTGAATGAAGTCAACCAGACCTGAATATAGTCCACAAGACCTGAATATAGTCCACAAGACCTGAATATAGTCAACAAGACCTGAATGAAGTCAAACAAGACCTGAATGAAGTCAACAAGACCTGAATGAAGTCAACAAGACCTGACTATAGTCCACCAGACCTGAATATCGTCAACAAGCCCTAAATGAAGTCAAGACCTGAATATAGTCAACCAGACCTGAATGAAGTCAACAAGACTCAAATATAGTCCACCAGACCTGCATGTAGTCAACAAGACCTGAGTGAAGTCCACAAGACCCGAATATAGTCAACCAGACCTGAATGAAGTCCACAAGACCTGAATGAAGTCAACAAGACCTAAATAAAGTCACCAAGACCTGAATATAGTCCACCAGACCTGAATGAAGTCAACAAGACCTGAATATAGTTAACCCGACCTGCATATAGTCAACAAGACCTGAATGAAGTCAACAGGACCTGAATACAGTCACCAAGACCCGAATGAAGTCAACAAGACCAGAATATAGTCAACAACACCTGAATGAAGCCAACCAGACCTAAATGAAGTCAACAAGACCTGAACCGGCCCTCCCCCCTAAAAGGGTCAAAAGACCAGATTTGGTTGTAAGAGGGGGAATAGTCACTGGAAGATAATTCCGTATTGTTCTCCAGGCCCCTGGGCCCCTATTTGATTGTAAGGCCCTCCTAATTTTGCTAAGGTGATGGTGGGCTTTGAGTAAACCGAAAACCAGACGCGTCGCTTCCCTGCTATTGGATTGTGTACCCAACATCGCCGCAACCCCGTTTCTCTCATCCGCTGTAAATTACAAAGAACCAACTTAAATACTTTTCCATTTGCTAAACATAACTACAACCCCCTAATACTGATCCGATGCTGACCCTACTCAGGTCAGCCCCAGTCATGAAACCCCATCCCCCGACCCAACATGAACCATCCTCAACGTCAAGCAAACAGGCACCCGACCCGGCCTACGCAAATTCCACCAACCTATTCATAAAACCACCAGGTTTCTTTGAACAAGTAGATGTATAACCTCACTAACATAATTTCTCCACCAATATGTGGAGGGGGAGAGGAGAAGGGGGGGAACAGGTTAGCACCAAGCCCCCTCCCCAGACCCCCAATTCAAGTGAAAACCGCCGAGAGGGGGGTTTGAAAATTCAACCCCCAACCCCTAGCAGCGAGGGAAAAATAGAGGGAGGGTCCATGATCCTTGCGGCCCGCCCGACACCTAAAAGTCCGAAGGCACTGGCTAAAGTCACCTGAGAAAAAATCTACTCATGAGTCTCCCCACGTCCACCCGAAGGCTTTCGAAGTTAATGGAGACCCAAGGAAAGGCACGGGCCAGCGAATATTATTTAGACATGCCTCGTCCGGTAGATCTTCAACCCACTACCACAATCGTGAATGTGTGCTTTAACGGAATCCGGTCCAGGTATAGGTCTAGGTCCGGTACAGAGTTTATTTTTACTACAAATAATCCACAATCCTGTCACTTAACTATCATGGATGGGTCGTATCTACTAAGATACCCCCCAATTCATTTTTAATTTGTTTATGTTGATTCAAGGAACCAAGTGTTATTCCCATCCTTATATACGTCAAGCCCCACTAAGTGAACCAAAACCCTACCCGGATCATGCCTGTCTCCAGTCCTAAATGGGGCAGAGTTTAAACCCGAAAGAAAAAACCCCGCTCTCTATTTAGCCCCCTCCTGGTCAATCATTCTATAACACTAATTAAGAGTTCTATTTAAGAATAATTTGAATTTAATCAAAGAATGGCAGGTTTTTCTAAACAAAACCACGCCCCCCCACCGGATAGTAGCTGTATTCCACCAGGACTGGCTGACGCCCAGGCTAAGACCCGGCCTGGGCCTCAGGTCAAAGCTTGATTTTTTAAGGTTTCCTTCTCAGGGTTTACAAAAAGTTGAGACCGGCCCTCAATTTCAACCCTAACATCCCATCACGCAAATCATGAAATTCAAACCATAAAATTCAAAAACCTCGGGATTCAAACCCAACCTGTGACCCGCGCGTCGCCGTCACCAGTTTTCCTAACCACAACCCAACAGCCTTGAATTCCAACCCATCCACCAGGTAAGCCCCCACTTGTTTTAATGCGTCACTACATTGGTTTTCATACATGTATATGTATATCTATCTATACATATCTATACATATGTCCTGACCGTCCCCCTTGCCCAGGCGTAACAGATCCTGTACTATCGCCTTAATCCTAGTACCATAGTCCTCCCCTACATGCTGTATGTTAATCTGGGGTCCGTGAAAGGCCTTTCCCTGTAAAAGGGTCGAAAGATCGGATTTGGTTTTAAGCGGGGGAATAGTAACTGGAAGATAATTCCGTATTGTTCTCAAGGCCCCTAGGCCACTGTTTGACTCTAAGGCCCTCCTAATTTTACTAAGGTGGTGGTGGGCTTTAAGTAGGTTGAAAACCAGACGCGTCGCCTCCCTGGAAGTGGATTGCGTACCCGACATTGCTGCAACACCGTCTCTCTCATTTGCTGTGGATGAAAAAGAACTAACTTAAATATGTTTGGATTTTTCTAAAATAACTACAACCCCGTGATACTGATCCAGTGCCAATACTACTAAGGTAAGCCCCAGCAATGAAAACCCTATCCCCCAACCCGACCCGAACTATCTTCAACGTCAAGAAAACAGACACCAGACCAGGCCTACGCCAATTCTGAAAACGTATTCATAGAACCACCAGGGTTATGGAACAAGTAGGTGTGTAATCTCAATAAAACAATTTTTCCACCAAATGTGTGGAGGAGGAATGGAAAGTGTGGGAAACAGGTTAGCACCAAGCCTCCTCCCCAAACCCCCAATGGGAGGGAAATTGCTGAGGTGGGGTGCAATTCAACCCCAAGCTCTGCCAGCGAGGGGCAATAGAGGGAGGGTCTAAGATCCTTATGGCCCACCTGGCACCTAAAAGTCCAAAGGCACTGGCTAGGAAAGGAGAGAGAATCTACTCATGAGTCCCCCCACGTCCACTCGAAGGCTTTCGCAGTTTGTGGAGACCCAAGGAAATGCACGGGCCGGCGAATATTATTTTCACATGCCTCGTCCGGTAGATCTTCAACCCACTAACCCCGATCGTGACTGTGTGCTTTAACGGAATCCGGTCAAGGTACAGGTCGAGGTCCGGTACAAGGTTAGAGTTTAGGACTAAAGTCAGAATTGCTATAGGAAACGGAATCAGAACACCCACATACCCCCCCTTTTTATAAAAACAATCATAAAACCACCAGAATCGAAAACTCAAAAATTCTGAACTCTAGATCCCAAACCCCAATTTCAAGATTCTGAAGAGTATTCTGAAACTGGGCACTTCGCAGATGGTGGAAAACAGGCTTCCGGACACGCGTGGATTAAGTTATCAACATTTAATGGCAGGAAGTGTAAAACTCAAAAATTCAGAACTCTATATCCCAAACCCCAATTTCAAGATTCCAAACTCCAACATCCAAACTCCAACACACAAACCTCAAATCCCAAACTCCAACATCCAAACTTCAAAACGCATCACAATAATCATAATCATAACAACAACCCACCACCCTCCCCCTCCCACTGCCCTGGCGCTTTATGGCCCCGATTTTTTTAAGGGTCGTGGGGTCGGACTCTCTCCCCCGAGCGAGACCTGTGCCCCCAACCGCCTGATGGGTCTAAGGGACCGCATCAGCGGAGAACCTGCCAGGAAAGGGGGCCCGAAGGGGGGACCCCGCAGCCGCACAGGTCTCCCCACCGGTCCCCTGGCCTTCCCTGGAGTAACCCGGGCGTGTTTCGGTGCCTCTAGCTCCATAGCCACCGGCTCCGAGGCCGGAGGCTCGGTCACCCCCGACATCACCGGAGGCCGGGCGGGGGGGGGGCCTGGTCCGCTCCCCCGGGAGACGACCCACCCCCAATCCCATCTCCTCCAAAACCTCCGCGGCTTTCTTAACGGTCTCCGGATCCACCGGTCTGTATTTTTTGTACAGCCACTTGGTGGCCACCTCCCAGTTGTCCACCTTCACCCCCCCGATCACCTCCTCATAGTGACCCTCCAGGATCTGTAGATTTGTCTGCAACCACTGCGTTGCGCTACCCCGTAGCAGAGTCGCTGTGGTAGGAGGATGGTGAATATTAGCATTTGGTTTACTCTGGGGGCTGGTGTAACAGGACAGGAAGCAGAACTGAAAGGGGAGGTGTACGGATGCACCAAGAACCCTTCCTCACCTTGATAGGCGAGTCTGCATACCTGCCCGTTACTCCACCAGGGGGAGTGTCGGGAGGTAGGAGGATGGTGAATATTAGCATATGGTTTTACTCTGGGGGCTGGTGAAACAGGACAGGAAGCAGAACTGAAAGGGGAGATGTACGGATGCACCAAGAACCCTTCCTCACCTTGATAGGCGAGTCTGCATACCTGCCCGTTACTCCACCAGGGGGAGTGTCAGGAGGTAGGAGGAGCCTAATCTTAAATTGGAACCATTGAAGGTAAGTGCCCATATGTTTTGATGTAATCATGTCTTGATATTTTAATAACGCCCAATTCTAAACATTGTTGAGTTAAGTACTAATTCGTTTGAATGCATAATGTGTATAAATTACAAAGGGTTATTCCCTTAATTAGAAATAACGTCCCTCATCTGGTAAATTTAGCCTAGTCAGTACCATGAATAGATTAACATTAAATTCCAATTGGTGTGTCAGTAATCCCTCTACTTATTTGTCCTCTGACGATCCCAATGATCCTCCTAGTTCCTACCTGGACTTTGGCTGTCATGGCCTTGTGGCGGAGAAGAGGAATTTAGAACATTGATGTGCTTCTGTGTTCTTAGGAATTTAGTGAAGCTATTTTCTATAATCTATATTGAGGCCTTTAGGGTGTAGTGTTCCTAGTTTACGGATCCAGAATCTTTCTGTCTTTCTTCTCTCTTCTGTGGACCAAAGATGGTTTTGTTGGATTCCCTGTAGGTGGAGGTTATCAACCCCATGTTCTATGAAATGTTTCACTAAGTGGGTGGAGGTTTTAACTTTATGGCGGATGTTGTATCGATGGTGTGCGAGGCGGGTGGCAAGGGTATTACGTGTTTCTCCTACATAAAGGTTTTTCTTACACAAGTTGCATTTGATGAGATAAACACAATAAAAGTGTTTTAGGGTCAGGTTTGTTTTGTGGTATTATTTGTGGCCATTGTGTTCGCACGGTATTCTTTGGTGCTATTTATCGTGGGCATTTTGGCGTGGACTAACATGTCTTTGAGGTTAGGATTCCTGTTATAGGCTGCGATTATTTTCATGGTTCGTTTTGCCGGGGTGTCTTCCAGGATTTCCTCGAGGCTTTGTTTGGCCATTTTGGTGGTTTGTATGGAGAGGGAAGAGAAGGTGGTGACAAATGGAATAATGGATGTATTAGCATCGTCTTTGGTGTGTCCTATGGGGGTTCTAAGTCTTTCCTGTGTTTTCCTTTGGATGTTTCTGAGTGTCGATCTATTGTAACCCCTATGTCTTAAGGCCCTGAATAGGACGGCTACCGCTGCATTATAGTCTGATGTTTGAGAGCAGATGCGTTCGAAGCGGATTAGTTGAGATTTTATTATCCCCTGGAACGTGTGCTGGGGGTGAAAGCTGGAGCGATGTAATAGTGCATGTGAGTCTGTGGGTTTGAAGTACACCTTTGTGTCCAATCTGCCTGTGGTGTTGAAGTTGGTGCCTTTATAGGTGGTTACATCCAGGAAGTCTATCTCCTTAGGGTTGGTTATTGCTTTCACTTTGATCGAGGGGTGGTGGTTTTTCAGGGTATCAAGGAAGGTTTGGAATTTTGCCTCCGAGTAAGGCCAGGTTCCCCATATGTCATCCAGATAGCGGAAATAATTGAGGGGCCGTTTTGGGCATTTGGGAAGAATAGTTTCTTCCCAGGTGGCCATATATATGTCTGCATATGCGGGGGCAAATTTCTTACCCATCGCTATTCCTTTAATTTGGAGATATTGTTTTTGATTGAATTCAAAATCATTTTTAGTCAGACTGAGTTTTAGGAGTTTCTGGATATCTTGGTCTGGCCGGGATTGGTCTGGGAATTTAATGAGGGTTTTTTAGACGGCTTTCATGCCCATATCTGTGTCGATATTTGTGTACAGACTTTCTACGTCCATTGTGAAGAGTATGAAGGGTTCTTGTATTGTGATGGCCCTAACTTTTTGCAGGAAGTCATATGTGTCCTTGAGATAACTGTCGTGCCGGTTAGATAGGGGGTTCAGGAAATAGTCTAGAAACTCAGCTATTTGATAGCTCTCACTGCCACAGTCCGAGATTATTGGGCGTCCCGCGGGTATTAAAAAGGGGGTTGGCCCGGTTTCAGGGGGTTTGTGGATTTTGGGAAGGAGTTAAAATTGTCTTTTGCGTGGTGTCGGCGTGGTGAGATAACTGTTGTTTTTTTGTTATTACTTTGTTTTGGACCATTGCGTTGAGAATTTGGTCTATTGGTTTAGCTGTTTCCATATACATTGGAGTTTCTAGTGGGGTGTAATATTCGGTGTCATTGAGTTGTCTAAGGGCCTCCTGTCCTGGATGTAACTATTTCTGTCAAATGACTGTGGAGCCTCCTTTGTCCGCTGATTTAATGATTATGGATGTATTTCTTTTAAGCGATGCTAAAGCCTGTCTCCTCCAAACTGAGGTTATCTTTTTCCTGTTGCAGTGGGATTTTTTAAATCTTCATTCGGTCTGCATCGATGAGGTGAAGGAGATCAAGCGGGAGGGATGATAATTCAGGTTCCCAAACTGACCGTGGTTGGAAGGGTGGGGGTTTTGTTTTAGGTTTATTGCTAAAGATGGTGTGAAGTTTAAGTCGACGGTGGTATGTTGTTAATTGGGTTAATAACTCCTGCTTCTGGTTAGGATTCTTTTTGAGTGTTGGGATGAAGGAAAGGCCTTTTTCTAATAATTTTTGTTGAGCTGTATTCAACTGGAATGACGAGGAAAGGTTAATGACCGATTTGCCTTTGGTTCCGGCGGGGGCTGTTGTGGTTGGCCCTCCGTCTAAACAGTTCTTCCAATGAGCCCATATCTCACGACCAGTACTGGGGGTCCAGTGGATTCCATCACTGGCCGTGGCAAAGGATCACTTCATTCGTGGCTTAGAGGTGGCGTGTCTTATCTCTGGATTCACTCCGTGGAAACATTGATCATTTCCTCCGTAACTTTGACAATGCGAATAGGAACTTTTACATTCTGTAACAGAACTTTGACATTCTCTAAAATGGAACTTTGACATTCCGAAACGGAACTTTGACATTCAGGGTTCATACACATGTGGACCAATGACAGGGGTCATACACATGTTGACCAATGACAGGGTTCATACACATGTTGACCAATGACAGGGTTCATACACATGTTGACCAATGACAGGGTTCATACACATGTGGACCAATGACAGGGTTCATACACATGTGGACCAATGACAGGGTTCATACACATGACCAGTGGTCCCCAAACTACGGCCCGGATCCGGCCCGCCTCCACATTTGGACCGGCCCCCTGAACAATACCAGAGACGCGTTCCGATTTATTATTTTTTTCACCTGGCCCGCTGCCGTTGAGATTGCAGTGAGACGCGGAGAAAATGTGGAGTGGTGCTCTTCGCAATAAAACATCTTTGATGGGACGTGTCGCGTCTCGGCCAATCAGCGTTCAGATGTCGACAGCGTTTGGGAAGTTAGGTTAGCTTGAATGTTAGTCCGCTACATCTGCTGCTGTCACGCTGCACGGTGTAGCGATACTAACGAAGTACCCGTACGTTAAAAACGATGTGATTTAGCATATTTGTAGTATAGATACTTCATTAAAAGAACGATCAGACCGCACGCGCTGCTCCGCTCCGTTAAATGTTGTCTGCACGCGCATCGCTCAGCCGTGATGCGCGCACACAGGTTGTAGTGTTACATTGTGGCTAAATGTTGTGTGCACATCTGCATTGCTCTCAGCTTTGACCTGGCAGCAGGTGTCTCATCTGATGGCTTTAACCATGGCTGACGCCCCATCCCATCAGAACTGGGTAGTCGCTGGAAAATTAATTGGTTTAAACTCGCTGACCCCGTTGTGACTTGACGTTGTATTGTATCTTCAGATGAGGTACATAGTGGAGACTCAGGGTCATCCACCGAACACCCTGCTCACCCTGGGACAGAAAACTGGCTGTTTTTTCCAACGCAACTCCAAGAGCAGTTTCTGGAAACTCAAGCTACTGCCACTTCACCACGACTCTGACCTCGCTGGCTTTCTCTTTGACCTAGAATTTGTCTAGTTAATTCGGTCTATGTTGCATTTCTAATATACTGTGTAGAATATGTGGGTCCGTCTGCCTGTTTGTCTACGTTTACTGCACTCACAATGTCATCGCTAACAATAACACAATCTCCTCAGACACCAGAACAGTTCTATCGTGAGACTGAGATTCGGCCGTTGGAGACCAGGTGCAAGAAATTCTGCTCGCTGTATCATCTCTTGTCTGTAGGGGTTGTTGTTTTTGTATTATTCACTTTTTTTTTTTAATCACTTCTGGAGGTGACTTAAGATATTCCTGACTGCTGTTATTGGTTCTTCATTTTAAAGATCCAGCCCATCAGGAGTGAAGTCTGTTGATAGTTTCAGAATCGAATGACAGGCTTTACTTTGGGGCGTCCTCAGTGGGATGCTTGAGCTTGATGCTGCTGAGAGACTTCCACCCCGTCAGGTGCTCCAGCATCCATTCACCAGCATGCACCACATGTCCAGCAGATACCATGTCAGCTCCTCGTAAGTTGATGTTGAGATTTCAGTTATTAAACTTGTATTGGCGTTTGTAGAAGAGAACACTTCCTCTATCTGAATGTGGAAGTTTATGCATGTAATTTGTCATTTACCAGAACCGGACTACTGACAGTGGGAAAGCTGTGGGTGTTTATATATCCGTGGAGTTGGTTCTCAAGTAAAAAAAAATCAAAGTTCTGAATCATCTGGCTAAACTGCAAGTAGATATATGCTTAGTACAAGAAACGCATCTCTCAGAATCAGACAACAACTAATTTAAATCAACACAATTCATTCATTCTCAGCTCACTACAAGAAGAGATGTTTCATACTTCAACTGTGTTTTAGGCCTTTTTTATGAACTCTTCCGGGAGTGAACGCTGGCGCATCTAGCTGCCGCTGCTCTCCGGTTGTTTTAATGTTTTCTACGATTTTCTGCAGTTTGCAGCAGACCACCTACTCCTGGCGAGCGTGGTTGTAAGGGTCTGTTCTGTGTCTGTTCCGTGTCTACTGTGTCTTCTCTAACGCATCATCTCACTCTCCTGGTAAGCTCTGGTTGCCAGCTCAACAGCGAGCATGACTTCTTCTTCTGTCCCTCCCGCTCCCTCTTGCTCAGTGTGTCTCATGTATAGTTATCCCCCTGCCTCCCTTAATGATAACGATACATGCAACAAGTGTAGTTCATTTGCTAGGTTGGAGGCAGGTCTAAGTGGGTTAGATGCACGGCTCCGCGCTATCGAAGCTCAGACAGCTATGCTAGTTAGCCCGCCTCCCCGTAGCGCGCGGAGCTACAGTCAGCTGATAGCTGTTCCCCGGCAGTAACCGTGCAGCCGGGTGGTTGGGTAACTGTTCGCAGGAGTAGTAAGTCTACACAGAAGCCCGCTGTGCACCAACCACTTCACGTTTCAACCAGTTTTCCTGCTCAGCGACACACCCGCTGAGGAACACACCCTGGTTATCGGAGCTCTATAGTCAGGAACGTGAAAATAGCGAGTCATGGACCAGAGTCGTGCCTCCGGGGCCAGAGCGGGCGACGTGGAGTCTTGTTTGAAGCTGCTGGCTAAGGACAAGCGGAGATACAGTCAGATTGTAATACACGGTGGTAATGACGCCCGAGCCCGTCGGTCGGAAGTCACTAAAATTAATGTGGAATCGGTGTGTTATGCCAAGACGTTGTCGGACACCGTAATTTTCTCTGGCCCTCTCCCAAATTTGCAGACAGACGAATTGTATAGCGAATGTCGTCTTTCAACCGCTGGCTGTCGAGGTGGTGCCCAGCGAATAATGTGGGCTACGTAGACAACTGGGAGACTTTCTGGGGAAAACCTGATCTGATGAGGAGAGACGGCATTCATCCCACGATGGTTGGAGCGCGAATCATTTCTGCGAATATGACCAAGTTGATCACCGGACTTAATCCATGACAACCCAGGGTTCAGATCAGGAACCGGGAGCAGAGTTGTAGTTTAACACCCTTCTCTGCTCTTCCATTCGAGCAGTTACCCACCTATGACTCTAGAGTAGAGACTGTGTCTGTCTCACGGCCACTTCAATTAAATAAATCAAAAGTAAGCAGAAGAGGAGTCGTACACAATAACCTTATACAAGTTAACACCATTATTTCAGCAATGCAACAAAATAGGGCTATTAAATGTGGTCTCCTAAATATTCGATCTCTGTCATCTAAAGCTGTGTTACTAAATGATTTAATATCAGATAATCACATTGATTTATGTTGTCTAACTGAAACCTGGCTGAGCCATGAAGAATATGTCTGCCTGAATGAATCGACTCCTCCAAGTCATATTAATACTCACATTCCTCGAGGCACCGGTCGAGGAGGTGGAGTAGCAGCCATCTTTGAATCGAGCCTATTAATTAATCCTCAACCAAAATTACACTCCACCTCATTTGAAAGCCTTGTTCTTAGTCTTTCACATCCAACCTGGAAAACACTACAGCCAATTTGATTTGTGATTCTGTACCGGCCACCAGGTCCATATTCAGAGTTTATATCTGAATTCTCAGAATTTATATCAAGTTTGGTTCTTAAAACTGATAGTTATTATTGTTGGAGATTTTAATATCCATGTGGATGTTGATAATGATTGCCTTAGTGCTGCATTCATCTCCTTGTTGGACTCGATTGGCTTCTGTCAGAGAGTACAGAAACCCACTCACAGCTATGGCCACACGCTTGATCTTGTTCTTACTTATGGCGTTGACATTGAGCATTTGAACATCTTCCCACAGAATCCTCTTCTGTCAGACCACAACCTCATAACTTTTGAATTTATACTACCGAAGTGTACTCCGTTAGACATCTGGTGTAGAAACTTTTGACTAACTGACAGTGCTGTAGCTAAATTTAAAGAAGCGATTCCTTCTGTATTTGATTCGATACCACGTCTCAATATAACAGAGGACTCCTGGTCTAACTTTAGTCCGTCCCAGATTGATCATCTTGTTGACAGTGCCACAAGCTCTTTGAGAATGACACTGGACTCGATAGCCCCTCTGAAGAAGAAGACAGTGAGGAAGAGGAGGTTTGCTCCCTGGTATAACCCTCAGACCCGCAAACTGAAGCAAACGTCACGAAAGCTTGAACGCATATGGCGTTCAACTAATCTCGAAGAATCCCGCTTAGTTTGGCGAGATAGTCTTAAAACATATAAGAAGGCCCTCCGTAATGCCAGAGCAGCCTATTACTCATCAGTAATAGAAAAAAATAAAAACAACCCCAGGTTTCTCTTCAGCACTGTAGCCAGGCTGACAGTCACAGCTCTGTGGAGCCGAGCATTCCTATAAACCTCAGTGGTAATGACTTTATGAACTACTTTAATGAAAAGATTTTAACTATTAGGGACAAGATTAATATTCTCTTGCCCATAACCAGTGCCAATCTGTCCTCAAGTGGAATGGCCTTGGAAACCGCTGTATGCCCTGGTGTATATTGGGAGGGCTTTTCTCCCCTCAACCGTGACCAATTATCTTCAATGGTTTCTACTTCGAACACGTCTACCCGTCTCTTGGACCCCATCCCGACGAGGCTGCTTAAAGACGTTTTGCCTTTAATTGGCGGCTCTCTATTAGATATTATCAATGTGTCTCTGCTAACAGGCCACGTACCACACTCCTTCAAGGTGGCTGTTATTAAACCTCTCCTGAAGAAGCCCACTCTGGATCCAGAGGTATTGGCTAACTACAGACCGATCTCTAACCTCCCCTTCCTCTCCAAGATCCTTGAGAAAGTGGTCGCAAATCAGTTGTGCGACCTCGCATCATAATAGTTTATTTGAGAAATTTCAATCAGGATTTAGAAAACACCACAGCACCGAGACGGCACTGGTGAAAATTACAAATGACCTCTTAATGGCAGCAGATAAAGGACTCCTCTCTGTCCTGGTCTTGTTAGACCTTAGTGCTGCATTCGACACCATTGACCATGACATCCTGTTACAGAGACTGGAGCAGTCGATTGGCATTTCAGGCACGGCACTAATTTGGTTTAAATCCTATTTATCAGATCGATCTCAGTTTGTATTTGTAAACCATGACGCCTCGATAACCACCAACGTTAATCACGGAGTTCCACAAGGTTCTGTGCTTGGACCAATTTTATTTACCTTATACATGCTTCCTTTGGGCAATATTATCAGGAAACACTCCATAAACTTTCATTGTTATGCAGATGATACTCAACTATATTTATCGATAAAACCAGAGGAGAGCAACCAACTCGGTAAAATTCAAGCATGTCTTAAAGACATAAAAACATGTATGACCTGCAACTTCTTGATGTTAAACTCAGACAAAACCGAAGTAATTTTAATCGGCCCTGAGCACCTCAGAGATCAATTATCTGGTGATGTGGATTCTGTAGACGGCATTGCCCTGGCATCCAACACCACTGTAAAGAATATTGGCGTTATCTTTGATCGGGACTTGTCCTTTAACTCCCACGTATAGCAAATCTCAAGGACTGCATTCTTTCATCTACGTAATATTTCAAAAATCAGGCACATCTTGTCTCAAAAGATGCAGAAAAATTGGTTCACGCTCGTTACTTCGAGACTGGATTACTGCAACTCCTGATTAGCTGGCTGCGCTACTAAATCTCTTAGGTCCTCCAGTTGATCCAGAATGCTGCAGCTCGTGTTCTCACTAAAACTAAGAAAAGAGATCACATCACTCCTGCACTAGCTGCTCTGCACTGGCTCCCAGTAAAATCAAGAATCACTTTTAAAATTCTTCTCTCAACCTACAAAGCCTTGATTGGTGATGCTCCATCATATCTTAAGGAGCTTGTCGTACCATATTGCCCCACTAGAGAGCTGCGCTCACTAAATGCGGGACTACTTGTAGTTCCTAGAGTCTTAAAAAGTAGAATGGGAGCCAGAGCCTTTAGTTATCAAGCTCCTCTTTATGGAACCAGCTTCCAATTTCAGTCCGGGAGGCAGACACAGTCACCTCGCTTAAGAGTAGACTTAAGACCTTCCTCTTTGACAGAGCTTATAGTTAGGGCTGAATCAGGTTTGCCCTGGTCCAGCCCCTTGATATGCTGCTATAGGCTTATAGCTGCCGGGGGACATTTTAGGATGCACTGAGTACCTATCTCCTCTTTTTTCTCTCCTTAAGGATGAATTTTCATCTCTCAATCACACGTTACTAACTCTGCTTTCTCCCCGGAGTCCTTTTGACGTCACGTCTCATGGGGTCATTGGACCCTATGAGACGGCATAGATCCTATCTGCCTGATGGATCATCGAGGTCTGGGTCGTGGAATTCTGCGCCGCTGTCCTGTTGAGACTCCGCCTACTGTTGGGACTCCGCCCGCTCCTCCTCCCCGCCGCCATCTGCCTGATGGATCGTGGGGGTCTCCATCGTGGAGTGTGCCTGCTGTGAACTATTCATACACTCTGTTGTGTTCATTGAGTGTATTTTAACTCTAAATCTGTCCTTCTGTACACATTACATCTATTGCATCTGTCCATCCTGGAGAGGGATCCTCCTCTGTTGCTCTCCTGCAGGTTTCTTCCCTTTTTTTCCCCCTGGAGGGTTATTTGGGAGTTTTTCCTTGTCCGATGTGAGGTTTTGGGGCAGGGATGTCTATGTGTACAGATTGTAAAGCACTCCGAGACAAATTTGTAATTTGTGAAATTGGGCTATACAAATAAACTGAATTGAATTGAATTCTCTGTTTCCTTGATCGTTTCATCCCCTTCACCTGCCCTCGGCCTCTCCTGTCTCCTTGATCGTTTCATTCCCTGCACCTGTCCTCAGCCACTCTCGTCTCGTTACCGTCTCATGTCGTACACCTGTTTTCCCTCCTATATATGGTGCCACTCGTTCACTTGTCTGTTGCTGGATTGTTGTCTTTTTTTCTGTCGTCCTGTCTTTTGTCTCTGATCCTGCCTTCTTCGACCCTGCCTGCCCCTTTTGGACCTTTTTGTTTTGTGGTAACCTGTTTTTTGCCTCCGGAAAGTCCTCAACTGGCTTCTTTCATATAATCCGCTGTGGTTACGGATTGGCCTCGAGACTATCTTCGGGGAGTTGATCTCGCTGGTCAGCGCCTTTTGTTAATCTACGCGGACTCCTCAATTCCTCTGCGCATGAGCTCCTGCACCTCGCTACCTGTGACGTAGCCTTGACAGAACAATCCAGCCACAGACAAAGCTCAGCAGAGGACAACGCTATGTTTACGGCTCTCCAGAAGCCAGGAGGGGCAATGGACTAACTGCTCTCGGGCCAGCAGAATTGAAGACTTTCTCGACGGTCTGCTGACCTGGCAGGTTCTAGTGGCAGACAAGCCACCTAGTCTCCGGCCCGGGTCGCAGCCCCCGCCTGTTCCCGTTGTCTCCTTCAAGACCAAGCAGCCCGGCTACCCACCCGTCTACCAGACCCCACAGCCCGGCAACCCATCAGTCTACCAGCCCCCACTGCCCGGCAACCCGCTGGTCTGAGCCCATGCAGCCGTACTACCCACCATGGGTCTTTCCACCATGGCAGCCCACAACGGGTCCCGCTGCAGCCTCCGTGCCACAGGTTCCGGCAGTCCCCCCGATCCCATCTCCGTCCCTGCTGGTCCTAGTTCCCCGAGTCCAGTTCCCCCCCTGGCCAGCTTCACTTCCCCGTATCCCGTTGCTGTCCCGTCTGGCTCCAGTCCCCGGTGTTCTGTCACCGGTTCCAGTCTGCGGTGTTCTGCCGCCGGTTCCAGTCTCCGATGTTCCGGTCTTTTTCTAATACGTGTTCAAATCCATCGCTGTCCTCCTGGTTATTCACACAACATGGCTGTTTAGTCAACGTACAATATGAGAGTCCTCTGGTGTGAACTCTCATCCAGTTGTGTCAAGTCATTTAGATTCATTATTATTCAGGACTTAGGTCGAGCGTACAGGTCGCAGCGTTGTTCGCATATGCGTTAAAAAAAAGTTATTCTATACTTAAATTGTAATTTTATCTGCTCAATACTGCAGTGGGATTAAGGATCTCAACCTCTCTATGTCTCTACTCCCTGCGCTCTCTCTATGTGCAAAGTACTGTTTCTTCTCATAATTCATAAATAATCACAACGTAATGAGTGTTGATGTTATATCCTCGTGATTAAAGCATATGTAGTGACCATATGGCATTAAAGCTGAGTGGCAGCGTCATATCTCGATTATAAATCCATGGGCAGCAACCACATGCTTCTGCTGATATCCTAAAGAAAAGCAAAAGTAATTAAAGCTGCAAGCAGCGATGAACGGGTCCTCTACCTGCTTCGCACGTCGGGGGTGCCGGCCGGATGCCGGCCCCCTCGGCCGAGAGCGCATGCACGGCGTTCGGGCATTTGACCGTTTGTCACGCGACACTGATTTTACTTTGCTAGTCGGTGGCGCTTTGACTGAGTGAAAAAGGGCTTGTTATCCTCAGGCCGTGAATTCTACGAAGCATGAGAAGTTTGGAGCAGATTTGAGCGAGTCCAGGGTTGCCAGCAGGGGACGCTGTGACAATTTGAACATATACATGCATCATGTTTATCCATGTGAAGTCTAGACCTTGTCATGTAAATTACATGTGAATGTGATTCAACGTGTCGCTACGAGCTTCACATGGAAGCATCATCAAGGTCTTAGTTCTATTCTGGTATATTTTGAGAGGGATCTGAATAATCTGTGAGGAGCAGTGTATAAAAGTAAAAAACATGTAACTTCCTAGTGCCACTAGTTGGCGCTACGACCAGAATCAAAAATTAGCATATGGATGTCTTCAGGGACAGTATGTCATGAGGTATGAGAAATATGGAGCAGATTACATAATGTATGGCCGAGTTACAACAACGTCAATTTTCATGGCGAATGGCGTTTCTTTGCCGGTCCGGCAAACGCACAAAGTTTAATATTTCTGAAAGCTTTCAAGGCATTTTCAAGACAAAGGTCTCAAGACCATACTGGCCAAGTTTTTAATGAATCGGGTGTAAACTCTAGGAGGAGTTAACAGTTTAACAACTGCCCAAAACATGAAAAAAGGCTAAAAATGCCGATATGTAGGAATTTATTGCAGCGCCCCCTAATGTTCAAATATTATGAAAAAAAGTATGGTACTTTAAGGGATGTCATGTGAACATAGTCCAGTAAGTTGGTGAGGATTGGCCAATTAATTTGGAAGTTAGGTGTCTTTAAATATCAGGCCGCACCCTCAGGCACGTGCACAGATAGACCCCTAGTGGTGCTCAAGCACCAGCCCCTTTGCCCTGGATGAGAAAAGTGCCCTTTTTGCTGGAGCCCACTTTTTTCATTCATCAGTATTTAAGAAGAAAAGTTACTCTCTCTGTCATCAACTCCCCCCAAATGTGTTTTAATATCCGACGGGGCATTTATTTGAGTTGTGAGAATTTCGCCCCGACGTGCTCCGCAATGCTCACGCCCCCCCCCCTCCCGCCGAGCCCCTTCCTCCTCCGCGCAGTGCTCCTCGCGCCACCAAACGGGTGCACCTCCTTCTCCTCTGACCCGCAGCACCAGACAAACAGATCATGACGGTGTTTGTCCCCTGACGTTGTTTTGTGAAAAATCAACCACAACATTACGCTGCTGAAAACATGACGTCACAACTGGTCCGACGTTTCCTCAAAAACTAAACAAACAAAAACTAACGAAATCCGTGATTTCAAAGCCTCGTCCAGCTGTTTACTGATGTTAGTTATGTTTAGAGAATAGAGAGCGGGAGAGAGAGAGAGAGAGAGGAGAAAGAGAGGAGAGAGAAAAGAGTGAGAGAAGAGAGAGAGAGAGAGAGAATTCTTATTCCGTTCTATTTAACAGGGGCTAGTCCAGGATTTGCGTGGCCAGACTGAAAAAAAAATCATAAGGCCTCTCTGGTGTTGTTCAGACGGCCGGGCCAAATGTGGAGGCGGGCCGTAGCCGGCCCGCGGGCCTTAGTTTGAGGACCACTGCTCTTGGCTGTTGATGTCTATCAATATCGCTCATTTTGAAAATGACTTAAGAGGGCAATACGGATCCGTATCAGACCAGCGAGGAGGGCAATACATGGCTGGCATGACGACCCATTAGCCAATCAGAACGCTTGTACTGTTGTTGCTATACAATAATTCATCTTTATTCATAAAGAAAATGTAAGCAAGCAGTCTGATGCTGCCCAGAGGAAACGCAGGTCGAGGACAGCATCATCAGTGTATTGCTGCTTATGCTTCAACTCTGTCAGAATTTTTTTTGGCATTGGATGCCCTTTTTTTTGGTTTGAGCACCTGCCCCCCAAAATGTCTGTGCACGTGCCTGCACACCCTATAAATGTTCATTGGTCTATATTCTCTGAACGCAATGAGATATCAACAAGATCTTCAGTACTTATGATGACATGGATCCCAGAAATTTTCGGATGAATCGGACAAAGCGTTTTGGAAAAAAGTGAAAAAAATATTTTTTTACAAAATTCAAAATGGCGGAAAATCTAAGTAGGCGCATTTGATTTTCACCATGAACTTTTTTGTAGAGCAGGTCCAGGTGAACCTGTATACCAAATTTCAAGTCAATCGGTCATTGTTGCAAAAAGTTATTCGCTTTCTACCTCAAGGGGGCGCTAGAGAAAAATGTCTATATGCAAAAATACGAAACCTTGAAAATATCGGGATTTTCGCCAGGCCTGATATGCATCTCAAATTTGACAACTTTTGGAATATGATAAAGGCCTCAAAAGGGCAACATGCTTTTGCTAATCGGTGGCGCTATGACTAGAATTTTAAATTAGCATATGGATGTCTTCACGGTCATTATGTGATGACATACAAGGCATATGGAGCTGATTGGAAAATGTATGGCCGAGTTACATCATCTTACATGTTAATGGCGAATGGCGTTTCTTTGCCGGTCCGGAGAACGCACAAACTTTAATATTTTTAAAATCTTTCAAAGATTTTTCAAGACTATACTGGCTTAGTTTGGAATGAATCGGGTTTAAGCTCTAGGAGGAGTTAACTGTTTAACAACCCCCCAAAACGTAAGAAAATAATGCAAAAAAGGCATATATTGAGGGATTGATTGTAGCACCCCCTAATATTCAAATATTATGAAAAAAATAGGGTACTTTAAGGGATGTCATGTGAACATAGTCTAGTAATTTGGTGAGGATTGGCCAATTAATTTCGAAGTTAGATGTCTTTAAATATCAGGCCACACCCCTCGGATGTTCATTTGTTCATATTCTCTGAATGCAATGAGATAAACAGTCTTTTAAAGATTTTTGATTGCATTGAAACAATAATGAAGCACAACAAGTCGTGTATGGATCGCAACTATCGTTTTGGAGGAGTTGAAAAGAATGTGTTTTTTACAAAATTCTAAATGGCGGAAAATCAAAGTGGGCGGAGCTTATGGTCATAATGTAATTTTTTTTAGAGCAGGTCTAAGCGGACATGTATGATGACTTACAAGGTAATCGGTCATTGGGGGCAAATACCGTGGCCTTTTGAACATAAATAGTCTAGGGGGCGCTATTGAGCCATATTTGCATTTCAAAGCTTTCCAATCATATCAGGTAACTACATCTTTGACTTTAAATGTGTGTGCAAAGTTGAGTTACGTTTCGAGCCTTTTTAGTCCCTCCAAAGCCCCTTCGTTGTTTGACGCGAAGAATGGGTTGCCACGGCAAGTGTTAGACGAAACATAAAATGCTTCGTCTTCTGGCATCATGAAAGTCTAACCTTCATGTGTAACAAATTTGGTGTTGATCTGATTTACCTTCTCAGAGAAGGAAGCCCAAGAAAAAACGATTTTTGTTCCTGTTACCAGTAGGTGGCGCTGCCACTAAAATAAAAAATTAGACTGCACATGTCTTCAAGCCTGGAGTGTCATCACACATGGGGAGTTTAGTACGGATCTGATGATGTGGAGTCGAGTTACAATGGTTTATTCGTTCACGGCGAAGGATCAATGTTTGCCGATGGAGAACCTCAGACATAACGTGTGTCGCTACGAGCTTCACAGCGAAGCATCAAGATCTTTGGTCTATTCTGGTATATTTTGAGAGCGATCTGACTAATCTGCAAGGAGCAGTGTATAAAAGTAAAAAACATGTAACTTCCTTGTGCCACTAGTTGGCGCTATGACCAGAATCAAAAATTACCATATGGATGTCTTCAGGGTCAGTATGTCATGAGGTATGAGAAATATGGAGCAGATTCCATAATGTATGGCCGAGTTACAACAACGTCAATTTTCATGGCGAATGGCGTTTTTTGCCGGTCCGGCAAACGCACATAGTTTAATATTTTTGAAATCTTTCAAAGATTTGTCAAGACAAAGGTCTCAAGACAATACTGGCCAAGTTTGGAATGAATCGGCTTTAAGCTCTAGGAGGAGTTAACTGTTTTACAACCCCTAAAAACATGAAAAAAGGCATATTTTGAGGGATTGATTGTAGCGCCCCCTAATGTTCAAATATTATGAAAAAATAAGGTAGGTTAAGGGTGTCCTTGTGGACAAAGGCTACCAATTTGGTGAAGATAGACCAAGTGATTTGGAAGTTAGGTGTCTTTACATATTAGACCACACCCCTTGGATGTTCATTGGTCCATATCTTCTGAAAACAATCTTTCAAAGATTTCTGATGGCATTGAACCAATAATGAAACACAACAAGTTGTGTATGATTTGGTCCAAGCGTTTAGGAGGAGTTAAACAAAAAGTGTTTTTTACCAAATTCAAAATGGCGGAAAAACTAAGTAGGCGGAGCTTATGGGTCATACCAGTATTTTTTTTAGAGCAGGTCCAAGCGGACCTGTACGCTAAATTTCAAGTCAATCCGTCATTGGCGGAAAAAACCGTGGGTACAAAGACTCAAGGGGGCGCTAGAGAGACATTTTCTTTTACACAAATATGAAAACTCAATAATCTAAAAATGTTCACCAGTCTGCTTCTGCATGTGGAATTTCATTCTGCTGGGGCGCACTGCAGCGTGCCAGTCGACGCTTGATTCGCATAAAGAATAATTAAAGCAGCAAGCAGCGAACGGGTCCTCTCACCCACGCCGGTCGGGGAGCCGGGCGCCGCCCGCTCGCCGAGGACGCTGGGCGCCGTCAAACTCCGACTGGCCGTGACTTGTAACGACAAGTTTGGGGCAGATTCGACAAAGTCCAGTTTCGCCACTAGGTGGCGCTTTAACTACGTGAACATATTCATGCATCGTGTGTCCCTACGTGCAGTATAGACTACGTCATGTAAATTCAATGTAAAAAAAAAAAGTGATGAAAAAAAGCTGTCTTGTCTTGGAATAGAACACACATCTCCAGGTGTCCAGACCAACACTTATCATGGTGAGCTATAGAGCTACCTGTATTACAGGCAGCTGTAGGCGCTCACATTATTTTGGGCAGAACTCCACTTCCTCCTCCGCGCAGTGCATGACGTCACAACTGGTCCGACGTTTCCTAAAAATATATAAACAAAAACTCACGAAATCCGTGATTTAAAAGCCTCGTCCAGCTGTTTACTGATGTTAGTTATGTTAGAGTAGAGAGAGGAGAGAGAGAAGAGAGAGAGTTCTTATTCCGTTCTATTTATGGAAAAAAAATCATAAGGCGTCTCTGGTATTGTTCAGAGGGCCGGGCCAAATGCGGAGGCGGGCCTTAGTTTGAGGACCACTGCTCTTGGCTTTCTATCAATATAGCTCATTTTGAAAATGACGTAAGAGGGCAAAAAACACCGATAACATTATTTTTGCCTTAGCCTGGAATCAAAAACAGGTCTGTCACTAGGCAAGCACCTATTGCTCTGTACCACTGATTAGATGTAATTGCATCAGCTGTAGGGGGTAACATTATCGTGAAAGTGAATAAATTATGGTTATTTTACTTTTCAAGAGGTGATCAAAAGGTGTTCCTCGAAGAAATGTGCTTGTTTCTTCGTGTGAATGTGTTCAGGCCTTGATTGGCATCATGCATGATTTTTTTGGGAAGTATTGGATGAGTTTAAAACCCCACTATGTAGTTTTTCCCTTTTAGCGCCCCCTTCAGGTTTTTAGGTATTTAACGTTTACTTCAGTGTCGTAAATACCCAGTTATGATAGATGCAGCCTCGCATACACTTGTATTGAGTTGGGATCATGTGTTGTCCTATATTATAATATTATTATTATTATTATTTGTACGTGTCACGGGTTATAAAAGGTGACGAGGGGGAGGTGAGTTTTTTGTTTGGAGCGCTGACAGGCGGCGGACTCAGAACGCAGCAATCCGCGACTGTTTCTATTTTGGATTCATACCAACGGGCGGGATCACTAATAGAAGTCTGCGCAGGAACACTGTGAACTGGCCCAGTACCTACCGGACTAGGGTGAAGTAGCTGGGGTTGAACGCGCGCCGCCATGTTTCCGCCTGGTCGGTCAGCTGTTTGCCGGCTTTTTTGGGGTGGGGGTAAAAGTGCAGTCATTTACTTTTGTTTTGGGGGACTGCAAATGTGGAGTACGTGTGATCGAATACAATATTGTTGACGACACCAAAAAGCTACCCTTATACTGGAGCTGCGAGTGTGGAGTGGCACTTTATGACATTGCGTAATCACTGCCAGAAAGCAGGTCGAAGTACATCCGCCGGATGGAGCGGGCGGCTCCAGAATCTTACATAGCGGAGTTATTTCCCCACAGACCCCCGATGGCAATAGCGGAGACGCAAATCGTCATATTAAGTCATTGTAGCGGCACAATTTTTTTCAAGCTGTTATTTTAAGGTACAAATGTTATAGTGTTGCTTTAAGTAATAGTTTTTAACAAAGAAATCACAGAAAGTACACAATTATTGGCAGTAAAAAAACGTCAATATTCTACCGACGAAAAGTCCGGTTTTTTTCACAGTGTTCATTATTCAAGTCTTGAGATTCTATAAAACTGATTTTGAGCCGATTCTGTTGGCGTTTTGTGGTAGAAATCCTTCTCAGTGTAAAACTGGAAAATGGCCAAATCAAGCAAAAAAACGCCAAAAATGGCCAACTTTGGTGAATTATTGTAGCGTCCCCTACGGTTCAAATTGCACGAAATTTGCTATGAATGTTTCAGGCTCCCTTCTGCACATCTCCTGACAGTCTGTTTTCTTTTTTTCCCAATAGTGTTGAAGTTATGAGCATTACAAAACAGGACATGCCCCTAAAATGTTCGTTGGGCCATAGATGCTTACCATAATGATATATTTGAAAAACGATGATAGATCTTAGATGATATAGCTTCCATAATCATTATCTCCAATAGGTTTGGTATGAATTGGACCCCGGATGTCAGAGCAAATGCCTCTGATGTGTTTTTCACAAAATTCAAAATGGTGGAAAATTTAAGTAGGCGGAGCTTAGGGTCCTCAGAGGCTTTTTTGTAGAGCAGGTCCAAGTGGACTTGGTTGACCAGATTTCAAGTCAATCGGACATTCTGGGTGAGGGGCGTCGCCGGTCAAACTTCCAGGTGGCACTAGAGAGCAATTTTTGAAAGCCGAATTTCGAGGTCGGTGTCCAATGTCTAGTTTCACCAATCCTGACAAGCTGACAATTATGAATTTATGAACTTATGAAATTATGACATTAGGAACTCATGAACTTTTGAACTTATATACCAATAAACTTGAGTTAAATAACTAATAAACGAGTGAACTAATGAACTTATCAACTTAGGAATTTATAAACGAATGAACTAACTAGTAATAACTTATACAAGTGTACTAATTAACGAGTGAACTAGTAACTAATGAGCTAATGAACTAGTAACTAATGTAACTAATGAACAAATGAACTAATGTAACTAATGAACTAATGTAACTAATGAGCTAATGAACTAGTAACTAATGAAACTAATGTAACAAATTAACTAATGAACTAGTAACTAATGAAACTAATGTAACTAATGAACTAATGTAACAAATTAACTAATGTAACAAATTAACTAATGTAACTAATGAACTAATGTAACTAACTGCTCTGTCCCAGGAGACGACGGCGGCCCGGAGAACCTCCTCCTGCACGGCCCGTTCTCCAAATTGATCCGGACCGCCTTCTCCCCGTCTCAGCTGCTGCGCCTGGAGAGGGCCTTCGACAAGAACCACTACGTGGTTGGGGCGGAGCGGAAGCAGCTGGCCAGTGGGCTGTGCCTCACGGAGACACAGGTGAGGAGGAGCAGGAGGAAGGGAGGGGGGTGGAGGAGAGGAGGAGAGGAAGAATAGGAGGAACAGGAGGAGAGGAGGAAGAAGAAGAGAAAGAGGAGGATGGGTGGGAAGAGGAGGAGGAAAAGGAGGAACAGGAGGAGGAGGAGGGGGGGGGCATGATAAAGACAATAGGAGACATTTTATGAGGAATATAATATAATATTATTTCGAGAAAAGTAAAAAAATTAATTTGTTTTAGCTGATAAATATGTTTAAAAAAGGTTATAAAACATCATAGTATGTACATACTATATATAATATGCATATATATTCATAGAATAATATATCATAAGTAAAATCATAGTAAAGTATTTGAAGTCAGCTGGTGTTTAGAGGTGTGACGCAACAGGAAGTGAAACACGGTGAGTCTGCCTCGAGGCAATCACTAAATCACTACATCACTAAATCAATGAATAACTAAATCACTAAATCAATAAATCACTAAATCACTGAGGAACTAACAAACGTTCCTCAGTGATTACTCATCAATGAATACCTGAGGCTCCAACACACACACACTAGCTCACGGCTCGTGTTGCGCAACCTGTCAGAGCATTAAATCACGTTTACTACGACTGTCTTTATGTTTATAAATCTTCTCACTCGTCTGTAAGTTTTTAATAATTTTCTCTCATAAATAAAAAGTTAAATAGTACACTTCAACTGTAGAATACTAATACCAGTTTTTAGTAATGTAATTATACTATTAATATTATATATATATATATACATTTAACTGTTAATATTCATAACATACATGTGAATATATAAATATACATTCATGTATATTTACCTACATTAATATTTATACACATATATATAACATTTATATATAATGTTCAGCCCCACATTGTCATGTGTTGCATTCGAGATGCCAAGTGGTGTAGAAGGCAATTGCCTTTCTTGTTCTTAGATTTACCTTTATAATTCCTTTTTCACGCCGAAAAATCTGCACTTTTCCCTTTTTAAATTGATGTCTGGTTCCGCTGAAGACAGTTTTTCCCCAAACCCATGTGTCTTACAAAATAGGGAGCAAGAGTAAAGAAGAAGTTTAGAGGCAGTTGGGGGAAGAAGAAAAGGATTAGGAGGATAAAGGCAGAGGTTTTGGTTAACATATTTGTTTTTATATCGGTGGTTTTGGTTATGTCTTTTGTTACAGTTTTACAATTTCAAAGATTTATTAAAAAAATTTCAATATTCTGAGTTTTTTTATGGACCGAGCTATTGAGAAAATAAGCAAAGCAGAATAAATTTATAATTTAGATATGTATTATTGAAATTAATATATTTATAAAAAAAAAACAGTAACTATTTATATTAAATTATCTTTTGGGGCATCTTTTTTTTTGGGGCATCTTTGAAAGAAAAATTTGGAAAGTTTTGGATTTTTTTAATAATAATAAGAAAAAAGCCCAAACAAGGGGGTTTTTAAAGAACCAAAGGGATTCAAAAAAAAAATAAAAAATAAATTTCGGTTGAAAGGTCAGGGGAAATTGTTGTTGATAGAAATGGAGACCGTTCTAAAAGACAATGAATTTCTTTTAGTATTTATTAAGGCCAACAATATTTATTTGTTATTTTTGGGGAAAAATTGACAAATCCAAATTTTAGGGGCCCCGGGGACAATTTGAGTATTTTAAATCAAATTGCGGGAAAATGGGTTTCCAAGGAAAAACCATGGTTATTTTGTAACATACCCTGTTTTAATTGGTTATTTTGGTTTTTAAAGCTCATTTTCCTTTGGTACGAAATTAAAACAAACGTATTTTTATTTTTAAAAAGTTTATTTATTTTAACAAAAAAAGATAAAAAAAAATAGCTGAGAAGGGGAAAATTGAGGTTTAAAATGTTGGCCTGGGGCAAAAAACCAGCAAAAGGGCAGTTTGAAGGCCCTGCTAGAGGAGAGGCAGAAAAACCGCTGAAGAGCATTTGAATTTCGCTCAAGGACTGGGGCAAAACCATAGAAAAAAATTTTCTTTGGGGTTGTTTTTGGGAGAAATTGGATTTTTTAAAAAAAAAAAATTTGAGAAAAAATTCATGTTGTTTAAAATGAAATAATAATTTTTAAAAAGCTCAAGCACGATGAAGGGCCCCTTTCCTGTTGCCCCCTGGGGGCCCCCCTCCCGGACGAAGGGTTTTTGACGTTTCACCACACTATTTTTTTGATGGTGGCGTTTTGTAGTAAAAAGGGCTTGTTATTTAGGGTAACTAAAATAAATTTAAGTTTGACTAACCCCACCTCCAAAAATAAAAATCTCAATTGAATTGTGACTTTAAAAGGGAAAAATAACTGGTTTTGTTTTTGAGGCCGGGAAGCCAGCAAAAAGGGAGCGGGTTTGAATTTTGTGAATTTTAAAGAGGTTGGGGAGGCCCCCAGTTAAGGGGGCATTTTTTCCTTTTCTAATTTTCGAGATAAAAAATTGGTTTTGGCCAAAACAGTTTTTTTATTATAATTTTGGAAAAAAAATAAAATTTTTAAGGGGCGTAAGGAAAAAAAAAAAAAGGAGAGAAACCCCGGGGAGGCGGGGTCCTCCGGGGGACCCCTCCCAAGCCCCGTGGGGGAAACCCCCCACCACTGTTTTTTTCGGGGTCCCACCTCCCATGAATGGCAGGGGAAAATTGGGCGTTTTGGGCCCAACGGGGTGTTTGGGACAGGGATGCTCTTTGTGGAAGGGGGGCCATGTGGTGCCCCATGGAAAAGATTAGGCTCACCGGGCCCCCGGGAGTTTGTGAGCCACCTTTTTTTTCCCAAAACCCGAACCGTTAGTTTTACCCTGCCGATAGGGATTCTGGGGCCCCCCATTCTGGGGCTGATTGTTTCCTGGCTGGAGTTGTCCCGGGAAAAATTGCTAAGAACTGGAGGAGCCCGTGGGGGCCCTTTGACAGACAAGTTGGGCACCCCCCATCCCCCATCCCATTTACTGTGGCGGGGAACCATGGAGAGCCAGTTCTACCAATCCAGCCCGTTGGTTCCATGATTCGGGGCACCCTGGCTCGAAGATGACCCACCGTTCCTGGTCCTCTAACTTTGGAGTGGGTGTCCTCCAGGAGCAAAAGATACCCCGGTCAATTTCCCCCGAGTTTTTCATCCTAGGAGTAAAACCCAAAATTTTAGCAAGCCCGGCTAGCCCTTGGGGTTTAGGCCATAATGAGATTGGGGGGGCCCCCTTCCCAGAGCGACGCACCTTCCATACCGGGAAAAGGGCCGCTATATGATCATTCAGCAGGCCGGGGGGCCATTGGCCTTGTTCCCGGGGCAGCGGGTTTTTTTTTTAAAAGAAAAGGCTTGAGATTGATATCGCCAATGAAACTTATGAAAATAAGTATTTTAGGGCCCCCCTTGGCCCCCCCCAGGCTATTTTTTTGAAGTGGATTGGAGCCCACCCTTGGTTCGGTCAAGGGAACGAAGGGACTTTAAACACCAGAGGGCATATGGAGGGGTGCCGCCCCAAAGGGGGTTTTAGGATCATGCGACCCCGAAGCTGGAGTTTTCGGGGTTTGTAAGTTTTGGTCTTCTCCGGAACCTCGAGGAGCATTCCACTGAGGTGTCGCCTCCTTCAATCCCCCAAGGCTAAAATTGTTTCCCACCTGCCTCTGTCGCATTTTTTTTAAAAAGGGCGGGGAAGATCAAGGCGGGGGGCCCGGGAACACCCAAGGGATTAGGTCATTCGCAAACTTCACAAAAGGGTTCACCCCAAAAAAGGGTTGTGGCAGAACCTCCACCAGGCTATTTTACCCGTCTTTGGTCCCCAGCTAGAGTGCATTTCTGCCCCTTTAAAGGGGAGGTTCCCCACCCCCATTTGCTAACCCAAAGAGGCAGTTCATTGTAGGTAGACCCCCAGACAGGGGGGGGGTTCCCCCCCAACGGGCGGAGGCGGAAAAAACCCCCGGGTTTTTTCCCACGCCCCGCGAGGAGAACTCGACATGGAACATTGCATTAGCTGTTGGAGGAGGGGGTTCTGGGGGGCGGACAGATTCACCATCTGGACAGACCATAAGAATTACTTTCAGGGCGACGGGCCCGGGTTTTCCCTCAGTCGATTTGATTTCTCCTGACCTATCCCCCGGTTAAAATTGGGGATCCCCTGCCCCTTTAAAAAGGGGCGGCCCTGAGGAGTCGGTTCCCCATCCCCGGGGCCCAAAGGGGGTTTGGGGGGTCCTGGGGCATTGAGATGAAGAAATTGCCCCCATTCCCAATTGGTGGAACCCAGATCCCGGTGCTTCAGTGGGGCCACACCAGCCATTTGCCTGCCATGGGTTCAACGAATTCCTGGCTGGGCTTTCTGGTGGCCTACTATGAGGAGAGGGTGAAGGACTTTGTGCCCCCTTTTGTGCCCGCAGCAAGGCCTCTCCCCCCCCCTACTGCAACCCTTCCTGTTCCTAGCCGTGGTCCCACGTGGCTTTGGACTTTTGTTGCCCACCCCCTCCCAGGGAAGACGGTGATACTGACTGTGGATCGGTTCAGGGGTGCACTTAGTGGCCTCCCAAGCTCCTTGGGCAGCAGAGACGGGGACCTCCTGATGAGCCAGGTTTTCCCGGCCCATGGTTTTCCCCCAGGATGTCGCTCGGATCGAGGACCCCAGTTCACATCAAGGTATGGCAGCATTCTTAAAGGGGGGGCGCCTGTCAGTCTCTCCTCTGGTTATCACCCACAGACTAACGGGCAGACGGAGAGGATGAACCAGAGCTGGAGTCGGCACTGTGTGGCTGCCAGGAACCCATCCTCCTGGAGTCGGTTCCTTCCTGGGTCGAGTACTCCATCAACTCCTGGTCAGCTCTCCAGGGGCCCCCCCGAGGTATCTCTGGGGTACCAGCCACCGCTGTTTTCTGCACAGCAACCAGAGGTGGCAGTTCCCCCGGGCAGACCCATCTGGACAGATGTCGCGCATCTGGGAGGTCACCAGAGCCCCCCCCGGCGGCAGAACGGGGCACCCGGGGCCAACCCCCCCGGAACCCAGCCCGTACCACCCAGGGCAGAGAGTTTGGCTGTCCCCCAAAGGGATCTTCCTCCAGTCCCCCCAAGCTGGGTCCCTTTGGGCCCCTTTTGAGATCACGGGGGTGCTCACCCCGGGCAGTGAGGCTGAGATTTCCGGCTTCCATGAAATACATCCCTTTCCACGACGAGGATTAAGCCTGTCTCCCTCAGCCCCCTGATGCCTTCTGCCCTGATCCACCTCCACCTACAATCAGACGGGCCCCCTCAGGGGAGGGCCCCCCGACTGATGGACGCCGCCGAGGACGAGGGTACCAGTTCCTGGTGGACTGGGAGGGGCCCCCGGGGGAAAGAGCTGGGTGTCCCGCCAGCTCATCATGGACCCGGGTTCCCTTTTTTCCCCCCCAAAAAGGGGGGGGGTCCCCGGGGGGGGGTATTGTTTCAGCCAGCCGGGCCCCACCTCCAGAGCACACCTGAAGCCCCAAAGGGGGGTGAAAATAGGCTGCCGGGGTTTTTTGGGGTGGGGGGAAAAATGTAACCCGGGGGTTTGATTCCAGACTTTTTGGATTATTAAAAAGTGGGTTTTTTGGTAGTTTTTTTTTTGGGGCCCCGCCGTTGGACATTTTCTTTTTTTTCTGAATTTTGCCCGGGAAAAAAAAATTGGCTTTTCCCCTCAAAAGCGTTTTTGATTTGGGGAAAAACATAACAAGTTTAGGAGTCCATTGCCCGACCTGTGAAAATTTTAAATAACTGCCAGGTTTCCCGGAAGTCTAGCCCTTTTCATTTTAATTGAAGATTAATTAGAGCTAAGGAAACATAATCTTTGGCTATTTGGTTTTTTGAAGGGGGGCAAAATTGGAGCAGGTATAAAAGTAAAAAATGAACCCCGTCCCTTTTTTAAAAAATCAAAAAAAAAGCAATGGTTCTTGGGGGGTTGCAAGGAAGAAAAATGGGGGAAATTCAAAGATCCAGACAAAATTCAACATGGCAATGGGTTTTTTGGTGAAACCAAAAGTTTTAAATTTTAAACTTTCAAAACAAGAAAAGGTTAAGCCAATGGGCCCTTTGGAATAATCGGGGCCTAAAGGGGTTTAAATTTAAAATGAAAAAGAAAAAACTTAAAAAGGCAAAAATGGAATTTTGGGTTTTTGAGGTAATGTTAAATATTAGAAAAAATTTTTTAAAAATTGTCATATTTTGGGAGGATTTGGCCCAAAATTTGGAAATTAGGTGCTTTAAAATAGGAACCCAAATTTCGGATATTTTTGAACCCAAGGTTAAAAGTTTATATTTAAATTCCCAAAATGGCCCAAAATTTTGGATGAATACAAACTTTTGGAAAAAAGTAAAAAATTTTTTTCAAAAATTTAAAATCGGTCAAATTTATTTTCACCTAAGTAGAGAGGGATGAAATACCAAATTTAATAAACGGATTTTAAAATTATTGCTTTTTCCCAAGGGGGGCCCGGGAAAAAGATAAAGCAAAAAAGAAACCTTAAATATGGTTTTGCCAGGGTATGACTAAATTTAAATTTTTTAAAATGAAAAAACCTCAAAAAGGGGGAAAATGCTTTTAGGGATTTGCTTTTGGAATGGTGGATACTAAAATTTTTAATTGCAATGGGTTTCGGTCCAGGAAAAACAAAAATAAATTAAATTTGGAAAAAAATCAATTTAATGGAATTTTCCGGTAAACCAAAATTTTAAAATTTTTTAAAACCAAAATTTTTAAAAAAATCCAAGCTATATGGTGTTTGGGAAAAAGGGGTTTTTAATTAGGGGGAATTAATTTTAAAACCCCCAAAAATAGAAAAAAATAAAAAAATTTTTTTTGAGCCCCAATTTAAATAAAATTTAACCCAAATTTTTAAATTTTTGGGGAAAGCCATTTTATTCTGGGTTTCCCAATCCTTGTTTAAATTTTTAAATTATAAATTTAAAAAAAAATTTTTTTTTTTTTATTATTAACTTTTGAATTAAAAAAAATTTTTGGGATTGTTAAAAAAATAAATATATTTAATTAACATCCCCTTGTTTTCAGTTTAGAAAAAATTTTTTTTTAAATTTTAAAAATTTTAAAAAGGGTTTTTAATTTTTAGACAAAATTTAGTTTTAAAAAACTTTTAAAAAAAAATCAGATATTTAACTTTGGGTTATTTTTTTTTTTTAAAATTTTAAATTTAAAGGGAAAAATTTTTTTTTTGCAGGAAAAAATTTTCTGGATTTGGGTTTTAAATTTTTTTTTCCGAATAAGGCATGCTTTAATTTTGGGCCCAAAAAAAAAGAAATTTTTATTGGTAGGGGGGAAAAATTTTTTTTGGGGGTTTTATTTAAATGCAGCAGGAGAGGGGAAAAGTTCTGGGGGTTGCATTTAAATCATTTTTAAAGGGGTTTTAAATTTTTATTTTGGAATTTAAATATTTTCAGGGGGGTTAAAATTTGGGGAAAAGTAAAGTTTTTGGGGGGTTTCCTTTTAAAAAGAATAGACTTTTAAGGCCCCCAAAAAAAATGGGGGATTTTTAAAGGGTTAAAATTTTGATTTTTTGCATTTCCCAATATTTTTTCCATTTAGGCAAAAAAAATTTAAATTTTTTTTTTAAAAAAAAAACCCCCCTTTAAAAAATAATTTTTTTTTTTCCACGAAATTTAAAATTTTTTTAAAAAAAAATTTTAAAAAATTTTTTTTCTTAAGGGGTTTGGGGCATTGGCATAGCTTAAAAAATTTTAATTGGAATATTTGAATTTTTTTAATTTCCCAAACCCCCCGGTGTTATTGGATTTCCGAAAAAAAAGGTATCAAAATCTTTTTTTTTGGATCAATAATAACCCAACAATTTTGTTGAAACGAATATCTTTTGGGGGAGGAAAAAAAGTTTTTAAAAAATTAAAATTGGGAAAAATAAGTCGGGTTTTGGCATAATTAATTTTTTTAAGAGGTAAAGGGCAGTATGATGAATTTAAAAATTGGAGGGGAAAAACCCCCCAAAATAATAATTGGGGGATTGGTTTGGCCAAAAAAATTAAAATTAATCTTTGATTTAAAGGGCTAAATCCTTCTAAGAAAAATTTTTTTTTTTTTAAAAGTTCCCCAAATTTAAAACATAAAAAAATTTTTTTATTTAAAGGGGTTTTTCCCCCAAAATTTAAAATTAATTTTTAAAAAAAGGGAAAAAAAAAAAATTTTTTTTTGCCAAATTTGGGAAGTAATAAAAATTGCTTTTTTCAGGGGCATATTTTAAAGAAATATACAATTTTAAAATTATGGGGGTTACAAAACCAATTTTTTGGCGGGTTTTTTTCCCCAAAAAACAAAGTTTAAATTTTTTTAAATTTTAAAATTTTTTAAACAAAATCTAAGCTTTTTGGCCCTTTAATAATGGGGGAAGTCGGGAGTTAACATTTAACAATGCCCCAAAAAAAAAAACAAAAACTTTAGGGATTTATTTAGGCCCCCAATTTAAATTTTGTTAATGTTTAAGGTATTTGGGAAAGTTTTTTGGGGATGGAAATTGGAAATTTTTAAAAATAGGCCCCCCCTTGAAGTTATTGGCTAATTCCGAAAGAATTTAAAAGAAGAGTTTGAGACTTTTAAAGGGTTTTGGTAACGGGCAAAATTTTGGAAAAAAAGGGTTTTTACAAAACAAAAAGGGGAAAATTAAGTGGCCATTTATGGACCATTAATTATTTGTGGGGTCCTGAACCTGTATCCCAAATTTTAAAAATGGGCATTTTTGAAAAAAGTAAGCTTTTACCCCAAGGGCGTAAGGGAAATAAACAAATCAAAAAAAAAAAATTTTCACATTCATTGTAAATTTTTGGGTTGATGTGGGCCCGTAGGGTTTCCAGGAAAAATTAATTTAAAAAACCCAAAATAAGGTTTAAAAAATTTCCCAAAAAGAACCCAAAATAACATTTGAAAATTTGGTCGAGGAAAATTTTTTTAAAAATTTTCGTTTGGGATAATAACCAACAGGCGGTTTTAAATGCTACATTTTATTTTTGTTTTTTAAATTTTCTGTTAAATTTTATTCCCTTAAGGGGGAAAGCCCGTAAAACCCCCCCAAAACCCCTTTAAGGTTTGCAAGCCCCCCTAAATTTTTGGGGGGGAAAAGGGGCCAAACCTTTTTAGGGTTTTTTTTAAGAGGACCCTTTTTTAATACATAACCCCCCATATGGAAATTTTAATGCTTCCCCCTTGAAAAAATTTTTCATTTGTTGGGGGTTTTCCTGTCCGATGTATTAAAGGGGAGTAAACGAGTAAACCCTTTGTAACCGTGAATTGGGCTGGGAAAAAAATGTTCTTGACAAGAAAACACATTAAATTTAAATTTTTAATTTTTTAAGTAATGTTACAGAATTATTCAAAAATTATTTTTTTTTGTTTAAAAACCTAAATGTTTTTTCTTTTTTTTAAATTTTTCGTTTTTATTTTACCCTAACAAAAGTTCCCGTGGACCTTATAAAAATAACTGGGCTGTATGCTCGTAAAATTTTTGGGAAAAAAAATTGTCAAAGGGGCGGAAACGTTTCTTTTTTTTTAAAAAATTTTTTTTTTTTTTTTTTTTTTTTTTTGAAAATCATTCCTTGAAAAAGGAACCGGCTGAAAACCCTCCCTTTTTTTAAAAAGGTTGGGGTATTAACAAAGCCAACCAGACTTCAAAAAATTTTGGGGTCACTTCGAAAGACCAAAAACATATTTTTTAAAGAAAAAGTGTTTTTCAATGAAGAAAACATTAAATTAATCATAAATACACTCCATTCATTGTTAATTTGGTCAATGACTATTCTCTGGTGTTGAATGAAGTCTCTACAGAGGTGTGTAGAGGCCCATCTCCAGTGTTCTGATGGTACATTGTTATCGCCTAAGAAGTATAACGGAGGGGTAGAAAACCCTTTTTATGTGAGCGCAGCTGAAAACAGTTATGCTGCTGAGAGAAGCTCTAAATATGGCCTTCCTTTGAGCCACAAGAAGAACTACATTAATATTTACAATAAAAATTATTTATAACTGTCAATGTCTTGACTAGATTTTATTCATTTTGCAATTAATTTGATAAATAAAAGTGAGTTTTCATGGAAAACACTAAATCGTCTGGGTGACCCCAAACTTTTTAATATCTTGCTGGTTTCTCAAAATGTTCAACCCTAACGGATGTTCAAGGTAATGTACCCCCTCTGTAATTATATATATATGGAGCTGGCTGTTTTCTGGAGTTATTGCTGCTTTGTGCTTAAAACCAGTGTTCTACGTGTGTGACCATCTCGAAAGCCTTTGGTGTTGTGACAGTCGTGACATCAAGAAAAGCCGGGGAAGCCGTAGCGCTATTGACACTCGGTGGGGGGGGAGATGACTGATGCCTCTGCGTTGCCAGATCAATACTTGTGATCCAATGAGAAGCGGCCGTGGAGCAGAATTCCTGCATTGAATTACGGTAAAGTAACGCCGTAAAGTGAGTAATAATCAAGCAGCCACACTCGAGAGACCTTCGAGGATTTGAGATCACGGCCTCCTCGAAGGCACGAGAGTCTCAGGATTATAAATGCTGCATATTTCACATCCAGCATATGGCGTGGACGTGGACTTCTTCGCCCCGGGCAAAGTTTCCTCCACCGCATATCATTTCAGAACCGCATGAATCTATTTGCAGAGAGCAGAAAGGTACAGAGTCTACCAGTAGATCCTGAAGGTCCCCGGTGCAGAGTAAAGGACGACGGCTTCTTTCCACCATAAATATCTACCGAGTGGACACGAGCGGGATAACAAATGTGCATCCAGCATTAATATATTAATATCCAGATTTATTGCAGATTCCTCTTCGGCCATGGGGCTCTAGCCGTTGAATCTCATGCGCTCCATTGCGTGCGTGTGTGTGTGCGTGTGTGTGAGAAAGCCCAGGAGGAACATTGTGGAGACGAATGGGCGATGTGGCAAATGGGAGGCCGACTAGTTCTCCCCTTCCGCCCTGAGGCAAGTCTTACGTCAGTTAAAAGAGGGTATGCCCCTTCTCTCTGGGTCTCTCTCACACACACACACACAGTTCCTGTTTATCTCTCCTTGCTACGGTATCTCTCACACATACACAGTACAAGTGTTATTATGAGGACTGTGAGATGGCACTGTAAAGGCAGAACGGGGCCGATCAGCCTCACTTCAAATAAAACCACTTTGATGAAGCAGCCTTTCTGTACAACTGTGTGTGTGTGTGTGTGTGTGTGTGTGTGTGTCAAGGTGTGATTTATTCGTATGTCGGCTTGTAACTTGTAGCCAAGGCATTTATATGTAGACCCCATACGCTCTTTAATCCTCCAGTGTTGTATTATTTATATCTTTCTCTGCAACGCTTTAAACAGATGCAAATATTCCTGCAAAAATGTTCCCGTGTATTCACAACATTATTTCTGCAGGGTAAACATTGCCAGAAGACAATGTTGTTCAGACAAAGTGTGAAATGCGTAAATAAAAACAAATGTTCTTAAACTATAGCAAATTGTGTCTGTAGGCTTATTCATGTGCTAAAGATAATCTATAATAGTAATATTAATAGTGGTACAACATGCACAGCAGAGCCCTCTGGGGACCCGACTCTGGAGAGGTGTTGATGCAGTAAATTATTTCTGTTTGTGTTCTTGACTTCATTTATTATTATTGCCAAGAACCACTTCATCCATGAGGTGAAGTGAACTTGTTCCGTTTCCTCAAACACACGATGACAGAGGAAACTTATCGGAGCTCGGACCGAAGAGTGCCGGCACCGCAGCGAGGACCACATCATAGAATATACATTATAGCTGTATAAGATTCATGGATGTGGAAAAGCACGAGGCCTCATTCATACTCGATGGCCGGGACTTTTTCAATAAAGTTCCAACCTGACCCGAGGAGAGCACCGCCTCTGCAATATAAAGCACGCTGGTGACCAACGTGATCCTGTTTCTTATTAAAAAATATATATTTTCTCCTGTGGAGTTCTGGGCGCTCTGGTCAAGATCCGCCGGTCTCATTTTTGACCGTTCATTGCCACTCGGGTTCATTCAAAAATGAAACTGGCAAAGAAGGTGTAGCGGATCCCGCATATGAAGTGGCATGAAACTGACTGCTGGAGGAATGACTCCTTTATGCTCTTCCTTTGGGTCACAACACATGTATTAAACTCATAAGAGCTTTACCCTATACGGCTCCATTAAACTATTACACTTTTCTTCAAGTATAAATGCACATCCGTTACCTTTTCAAAATAAAAGTATTAGAGGGGAAGTGGATTAAAACCTCTATGAAGTTCAATAGATGTTCAGACGTGTGTGGGACGTCCTCAACAAGTATGAAGCAGAACTAGTGGTTAGTTCTTCATCAGGGTGTCCGCGGGTCCTTAAAAAGTCTTAAATTGCTTTTCCTAAAAATAAGGCCTTAAAAAGTCTTAAATTCAGATTGGATTGGTCTTAAATTTTTTGGGTGTCATGTCATTACGAATATGAGGCATTCTGTTCCGCCAGGTCCGTATTTTGCTCCGGTCGCTCTGCGGTGTCTCTGGTGTCACCGGGGCCACGCCCCTTCTCTTAAAGGGGCCCCGCGTATTCAGTCCCATCAATCCCCTACAACGTGAAGCATCGACTAGTTTAGAAAACATGGGGGGATGCAAGTTCAACAACGGCTTGAAAAGAACGAGTGTTTCTGGTCACGGTCGGTGAAATGCTTCTGAATCTGCGTTATGTGTCGCGAGACTTTCCAGCGGTGGAATCTCACGAGCAGAGCAAGAAGCACAGAGACTAGCGAAGGCCGCCAGCAGCGTGCGGGGCTAGCTCCTGCTCCGCCGCTAGCTCCTGCTCCGCTGCTCGCAACGACGTCAACGCTGGAGGTCACCGGAAGAAATCCAGCGCTGTGCAACAAAGAGCTCATCACCGATGTCCAACAGGGCGCCGTGTTCTTCATTCTGTTCCATGAGACTCTGGACCAGACCACCGCGAGCAGACAGCTGGACTTCATGTGCGTTATTGGTGAAATGACCAGGTCCCGTCAGGATCCTCTGGAGCTCATGGGCCATGACACGCCCAGGACCTACTTCAGCACCTCAAAGTAAGTCTAACATAAATATATGTATTAACTAACCTCATGTATATGAGTATGTGTTTCATATAGTTAAGCTTTACTCATGTGTCAAGTTAATAACAGCTATGGATAGGCGCACTACACATTAATTAGACTAATTAAAAATAGTTTTAGAATGGTAGTAAGTAGAGTGGTGTTTACCTGTCAATATGTCTAAATAGTGTTCACTAGGCTCAAGGGATGGCTCGCGTTGCTTAATTTGTAAAAATAGTTTTCATTCATATTTATCCAGTCTGACATTAATCTGAAGTGGTGGTGTCATGAAGAGATGTGGTGACTGTTGTTTGGCTAATGTCTGCCTTTTTTCTTTCTTTTTTCCAGGAGAATGGACCAAATGTCAACTGGAAGTTTTTATATTAATACAGTTTGAAAAGGATTGTTTTCCTAGTATATTCACAAAAGCTCAGGAGTAGACATGAACCTGTGCACAAACATCCATCACATAGAGACATAACACACACACATACATTCTATTATGTAAATGAATTTGCATTTTAAAAGCAGCTGGAATTGTTATTTTATAGATTTTTTTGTTCAAAAGGAACTATGTTGCCTGTATTTTTAAAATATATTTACTTGATATAAGCATTTGTTCATGGGACTTAAATGTTCTGAAAATTTATTAATAAATATAATTTACAACAGCAATGACATTTGTGTTATCCTTTTGCATTACACCATACTGTTAATTTTAAACAGACATCAGTGTGTTTACTTTGAATTAGTTTATTTAGATTAATGTATATTTCCATCGTAAGTTAGGTCTTAAATTTTATTTCGACGTGGTCTTAAAAAGTCTTAAATTTCACTGGTTTATTCCTGTAGACACCCTGTTCATGGTGGATGAAGGACATGATAACCGTCTTTACGGAGCTGAAACACGGAGATAAGCCCCGCCCCTCGCGGAGCTTCGCAACGCTTTGTGTGAGCGTAGCATAACACCGCTCCTGCTGCGAGTTCTACTGGGCTCGTCCTCTAGAAAGCTGAAGCACGACCTCACCTTTCTGTGACAGCCACCGTGTCCATTTGATCTCTCATTGAACGTTCCTCCCATCAGTCTTTATGAAACACTTAAAAACTTATTTTCAAAACTCACGTTCTTATACAAACATTATTTGTCAGCGTAAACACGTAGTGTGAATGCATTCATTTATAACACAAAAAATTTCAACAATAATGAATGAGTCTCAAGAAACTACGGAGAATACATCTGGGCGGCCGGGGAAAGATTCAGGATCAACATGTGACTGAATCTGCATTAATAACCTTTTAACTTAAAGACCACAGTAAATGGTAATTCACCCTGTTTTGTGTTGCTTGTTGAGTCAGCAGCAGCTGAGCAGGTTTAAATTCCCCGTAGACGTTGTGATGCTGCAGGTTCTCCTGGGTTCCACACAGACAGCCTCTGTGACCACGACCCAGATGGGTGGAGGGGCAGCAGCACCAACCGGAGGCCTGATGCTCGCCGCCTGACAGGAACACGCGCTCATGAGTCTCCATCGCGTCGGTTAGCGAACGCTTCCGTCTTTCCATCTTCTCGAGTGACAGTTGGCTTTCTTCCCGTTGTCGTGTGAAAGCTTTTACTTTTGTAGCAGAACTGAAAGGGGAGGTGTATGGTTGCACCAAGAACCCTTCCTCACCCTGTTAGGCGAGTCTGCATACCTGCCCGTCACTCCAACCCGGGGAGAGTCAGGAGGAGTCTAATCTAAAGCTAAACCTTGAAAGGTTAGGGTTAGAATTTGGGCTAGGATTAGGTTTAGGATTTGGGCTAGGGTTAACGGAAGGCAGGAGGAGTCTCACTTAAACCTAAAAACTAGGGTTAGGTTGGGAAAAAGTGGGGTTCTCCGAGGAGAACCAGGAGGGGCACTGGCACGAGGGGGACGCAAGGTTTGTTGGGGAAAGGGGGGGGGTTGGATAAGAGGCAGGGCCGGGCCCAGTCCATCAGCAGAGGAGGAGGAGGAGACCGGGGAACAACTTCAGAGAAATGGATGCTTCCCAACACTAAAAACATTAGTAAGGACCTGTGGATGGGAATAAAAACATGTTGAAGGAAGGGGGACTGCCAAGAATAAGTAATAATAAATTAATAATCATGATAATAGGAATAATAAAAAACCATTGACATTGTAAACTACATCTAAAAAGAGTAAGTGCTAGAATAAAAGAATAAATTAAGTGCAATTTGTAAGAGACACATCTAGTAAATAAAAAGTGGTTAAAATAAAGCCAAATGATGAATTCATGTTAGGTGATAAAAGAATTGTAGAAGTAAAAAAGGAAAGAATATACGTTTTGGAAGGAAGATATATATTGATAAAGATATAAATACACAAAGAACCTGTGAAAAGACAAATAGACATATATATGTATATAAAACAATAAATGAATAAATAAATATAGAGGAAGGGACCAACCAGGTGTGTCAAGGTGGAGGTTAGAAGGCCCGATGGGAACCATCCGAAGAAAATACAATTTAAAAAAGGGGGGGGGGGTTTAACATTTCTCGTTCAGCCCGTACGGGTCTATAGTCCCCAGCCTGTAGATCCACCGCCTGGCGCTGGGCCCTGCTCCACTGCCTGTTGCCCTCCAGGCTCTGGAGGCCATGGAGTTGAAAATGTGCATAGAGGACGCTGGTGCCCTTCCCACTGTTGATCATGTAAAGGTGCTGCCTGATCCTCAGCTACAGCTGGTTGCCCGTCTCCCCCACATACACTGTAAAACTTTTCACTGTAAAATTACAGTAATTTACAGGCGAAACTGCTGCCAGTAAATTACTGTAGTTTCAGTATCTCTACTGTATCAAAAGAATACAGCAGCTTGCTGTATTCTTTTGATACTGTAATTTACTGTTATAATTCTAAATTACTGGCAGCAGTTTCGCCTGTAAGTTACTGTAAAATGTACAGTAATATGGAAATACAGTAACTTGTAATCAAAATGTAAAGTAATTTGCTAAATGAATTCGTAAAATAACAGGACTTTTAGTGTTAGCTCTTTACCCCAAAACATTTAGGAAACTGTAGCGGAAGCATCTGTCAAATTAACAAGCATGAAAAAGAACAATTTGCAATAAATAAGACAATAGGACATATTCATAATATTCTTGTTTATTAGAATAGCCGTGACAAAAAATAGCATCCAAATAACTGATTCAAATATTCTAGCCCTTAGAAATCATAATGGTATGGATAAGTTGCATGTGTGAGTGTGTTTTTCCTAGTGAGTGCATGGTTATCGGACAAAATGTGTACTTGATGAACTGAGTAAATACTAATGTTTCAAAAGAAAAGAGCCTCCCCATTACGCTAGGGGGTTTTACTTAACAGAACAATACTGACTATTGAACAATACTGTGTGCTAGCCCAAAACACAAAATAGCTATTACACATATATACTGGTGTGAATGAATTTTTTTATGTTTGTGTATTTGTACATTGTGCATTGTACTTTACAGACTGAGACAATATTGTTATGTTTCAAAAGGAAAGAGCCTCCCCAGTACGCTAGAGTTTTTTACTTGACAGATCTATGCTGTTGAACAATATTGTGCGCTAACTTCAAAATTTAACAGAAATAATGTCTGGTTGTTAAGATAATAGATATACAAATAAAACAAAAATAGCCCTTACAAATACAAATAGCAATGTGAATGAGTGAGACACATCCATATGGGATTAGTGAGTGTGTATATGTGTACTCATCTGAACTCCATGGACAATGTGAAGAAGTGAGACCCATACATAGAAGGATGTGGGTGTGCGTCTGTGTGGGTGTGTTTGTGTTTGTGTATGTGTGTGTGTGTGTGTGTGTGTGTGAGTGTGTGTGTGTGCATGTGTGCGTGCGTGTGTATGTGTACTCATCTGAACTCCATGGACAGATGGCTCTCGACGAAGGCGGTCGCACTTTTCTCCCCCTCTCCTCCCCATGACCTTCCCCTCCCTGCTTGGCTCTCTCGTCATGTCTTGTCTGTCTCTATACTTGAGACTCTCTCCGCATCGCTCTTCGAACTAAAAACCATGGACGTAATCAACTGGTCCTTAAACGCAATTGACACCATCTTCTCGGCGAGAAGCTCGGGTTCGGGGAACCTGCCTGTCCTGCTGGGACGAATGTTGCTGGATACGATGGGCCTTACGATGGGCGAAGTGGCGGGTCTTGTGCCTAGCACCACTCTCCGTGGAGGACGTGAAGACATCTACATATTCGGAACTTTGATTACAGGATTTCTGCTGTTTGGATTTGGCGCTGCCCTGGCTTATCGGAAAATTAAGGAAACGGTGACAGCCGTTAAAAGCCCCTAAGGCTGCCCGACATGATTGACGCGTTGGGCAGAGTTGTTGGCACTCAGACTTTGGCATTAAACCGTCAGAATGACAACATCGTGGAGAAGCTGACGGCTCTGCAAATGAAATTGGATCGATTTGAAATCCTATTGGCAAACGGGAGGAAATTGGAGGAATAGTGGGTGCGCAAAACTGAATTGCAGCTACTGGAAGACCAAACAATCCCAATCTTATCTGCTGGCTCCCTCTACCAGGACGGGCCCAAGGCCGTGACTGGAACAACAACTCCCCCGAAGATCACTGAAGCGAGACTCTCTCATTCCCATTCCCTTCCCCCTATCCACAGACACCTGTGGTTGTTTTCTCCCCAGGCCCCTTCAAGGCCATCTCCATGGCAACGACCATCTTGTGGACTGAGAACTTTGTCTGTTGTGGACTGGGGGAGGACGATACACCGGGCCATTCACACGAACTTCAACAAACTGAAATGCACTCACTACCCCCATCCCACGCCGCCTGCTTTGCCCCCCCAGGGTGACAGGGCGGGTCTCGTCCGCGCCGTGCCGGCGATGGACCGGGCTGGCTGCTTGTCGGTGCTGGTTACCTTCTGCCCCCAATGACGGGGCTATCGCCCAGTCTTTGGATTACCCCTCCCCCCTTCCTACTCGTTGCAAGTCATGTCTAAGATGTATGTGCTTATGTGCAATGGTGTTTTGTTTCTCCTGCTCCCACACTGTACCCCTCTAGGGCATAGTCGGGGGTGGCTTTTTCTTTTTCTCGCCTCTCTTCCCTCATGTTATGCTGTCATCTTTCATCCACCCTTTCCTAGATGGCGCCGCGGACGGCGCCTCGGTGTGCGATTCTTGCACCTTCCGCCAAAAAAAGTTCCTCGTTTGTTTGTGACTCATGAACATTCTTTGGCAATAAACCTGTTTCTGATTCTGATTCTGAGGGTAGTGATAAACTCATACAAAGTCCCACTCGAAGTCCATGAGCTTCCTCAAGAGGGTGCACACATGCGGATTCAGGGATGTCGCTTTCTTTTGGACCATTCGCCCGCTCTTCTTGCTGGTCACCTTTCCCTGACGTGCCTTTGTCCCTCTCTCTGGGTTAATCCCAACACAGCTTCTGGCGAGCATGACAAGGTAAAACAAAAAGAAATAGTCAAACCACTTCTAAACTATTGTTAATGGCCACCACATATTGTTAGCATAATCATTCTTTTTCCTACTTTATGTTTATAATACATATTAGAGTAGATATATGGGAACATTTTGCTATATTTAGTTTTATATGCATCACATCTTTGGAATGTGCAAATTCAGTTTTTTCTTCTTGTACATAAGTACACATCTTTATTACAGTAAAATGCAAAATATTATTACAAAGCACCTCTGATTAAATATGAGATTGTGTTATGTTTATCACTATGAAACAGATCTGAAGCATTTAGATTGAAAAGCATTAGAATGCAAATAATTCCAATGGCATCTATGAGTACAAATGCTAGTAAGCGTAAGCTTAACCGGTATTACGATAATTAGGGGGTCTTTTGCTATTTTTTCTACCCTGCAAGGGGTATCTAGCTAATAAATCTGATAACCACTGAAGTTGAATGTGTATTTCTGTTTATTTTAGAACCAAAGATAAATCTCTTTATGGAATTAACTTTATGTGCTCTGTTCTCTGATTGAAGTCCATGTCCTTTAAACAATTGAACTATCAAGCTTGCATCCTGAAGATACTATATCTATCACATAAAGATAAATGCATGGAGGGCTGTAAGGCGAACACCTGAAACGAATGACTTGATATGGGATTCAAACTTACCTCTGTATGAATTCAAGTGTGCAGGCAGCCAGATCCTGATATTGGAGGTTGAAGTTGTAGTAGCATGCGAAGACAACAGCAAGCCCCAAAACAAACGTTGCTCCTTCGCACACCACGTGGCCCTCGATGCTAACCATCCAACGCTGGTCAGGAATCATTGGACCTTAAACAAAATGCAAAGTGTTAGGCTGAATGTCAAATTTACCATTTGAAATATAATGAAGTGGCAACATACTGCTATATCTTTTTCTGTATTGTACCGACATTTCCAACTGATATTTGAAAAGATTTTTTAAACAATGTAAGCTTCCGATAGATATCAGGATTTTTAATTCAGTGCGAATGCTACTTGGCCTGTTGATGTCTCTGCAATGCACATACAGTTGCATGCAACTTAGTGACTGTCCTAAATAGAGACATCTATAGATAAATAATCACCAAACTATTTACAATTTTAAAAGCTATAAAGAGACCTTAATCAGTGGAGAAAATGGAGAAACACAAGCAAACTACTGACATGGCAGAGACAATATTATTATATAGCCTACTGTGTCTGTATTATAGAGACTCAACTGTTTATTAACTATTTAAATTTGTGTAGTCATTTATCCAAGATATTTCTAAGCTATTTATGAATTAGTATATATTTACAGAAATGTAAAGGTGTGTGTATTATATAAAATATGAAAGAAAAACTCACCACAACTGAACTCACTATAACTGAGGGGCTTAGTGCTTACCTAGAATGATCAACCGAGGGCTATCGGGGAGGGCAAGGGATGTCTTCACAGTTGCTGCTGTGTCTGACACCTTTATAGGAGACAACAATATCATTGCAGTTATAAGTTCATGTTAATACAATTCAGCATTGTTTTAACTATGGCTGCCATCAATTTCACTTTTAAGAAAATTATTTTAAAAGATATTTAAATACTTTTAAAGGCTTATCTGGAATAAAGTTGACTACATCAGTTATACTCACATCTGCCTGCAAGATGAGGGCATCTCTCTGCTCTTTGAAGTGTGCCATCAGTAGAGCCAGAATATAGGGGAATGTAATACCGTTTTCTTGTGAGAGGACGTTCTTTAGAGTACCAGTGTTGCACGCCCGAAATAGATCATCGGATTTCAAGGCATCTAATACATTCTTAACATCACCATCAGGAATCCCCAAAGTTGCCAACTTTTCACTCAGTTTATGAAACAGATGAGACTGACTTATATCATGCACTGCCTGGAAATCTTCAATAATGCTCTGTATAACTGAAGATGGGAGCAACAACTTAGCTTGAAGTTTAAGGTAAAACAAAGCCAAGTTCTTTAGGAAAAGTGACTCATCTGTGCTTTCAGGAAAAACTTCTGCCTGGTCTCCCTCCATGTCATCATTGTTAACATTGGAAGCCCACACCTCAGCTTCTTCATGAGAGCACCCTGCTTGCTCAACAGTATTCTCTCCATTACCTCTACCTGACCATGTCTGTCTGAAAAGATCATCAACTGTACAACCTTTATGTGTTCTTGACAAGTGATGAAAACGTGGATATCACAGTAAACACGTTACCACAGTTTTTGAATGGACATATGACTTGTCTTCCCTCTTTAATGTGGGTCTTCAAGTGAGAAAATAAACGTGACAAACTGTCACACTTGACAGTACAGAAATCGAAGTGGCATGACAATAAAACGTCCAACGTTAATGTCCTTATGCCAGAACATCCTTCACTTAATCTTGACTCCCTCTGACCTGGGTGATCTCTATATACATGACATTTTAAAGACAACACTTTGCCAAATGAACGGTTACAACCATGAAAAGCACATTTAAATTTGATGTGGGGGGTGTTTTGGTGAACTTTCATATGCCTTGCAAAGGCATATTTAATGTACATTCGTGGCCACAAAATTGACAACTGAACATAATGGAAAAATAAGCTAGACTGCTGCCGTTCTTCCCTTGTTAACATGTAAATACTGAATACTATTAGTAACATGTTACTAATAGTATTCAGTATTTAAATATTAACTAAGCCAACCACATGGAGAAACATGTGCTAACTTAACTAACGTTAGCTAATCACATGTTAACAAAGGTGTTCGAAAACGTAGCCTAAGTTGAAAGTGAACTTACCGTGAGGTAGTTGGTTAGTAGTTGTCCTTTTTTTGTCTGGACTGAAGATTCAGTTGACTTTCCCAAACTGGCGGGGGTAAGACTTAAAAAAATACCCGCGGTGAAGACGTCGGTTCTCCGAGACTTGCACCACTCATTACAAGCAAAAAATGGCGGTGGTGAAAATAAATACAAATATAGCGATATCCTAATAAAGTTGGTGTCTCCTTCACTTGTACGGGAGAAGGAACGGGGTTACTACTGCTGCGACGAGTGAGAACCGATGAACTCACTGTGTCTCCTCCACTTGCACGGGAGAAGGAACGGGTTACTGCTGCGCGACCGGAGCGGACCGATCATGATCGCGCTACGGTGAAAAATAAATAAATACCGCAACTTTTCTTAAAGTGGTAAAACTAAAGTGACTTGGATGTTAACACACGGAAGACGTTATCATTAAAATAGAAACTCACAAGATTGACAGGAATTGCAAAACTCTGCTTTGGCTACTCATTTATGAGAACTTCAAAATAGTTACTCTCCCAAGATTCTCAGCGGTACGCAGTAAACTACTGTGAAAAGAAGCACTTGACCGTTAGGATCATGGAAGCAAGCGTTATAACTCCCAGAATGCATTGCTTTTACAGCATTATACAGTAATAGCACAATACAGTATGTTACTGTTAGAATTTCACTGTAAATTTACATCAAAGTGTTACAGTGTATAGTTAGCGGCAGGTCCTGCACCGGACAGCATAAATGACGTTACTGGCTGTCAGTAGCAGGACCTGGTCCACATTAAAACTAATTTTGCATTGGGGGTTAAAAATGTGGGAAAGACGAATAAAACCGATCTGATACCCGAAGCGCCTCCCTCCCGGTCTCTTTTTTTTTTAAATCCGTATGGACCAGGATATCCTTGAGATTCTTGTTTGTCCTGAAGGCTGAGATCACCCGGCTGGCCCCCAGGGCGGCACAGTGTTCCCTCGCCCCGTTGAAGTCCTGTTTAACCTTTTTAATCAAATCATGGATACATTCAGAGAATGTTAAGACCAACGGGACAAGGGAGTGGGCCGGTAGTTGGGCGGTGTAATTGCCGTCCCTGAAGGGTTAGGATTAGCATCAGGGTTAGGATTATTCGTGATGCACGGGCACAAGAGTTGTAGACCATCCAGGAGTTTAGTGTAACGAAACCACATTCCATGAAGTCTACAGGACCTCGTTCAAGCCAGATGGCGTTGCCGTTCCCAGCCTCTGGATCAACTCCCTTTCGGCTCTCAATCTCTGGAACCCGGACCATCCCATCCGGGACTCCAGGCCTGAGATCTCCAGGATTTTTTTTTTAAACAGGGAGGTTCAGGAAAGGTTTTCTCTGATGTGGGTTTAAAACGAGGGGAAGGCACGAGAACAGTGCCTGTTCCGGTCTAATTCATATGGACCTAAACAAGTGGTGGAAATCAATAAAAGGCCATTAAAACGAGCCCCTCAGCTCCCCGAGGGTCCAAGAGGCCCCGGAATTGGTCCGTGTGGATAGGATTAAAAAAATATATATATCATGCATGTTATGGTGTTCACTTAAAAACACTAAAAGTGCCCCAAAGAGGACACAATGTCACTTAAAAATCCACACTTTATAAAACCAAGTCCGATAATGACCACACTTTAAAAGATAAATAAATAAAAGTCCAACTTGGACCAACCAAGTCTATTCCCACCCACAGATGCCCAATACGGAGTCCTAGACCCTCACTAGGGCACCGAGGTGGCTTAAGTTGTTGGGCCAAGCAAAACCGTAAAATCACTGGACGCACACACAAGAGGTCTAAAAGCGACGAGTGGCCTTTCCCTCAAAAGAACCCCAGGATAAAAAACCTCAAATAAATGTAACCCAAGGGTCTGGGCAAAGCAACAAAAAAAAGCTACAAAATGTTCAATTCCTCCTAACATTTCAACTCTTTAGTCTTCTTCAGAGGAGTTGTGGAAGGGAATGACAAAACATTCTTTTTATATGAGGAACACCTCCATGGGTCAAGTCCTCCGATTGGTGGACACTGATTGTTTCACCTGGAGGATCAAGTGACACCTGGGTATCATCTCCTCTAATTGGTACTTGGAGTTGATTATTACTTCCAGCTGAGACCCATTTGCATTCAAATGTTTGGTCCCGAGTACCAAATCAGGTAGAACAAGAAATAAGAGAAAAGAGAAGAGGAAAATAACAAAATAATACAAAGATGAAGTAATAAAAACATGAGGAAAGAACCAAAGAAAGGGGTAGGAAACCCAAGCTGTGGAAACAAACAAGTGTTACCACCACAAGAACTACCCCAACCAAAAGCAACAGACACTTTTCGATTTTGGGCATGTTCCCAATCCTGGATAACCAACTCTTGGCACTGGCTGGTTAGGATTATTCGTTAATTTTCTTCGTTCCCGTAGTGGCGGACAGAAGTGATGCACGGGCACAAGAGTTGTAGACCATCCAGGAGTTTAGTGTAACGAAACCACACATTCCGAGAAGTCTACAGGACCTCGTTCAAGCCAGATGGCGTTGCCGTTCCCAGCCTCTGGATCCACTCCCTCTCAAGATTCAAGATGTTTTATTTGTCACATACACACACAGGGTGTGCAGTGAAATGAAAGTGGCAATGCTCAGCAGGAATGTGCAAGGGCAACAAGTACACACTATTTACAATAAAAAACAACACAATATTTACAGTAAGTGTGTGTGTGTGTGTGTGTGTGTGTGTGTGTGTGTGTGTGTGTGTGTGTGTGTGTGTGTGTGTGTGTGCCTAAGAGGGGCAGTTGTGTGGGTCTATGTGGGGGTCCTGGTGAGGTCGGAGTTCACAATCCTGATGGCCTGTGGAAAGAAACTCCGTCTCAGTCTCTCTGTTCTTGCAGCGTGACTACGGAGGCGCCTGCCTGACCGCAGCAGCTGAAACAGTCTGTTGTTGGGGTGGTGAGGATCCTTCATGATCCTGCCGGCTCTGGTTCTGCACCTCCTGGTGTACAAGTCCTGCAGGGTGGGGAGGGTAGTTCCAATAGTGCGTTCAGCCGAACGCACTACTCTCTGCAGAGCCTTCCTGTCCTGAGCGGAGCAGTTGCCAAACCAGGCTGTGATGCTTCCTGTCAGGACGCGATGCTTCCTGTCAGGACGCTCTCTACAGCTCCAGAGTAGAAGGACTGAAGGATCCTCTGGGAAACTTTAAATTTCCTCAGCTGCCTGAGGTGGTAGAGGCGCTGCCTTGCCTTTCTCACCAGAGTGTCTGTGTTCGTTGACCATGTCAGATCCTCGGTGATGTGGACTCAGGTATTTATACCCGCTCACCCTCTCCACAGTAGTCCCGTTAATCCCCAGTGGTGAGTACGTCCTCTGTTGTTGTACCCTCCTAAAGTCCACAATCAGCTCCTTAGTTTTGGTGACATTCATGATGAGGCTGTTGTCCTGGCACCAGAGTGACAGATCAGCAACTTCCTCCAGGTAGGCCTTCTCGTCGTTGTCGGAGATCAGGCCCACCACCACTGTGTCATCCGCAAACTTGATGATGGTGTTGGAGCTGAACCTGGCCACACAGTCATGTGTGTACAGGAGTACAGTAGGGGCTGAGGACGCAACCCTGGGAGGATCCTGTGTTCAGGGTGAGGGATTTGGAGGTGTGTCTGCCCACCCTGACCACCTGTGGCCTGGCGGTCAGGAAGTCCAGGATCCAAGCACACAGGGGTGTTCAGTCCCAGCTCAATCAGCTTGCGGCCAGTCTGGAGGGACTATGGTGTTGAAAGCTGAACTATAATCAATGAACAGCAGTCTCACATAGCCCCCTCTGGCTGTCCAGATGAGAGAGTATGGTGTGCAGTACCTGGGAGACAGCATCATCCGTGGATCTGTTTGGGCGATAAGCAAACTGCAGCGGGTCCATGGAGGAAGGGAGGAAGGCGCAGATGTAGTCCTTTATCAGCCTCTCAGCATTTCATGACCACCGAGGTGAGGGCCAGCGGTCGGTAGTCATTCGTACATGCTGGAGAAGCATTCTTGGGCACAGGGACAATAGTGGATCTCTTGAAGCAGGCGGGGACCACGGACTCAGCCAGGGAGAGGTTGAATATTGTGGTGAACACTGGAGCTAGCTGGTTAGCACAGGTCTTCAGTACTCGCCCAGATATGCCATCTGGACCTGCAGCTTTCCTGGTGTTCACCTCAACAGAGCCCTCCTCACACTGTGCTCGTTCACAGAGAGTGTGTTCATCCCCAGCGGTAGAACTCACCTCGGCTACGCTAACGGTGTTGTTGTTAGCCGGCGAGCTAGCGCTGTTGTTGCTAGCCTCAAACCGTGCATAAAATGAGTTCAGGTCGTCCGCTAGGGATGCGTCGGCACTCACCATAGCCTGGGGTCTGCTCTGGTAGTCTGTGATAGTCCGTAGCCCCTGCCATAGGCGCCTGGTGTCGCGCTGCTCCATCTGTGATTCCACTCTGTCTCGGTACCTCCTCTTGGCTTCCTTCACCGCCTCCTCAGTCCATAGACCGCTGCCTTGTACTCGTCCATGTTGCGGATACAAGACCGGAGTTATAGGCAGCAGTGCAGGCGTTCACAGCTTCACGGATGGATCTATCAACCCACGGCTTTTGGTTAGGAAAGACCCTAACTTTTCCCGTGGGGACGATGGTGTCCGCTGGCGTTGCTATGAGGCTCATTGCTACTTCATAAACTTCGCTGGCGCCACTGGAACTGGATTGGATCATGTCCCAGTCGACGACACGCAGAGCGCCCTGTAGCTCAGCCTCTGATTGGTCAGACCACCGCTTACGTTCCTCGTCACTACCGCTTCCCGCGATCTTTTGCGGTACTCGAAGCAGAAAAATGGCGGCATGCTCTGATTTGCGAACGGAGGGAGAGAGACAGCCTTGTAGCCTCTCTTGAATGGCGTATAGCAGTGGTCCAACGTTCTTTCCCCTCTGGTAGCACACGTAATGTGCTGGTGAAAGTTCGGCATTACTTTTTTTAGGTTTGCCCTATTAAAGTCCCCAGCCACCACCACAGCCGCGTCGGGATACTTGTTCTGATGCCGACATAACACATCATGTAGGTCCGATAGTGCTACGTCGGTGTCCGCTTGTGGTGGAATGTAGACGGCTGTGGTGATGACCGAGCTGAACTCCCGGGGAAGGTAGAATGGACGGCACTCTCGGCTCTCAATCTCTGGAAGCCGGACCATCTCTGGAAGCCGGACCATCCCATCCGGGACTCCAGGCCTGAGATCTCCAGGTGTTCCCTCCCATGTTCCCGAAAGTGGGTGTATAGGGCCTGGGGCCTCCGGTTTATTTTGTATAAATGTTGTTTGAGGCGGAGGTGGAGTGTGTTTTTAGTCTGTCCAATGTATATTTTTTGCAGGCCGCACAGCGAATCGCGTACACCAGATTGGCCGATTCTAGATGGAAGAACTGGCGGATCGGGGACCCGAGATTCGCGTGGGGATTGAAGAGGAATTTTGTAGTTTGGAAGTGTGGGTTCCTGGTTGCTGGCCTTCCACCCTGAAGTGAGGCATGGACCAAAAGGTCTTTTAGATTTGTGTTCCTCCAGAATGCTATAATGGTCTTATGGTTTTGCAATGGCTCTATGGCTCGACGGAGTCCCTGAAAGTGTTTCCGTATGACATTGCCCATGCTCAAGGAGGCTGGTGTGAAGGTTGTAATGAAGGGGACCAGGGAAGGACCTGGTTGCGCTCCACCAGGCGGTCGGCCCAGTCCCTCTAGGTTCTGGACCTCCGTCCTGATGGAGCGCAAGAAGGTCCTGCTGTATCCCCTCGTCCTCAGGACTCTGAAGAGGATCTTGGTGGCCGTCTGCACATCCTCGATCCTCGTACAGATTCTGCTGAATCTCAATAGCTGGGACTTCACTAGTCCCCTATATGTATGCCTTGGGTGATAGCTCGTCCTGTGAAGCAGAGCGTGAGTGTCGGTGGGTTTAAAAAACACTTTGGTGGCCAAGTCTCGAGCTGTATGGATTTTTGCAGAGGGATGTAATGTTGGGTGTTTTGGAGTTGCCTCAGTGCCTCTGTTGAGTACTGGGCTTTATCCTGGATTACTATTTTTGACCCCTTGTCCGCTGGTTTTAAAACCAGGTCCGAGTTCCCTCTGAGCCTTGCCAATGCCCTGCGTTCTTCAGCCGTCAAGTTATCCCTACCCCTCCCTCTCCCCGGAACCTTCCTCAAAGCCCGTAGATCCCCCTCTATTGCCTCCTTCACTGGGCCCGCCAACCGGTCCCAATTGGGTTCCCAGTTGGAGGGCTCAGTGAACAGCCTTGATATAGAGCTCCCAGCGAAGCCAAAGTAATTTAGTAACTAGCCTCCTGTGGTAGTTGTAAACGTCTCGTCTCAGCTCGGCCATGTCCGTTCCCAGTGGAGTCGGGATAAAAAAATAGTTCCTTCTACAACAAGGTGAGTTCCGGACCGGAGAGGGTGTATGAGGGACAGATTGAGGACATTGGACTGTGTGGGGGTTTGAGGTCTCGGTCCCCCCATTGTTAGTTTAACTGGGCCAACCAGCTCTCTAAGATACGAGAGGCGGTGGCCCCAGTCCAATGCACCGGGTCGTTGCGGTTCACCTCGAAGAGGCTCTCCAAGGATCTATAGCCGTTTCTGATGATGTTGTTAAGTTGGTCGAGACAGTGTTGAGCGGCAGATGGAATATGGCTAGAGTACTGAATGATAGGTATAAAAATCTCCGCTAGAGGGAATTTCATGTGCGTCTCTGCTGCGAGTTGCTGCAACTGTTTGTTGATAGTTGCGACCTCATTCACCCTAAAGGTGCGTTTACACCAAAAGCTAAACTATTTTTTCCCGCGACCAAATCCCATGAAAAGTCAATGTACAGACGCGTGTGGCTGCGATAGACGTGATATTTTCCCGGCGGCGCGTTTGGGGCGACGCATTTACAGCGACGCATTTACAGCGTTTTCAGCGGCACAATTTTCGCCCCGAGTTGAAATATTGCTACTTTGAGGCGGTAATCTATAACTCGGGCCAATCAGCTCTTGAGTTCCACTCTCGTAGCGCTGGAAGCGGAAGTCTTTCAGATGTAACAGTAACTTCATCAGTGGAAATGACCGAGCTGAGTGAGCCTACGGGTGATGTCATGAACCCAACACGAGGGCGTTAGTGTGTGGGATGTCCACAACAAGTATGAAGCAGAACTAGTGGTTAGTTATTCTGGTGGATGAAGGAGATGATAACGGTCTTTACGGAGACGAGACACGGGGATAAGCCCCGTCCCTCACGGAGCGTCTCGACGCTCATGGTGAGAACACGGCGAATGGTCGAGCGAGTAAACTCACGCGTTTTGGGCGACATGAAAAATAGTTTCGCTTTTGGTGTGAACGCACCTTAAGACAATTGTTGAGGCCCACAGCCAGAACCACTTTCTGAACCCGAGGGTGGGGGCCAAGATTTTTCATTACCCCCCCCCAAGGTGGTGAAGCTGCGCCCCAGGAAAACTATGGATCTTCACCAAGTGGCAGTCATACTCGGGGATCCTGGACAGGTTGGAGTCCCCCAGCATGACCACCATCCCCTTACCCAATTCCAGCATCCAGGCGGCAATCTTTTGCTTTTCCACCCGGTACCTAATGGGTTGCTGCAGTGGGGGCCGAATAGGACCCTCCGAACCCGAGGATGAGACTGTCACCCAGGGAAGCCTCCCCCCGTCGGGCCGGGCCAGTCTCCTGCTCATTAATTAGGTCAATGAGGACCCTCATGTTGTCATTGGTCCCCAACGAGGGAGAGGGGGGAGAAGGACCGGTAGGCCCCGGCCCCAACCCAGGAGGCGACCCGCCGGAAGACGGCAGTAACCCCTGTGATACTACAGTGGAGGGCCCCCCCTCCTCCCCCAGAAGGCCGAGGAGCATCTCCATATTCCAACTGGTCCCCAGAGTAGAAGGGGGAAGGGAACCCGCAGGCCTCGATACAAACCCCCGAGGCGGCCGCCCAGGTGGCGCCCGTGCCCTAGTTGTGATCTCCCCAATCCGGGAGTCCAGCAGGCTCTCATCCCCCGCCACCAGGTCGAAATTGGGGCACAGGTGGAAGGGCATAGGGCCCAAGGGGACCAAGGGCCGGGGAGTGGAACCCGCATGCTTCGATACAAGCACCCGAGGTAGCCCCCATATAGGCGGCCGCCCCTCAGGTGTGATCTCAGTGGCGAGCTTCTCCTCCCCAATCAGAGAGTCCAACAGGCTCTCATTCCCGGCCACTAGGTCCATACCAGTGCCCCGATGGGAGGGCGTAAGGGCGAAGGGAGTCGAGGGCCGGACGAGCAGAGCCGACAACCGCCCCTTCTGGGTCCAAATGAACCAGCGTTTCCGTAACCATGATGTTCCGAGCCCTCTGGGGCTCGGGGTGTGGCCAGAAGGGAGGCAGAGTCCCCAGTGGGGAGTAAGTCCTCTGGTCCGGGACGGGGCAAAACCATGGTTTAGAAGTCCGTGACGCCCGCTACCGGGTCAGCCGGGTGCCCGACCGAAGTGGTGCACTTGGGGAGTGGTTGTGTTTAGGATTAAACATGGGGCCTGGGACACCATTAGACAGTATCACGGGGCCAGGGTCCAAGAGGAAGTCAGCTCCCGCTCCCAAGTCCAGATCCTGTGCCGGATCCAATAGCCGCCCGGCATTGGCCGGCGGTGGTAGAGGGGGCCACTGATCTCCCTGTCCTAGCAGGCCAGCCGGGGCCATGCCAGGGTCCGCAACATATGGACTTCAGGTCAACATGGATGTTAAGGTGGAGATGGACCGTACGGTGAGTTTTTTTCTTGAATCCCTTCCTCCCAAATAACAGAGCTCTATCTAAGGGGCTACCTGGCTAAAGGGAGGAGATCCCTCCAATAGGAGGGTAATCACCCGGTCGTAGTGTATTTTTAGGATATTCATGTTGGCCTCCATCCATTGGTTGGTATTCGATCTGACCCGAGCTGTAGTCTCCTCATTGGGGGATCAGGGTTTGATGAACTCATCATCCCCAACGGGAACCTATGGGAGTGCAGGGTCTCCTCCACCACCTCTGCATGATGTATAGCTTGTAATAGTTTAAAGTATTTCTTTTCCAGCCTATCCCCCCCCCCCATCTCCTCACCCCGGGCCATGCCCTGGGTGGGAGCGGCGGCCGGATGGAGGCCGGTTTCGGACCCTGCCAGTCATGGCCCGACTCTCCAACCAGGTCAGGTAAGTAGGTATACGTTTGTTTTAATGATGTGTTGCAGTCTGAGACAAGTATAAGATATTCTGAGCGGATGATAAAAAATGAAAAAAGTAAAAAAGGAGAGAAAACAAATAACAAAAGAACAAGGGGGGGTCTTTTCCTAAATCAGTCGGCTGTTTGGTTCACCAGTTAGTCTTTCCAGGGTGGAAGGACTAATTAATTCCGCGTTAATCTCTCCATACACCGAATTGATCCAAAATATACATACACAAAAGGATATTTTTTGAAATTTGTTTAAAAGTTGTGCTGAAAAGCACAAGGAGGTCAATCCCTCCAAGGGTATATGGGATATTGTGGCAGCTGTCTCCAATTTGGCCTCGGCTGCTGGTGATTGGCAATCAGTCAGCAGCCAAGGCCGCCTTCATAAGAGCTCTCAGTTGAGAGTGGGGATGGGAGTGAGCAGACGCGTCGTCGTGTGGTTTGCTGTGTGTGGTGTGCTTGTAAAATAAGCAATGTTATCGAACGGAACCTCGTTGTGGTCTGGTAATCCTTGGTGCTTTTGGGGGAAACCCACGGGTGACGGCCAGGGAATCGTCACATGTGTTTTTTTCAAAGAGATTAAATACATTTTAAAAAAGGTTCAGGAAGGGTTCTCTGATATTGGGTTTAAAAAGGGAAGGCCCGAGAACAGTACCTGTTCAGGTCTAATTCATAAAGACCAAAACAAGTGGTGCAAATCCCGTTTAATCTTTGTGATAAAAGTATGGATCCCTTTGGAAAATGTTAAGACCAACGGGACAAGGGAGTGGGCCGGTAGTTGGGCAGTGTAAGTGCCGCCCCTGAAGGCCACGGCGACCTCTGCCTTGATTGTTCGGAGGAAGCGCCTCGAGTATCCCCTGAACCTTAATGCGCCAAACAAGGTGCTGGTTGCCTCCTCCACGTGGAGTGGGAGGGTGCAGATTCTATGGAACCGGATCAGCTGGGACTTGATGAGGCCTCTGTCGGTGTGTTTGGGGTGATAACTGGACTTGTGTAAGAGGGCATGTCGGTCAGTGTTTTTGAAAAAGACCTTTGTGGCCAAGGTCTTGCTGGGGTCGCTGGATTCCTGAAAGAAGACCCTGGTGTCGAGGAACTCAACGGACAGTGCTTGAAGATTATGTTTTATTTTTATGTGGGGGTGGTGTGTGTTAAGGATGTTAAGAAAGGTGTGGAAGTGGTCCACCGGGTGGTCCCAGAGGCCGAAGATATCATCCAGGTACCGGCAATAGAGAAGTGGTTTGTAGGTGAGTTTAAGGAAGGCCGTCCTCTCCCAATGGGCCAGATAGATGTCCGCATAAGCGGGGGAATACTTCCGGCCCATGGCACACCCGCAGAGCTGGAGATAGTGTTTGTTATTGTGTTAAGAGAGACGCGTACGTGAACCGATTCGGTCGCCTCGGGTGGGAGACGGAAAGAAAAGTCACGCCGCAGTCTTCTCCTGTAGAAACCGGGGAGGAGAGGAGCGGGAGGGGAACGACGGAGAGGAGAGATGGAGGGGAAGGTTTGAGGTGCGAGTCGGCTCACACCGGGTACTTTATTGAGGGAAATAATCATGCTCTACGGACAGACGTGTAGCAAACTGTCGTAAAAGCACGTCGTGCGCCAGGCGCAGCGTCACCGCGCTGCTAACCTGTCGCACTGGAGAGGACGCGGGTCCACGGGTCACGATGCCCGGCCTCTCTTCTGACGATCGGTCACGGTACCCTCGCCTTACAAGCTTCGAGGGGGAGAGGGAAACTTGAGCGAGGGCGAAGACCGAGTTAAGGGGGAGAGGAGGCGGAGATCAGTAACTCCCTCTATATGATTCTGCGATCGTTCGGGCCTGATGAGCGAGCGTGCACCTCGACAGTGGTTGCTGTTTGGCTCGGCGCGCGACACCCCTAGATGATGTCAGATCGATCTCCGTGGAGAGAAACGCTGTGTATTCAATTATCTGGTCTCCTCCCAGCCCGCTCTGAGGGTACAAGGCTCGTGAAGCGGCTGGCGGACACTTATTAATATTCTTATTCTTAGGACAAACTCCGCGACGAGGACTCTGTGTTACGAGTCCCTCTCTTGGTCCCCGAACCAACCACGGCTCGGGAGAGCGGAGGTCTACCGCTGCAGCGATATCTCTCTTTAGTACAAAATGTCAGTTACCAGTGTGTGAGGAATCAGTATGTGCCCTGAGTGACGGAGGTCAGTGGGTGTAGCCGTGTAGATGTCGCTCACTCACCTCGGGGGCGGCGGGGGTCCGCTCTCGGTTCTCCGCCTTTGGTCTCCTCGGGTGGGTCGACAGGTGAAGAAATAGGACTCACAAAAAAGTAGGTCCACGAACCGAATGTAAAGTTTAAGACTGCAAGGCAGCCAAGTATTTTATTCAAAAAAGGAAGAAAGAAATAAACAAAGTACAATTATAAGTCAGTTCCCTCTCGGGAGCCTGACGCAAAAGTGACAAGAACTCAAAAACTCTTTTTCTTCAGCCCCCTCTTTCTTCTGTTCGTCACCTTTATACCCTCGGCTCCTCCCACTTTTACCGGATATCCGTCCCTCTTTGGGGTGCTGATGGGGGGTTCATCCCCCCCCCCCCTCTCTTCCTGAGAGGTTCTGGAGAGACTCTCTGTCCCACTTCAAAGAGGGGGACCGTTGTCTTAGCTGGTTTAGATGAGCTCGGTCACCTCGGTGACCTGTCTCCAGGTGTCTCCTCTTATCTCTCAGGCGCTTAGGGTACCCTCTTTATGATCCTTTCAGACTTGGTGAGACTTCCCGTGGGCAGTGACACAGAACACACTCTAACCGGGGGTCAGGATACAGAACATATTGGGAGACATATTACATTATCATATCACAGACCATTGATCTACAGGCAGGTTAACACACATGAATTCAGGTTTGTGTTTATTCACTCCGCAATACATCCTCCTGAGCCCATATGGTGCGGATATGAGCTCCGGACCCACAATCAACCAGGTCTTCATTTGAATATCACCAGAGGTGCAATGTTTACATCTGGTGTCGGCGTGGGGCCCCTGAGTGAGTTCAGACAGAGGGTTACTGGTTGTAAACGCCAAAGATGACCACTCAGGACCCGTGTTCTGTCACACCTGGCCCTCTGCTTATCGTCCCAGCGATGGCCTCGATGCTTTCATTTGATCTTACAGCCACTCTCCCCGTCGGCCGGCCTGATGGATGCCTTGTTGCTTTCCTGTTGTTGTAGTCTAATGGAACTGGGGTCCCCTTTGATCTGTTTTATTACTAACATTCCGCATTCGCTCTTTCCCGGCCTGGTCTTGCTCTTGCTAATCCCAGAAAAATTCGCATTTATTTGTCCCACTTCTAACAATTGAAGGTAAAGTCATTCAGAGTCAGGGTAATATGGAGTAACTGGATGATTTCAGAGTCGGGTCTGGGAATTGGCGGAAAATGTCCTGTATGGCAATGAGGCCGAGAGTGGTTTCTATGTTGGTGTAGAGCAGGGGTGTCTAAAGTCCGGCCCACCCAGCCCGGGCCCGCGGTCAGATTTCATACGGCCCGCGACCATCGGTCATATAATGTGTTATTTCTGGCCCGCCAGATCTGTCAGAATAAATAAATAATAAAAACTTTAAAGACGTAATTCCTCCTCTCTCGTGTTTCTGGCTCTGCGTGGCGTGAACCCTTCTCCAAACCTATTTGCCATGGCGACGGCAAAAAAAAGGACAAAAGTTGACTGAGGGCCGCCGCCTTCAGGAGCGGTGGGAATTACTAGTGTTTCCCCTCCCATGAGAACAGGGTGGGGGTCCGCCCCACTGACATGTTCTCTCTAGCGCCAGGTTACAACAGAAGTAATGTCAAGTTCTTTTATTAACTAAACGGTCGTCTGTTATTGATCGTATCTACACAGCGGCATGTCATTTCTGTCTCTACGGGGTGGCGTTCACACTTCTCCTGGCTCTCGGTATCGCGGCGGAGCTCCGCCCCCATGCGCACAGACAGGTGAGCACATACAGGTGAGCATGCTCCAACCAGCCAGCAGAGAGGTCCAATATGTCGCGGCAACAGCAAACCGATACCTCTGCGTTCCCACGGTGGTGAAGACGCGTCGTCTCAGTCGCTCTCTGCTCCGGGTTCAAGAGACGAGGTGGGGCGCGAGGGGAATGCAGAGTCTTTGATTTCAAGACCTTGTTTGAGAACTTCACGTATTACAAACTACACGGACATAAAACGAAGTCATTCATAAATAAAGAGCGAAATGCCTGTCGCCTACTTTAGTGTAAACGTGTCGTTGCAGCGTTAACCGGTTACGCTGCGCATGCGCGACAGACGAGATTCTTGGCGACTTGCCAGGTGTTACCTCTCAGCGTTCCAGCTGTTGCCCTTCAAAACAAGAGCTCAACATTGAGCTGTATTGAGAGTGGCCGTATCAAGCCTGCGACCCCGTTTTAAAAAGGTGTAGTGAAAAGCCCATTTTATCACAGAGTAAAACGGGATGACTCGCACGTATCTGCACTGGTTTTGATTTTCAAAGGTTGCGCGTTTTTGTTCTTTTGAAAAGATATGCAGTGTAACTAACGCTCAGTAAAACTCTTTATGCCCAAATATTTGATCTCATTTTGTTTAATTTTTCACAGGTTGCACTTTATTGATATTATCTTGAAAAGGTATTCAGTGCACAACAGGTTAATTGCAGCCACAATAAGCTAAATGTGAAGTGTGTTGAACGGTAACATATGTCATTAACAGTGAAAAACCTGTAGATGTGACAAACTATTGCTTTTCTGAAAAGATCTAGTAAAAGATGAGGGCAAAATTAATTAGTTTTTAAGTGTAATGATAACAGACCACTTTGCATTACTTATAACTCCTGTTTAAAATGTTCATTAAGCAACGTTATGTAACTCATAGAAATGTAAGGTATTCTATATACAGCGTTTTCATTGTTATCTGACTGAATGAAAGGCAGACTTGGTTATATTATATGTGGTTACATTGTCATTTAAAAAATAAGAGTAATTGTGACAGTAAAAATAAATTGTTTTATAACAGTGTATTTTCATGTAACTTTTGTGGTTTAAAAAATGTCTAAAGGAACTATTGGCCCCCGGGCATCTTTACTTTATCACAATTGGCCCTCGTTGCAAAAAGTTTGGATACCCCTGGTGTAGAGGGATTCGATGTCGATAGTGAAGAGGAGACTATGTGGGGGTACCTTGTGGTGTCGGATTTTATTGACGAATTGATATGTGTCTTTAAGGTAACTGGGGTGGAGTTTGGAAAGGGGGTTGATAAAGTGGTCAATGTATTCTGTGATATGCTAGGTTTTTCTGGATGAGGAGTTTAATTGCTGGTGAAATGGTGGTGGTGTGTGGTTCCCAAGTGGACGGTCCGGTGAAGGGCACAGGCTCTCGCCTCGGGGCTCCCCAGAAATGTTCTTTCAATTTAAGCCTCCTGTGGAAGGTATGGAGGCCCCCCCTGAGCTCCGGTCGGGTGGGCAGTTGGAATGAAGGTCAGGCCTTTTTCCAGTATCTCCAGCTGTGCCGGTGTGAGGGAGAGAACGGAACTGAGGTTGTTGATATTTGAACTGGGGGGAGGTGTGTGGTCACCTTCCTCCCCCGCTACCAGTTTAACTGTGAGCCAGTACCTGAATATCACTCCGGCCGTCCGGGGCGTCCAGTGGATGTCATCTTTGCGGTGGACTTTGAAGAGGAGGGGATTGATATCTGATAGGGAATTGTATTTGTTGGTGATGAGGTTATTGAGGTAAATGAGGCATTGTTGGATGACCAAGGGTAAGCGGGGGGGGGGAATTGATCAATGGGATGTAAATGGTGGCATTGGGGAAGACGCGGTGGGCTGTGGAGTGCTTGCAGTTGTTTGCGGATAGTGGTGTTGTGCTGTTGGGTTAAGCAGTTGGTGATGCCTGCTGAAATAATGAGTTGAAGTGTATGTGGTTTCCGGGTTATGGTGAATTAGGAGTTCGGTGAGGTGACTGAATCCGGCTCTGGGGTAGCTGTCCACTTGGATGTCGGGGTGTGTGAAAGAGGGGATGCAGGAGAGGTTTGAGTCTCCCAGGAAAAGGGTCCTCTTCCTGACCTCCAGCGACCAATCTCTGTTTTTGAAGTATGTTTTGGGATGTCTGTGTGGTTCCGAGTGTCCCAGGGAAACGGGTGGGACCGGCGGCCCCCGGGGGGGTCACCGGGGTGGGTTCAGCCACCCCAGTGCCTTCGTTGTTAGGCCCGGCGTGAAGTGATAAAGGCAGGAATCGATGTGGAAGGGGAGATGGCCGGGGTTCCCAGTGTGGATCAGGTCCCGTAGTGTGTTAATAGACGAGGGGGTGCGCTTCCTACCATATCTCGACCTCCCCCACTGGACCGCTCTCTCCAGAAAGGTGGAATTGAACGGGGGAATTTTGTCCAACCCCCCCCCCCCCGCGATAACTGAATCATAATGAGTTTGTAATATATGTATGTTATGGAGCATCCAGGGTTTGTTTTTATTTTTGGGTTTTGGGAAGACCAGTCCAGCTGATCTCGGGGTTAATAAATAGGTCTGCAATTTGTGATAAAAGCCAGCACCAAGTTGATTATTAAAAAGGCCACCTCAATGCCACAATAAAACGAGATAAAACACAAAACCAGTCAAAAGAATAAATAAAAATTAAAAAATAAGATAATATAAATTAAAAAATAAAAGGAAACGAGACGCCGGGTCAATGTAAAAGTGGGGAAGGAGTAGGGAACAGTGGTGGAAAATAGCCCAGGGAATCACAAAGGGGCCTGGTTGTGGTGGATCAATACAGTTTGTTTCCATTAGAGTCCGGCTGGGCTGGAGTCCCTTGTCCTAAGGTTCCTGGAGGGTCTTCACGCCGTAGGGCCCAATGGAAGTCCGTAGTGAAGGGGGGTCCGGGAAGTGAGTCTCTTTTTTTTCTCTTAGTTTTTGGTGTGCACACCCTTAAAATTTGTTGTGAGACTCACTGTGATGGTCCCTCTCCCGGATCAGTCCTGGGTCTGTAAGGAGTCCTTTATCTCTTGGAAATACGAGATATTTAAAAGCCAACCGGATGAAGACAGCTCTTGAAAAATAAAAAATAAAAAACATAAGTCAAATCAGCGGGATTAATCGGTTAAAAGCGCAAAATAAAATTCCTTAAGGATAAGGAGGATCGATTAAAAACCCTTAAAAAAATAAATACAAAGACGGGGAAGGTCCTCAAAGGGATCAGCAAGGTGAATTGGATCAAAGAGCGAAATAAAATTATTTAAGAGGGGAGGATAGATAAAAGTCCCGACGTTTCGCCGCTAAGGCTTCTTCAGGAGTACTTGTGGAGCTCTTATCTAGTCTTTTACCCTACATGTCTTCATTCACCCATTCACAATCTGATGACAGAAGGCTCCTATGCAAGGGGCCAACAGGAAGTAGAGCTGAAGCTGATAGGAATGTCATTCATTTTTGGTAATGAAGTAGTGGTTTTTAAAGGTTCAAACTGATGATGGTGCTAAACGAATAGTCATGGGAGCCCCAACATTAGTATAATGCCTTTGTTAGTGAATGAAGGACCTTTGTGGCAGTCCAACCAGTAGTCGTTGAGATATTTCATGTTTCATACGTACACAGAATAACATGGGGTGAAAGTTTCCCTTTAAGAACTCAGTTCTATCCTAAGTTACACGTTTTTGTAACCACTTGGGGTCTCTATGGATATAGGACTGTCAGGTGGTGCAAGGTTTGGACCCAAACGCAGCAGGCAGAGTTCTCAGAAAACACAGGATTTATTATTAAAGATCTAGCAGGAACAGGGACAAGAACCAGACAGGAACAAAATGAACAGACCAAGAAGATGGACCCAGCACAGCAGAGTTTCTCCGACCTGATCTGTCGGACCTACCCGCCGCGCATCATTCCGTGGAAGCACCCGGCAGTTCCCGTTCCACCGACGCCAGCACAGCACCCCCCCCCCCCCCCCCCCCCCCATAGGGTCCATCTTCTTGGTCTGTTCGTTCTGTTCCTGTCCCTGCTAGATCTTTAATAATAAATCCTGTGTTTTCTGAGAACTCAGCCTGCTGCGTTTGGGTCCAAACCTTGCACCACCTGACAGAACGAACAGACCCGAAACAGACAAGCACAGGGAAGGAAGCGCAGGGAAACAGGAAACGAGACAGGGACTTCAAAACAAAACAGGAAACACTCCAAATCATAACAAGGACTCAGCTGTTGATTTGGAGAAGCCAAGCTCTCCCAAATTAGTGGATCCTATGACTCCAGGGAGGAAGCAGAGTTAGTAATGTGTGATGTAGGGATGTAAATGCATCCATAAAGGAGAGAGGTGCTCAGTGTATCCTAAACGTCCCCCAGCAGCCTATCAGCCTACAGCAGCCTCTCTAGGTCTGGACCAGGTGAACCTGGTTCAGGTCTAACTAAGACCATGAAGAGGAAAGTCTTCACTCTACATGAGGGGACTGTTTGCCTCCAGGACTGAAGGTGGAGCTGGTTGCATAAAAGAGGAGCTTGATACCTGAAGGGTCTGGAGCCATTCTACTTTTTAAGACTCTAGGAACTACAAGTAGCCCCGCATTTAGTGAGCGCAGCGCTCTAGTGGTGAAATGATAAAAGGTTAATAAATATAAAACTAGAATATTCTGTACACTCTAATGATCAAGAGGAGTACCCTGTTTGTGTGGATTCTCAGGAAAACCATTCTGGGACTGTATGAAATGTACGAGTTTAGAGACGTAATGTCCTTGACAGCTCAGCCTCCTCAAAACCAGTTAGCCCAGTATATTAATAAAGCCTTTTGATTTGACAACCAACAAGTCTCCAGCTGCCTCACTTCATCAATCACTCATACTGTCATCCCTTCGCTATAATTATGACCTTCACCTCTGTTCTGCACGTAGATACAAATTCTCATAATTCCGCTCGGAGTCGTCTCCAACCTACGAGCAGTGTTAACTCAGAGGAATTTCAAGTATCTGTATTTCGTCTTCGGTATCAAAAAAAGCCATCAGAAATAATTCATTCCAGTCCGATGGTGCGGAGGTCATAAAGCACCCATTACCCAGGAATCCGCTGCATTCGTCTCCTCCACATTACTTAGTGCATCAAAATACCAGGATGGTTTCTTGTCATCACACATGCACATGAAGAATATCAGGATGTGTGAAATTCTTCGCAGGGATGGGTACTCCTACTCGATAAAGATGTTGCACGACTCGTCGGCTCCGTCTGCGAGAAGTTTATGCGCCGCTTTGAGGAATCAGGAAACAAGACGGTGAAGTAATACAGCATGAAGGCTCCCGCTGACAGATCATCACTCGGAAGGGAGCAGGTGTGGAACAGCCGCTGGAAAGCTGGAGAAACTAAATCAATCTGACGAACACACTGGGTTTACAGTCGAGTCCGTGTCTCGTATGGACCGGAGCGCGTGAGTTTCCATACGGAGGAACATCTGCACTTCACCATCTGTGAGTTCACATCCCACAATCCCTGGAGGAGGTCATTACCCGAGCACCGAGTCCACGGGTCTCATCATCATCACCCTCCCATCTACACCGCCAGCTCTCAACCCCGCTAGAGATATTGAATTCATAAAGTCGGCCATATCGCTGCTGCTAATTTAAGCACTGCCTCAACCCCTCCCCCTCTTCCCCGTATTGAAATGTATGCAAATTCGTAATACATCTCAAAACGTGCCATCGGCCCCGCTGACTCTCTCCGTGTGGATGAGTCCCCTAGGGGAATCCCGCCGCTCGCTGACTCCGAAGCGGTTAAGGAACTCCCAGAGGGCAGCTCGGGAATCCTGACGGTCAGTGACCGGAGGGAGGAGGTTGTGGTGACGAGAGCTGCTTCACGTGAGGTCACGTTAACCCCGGCGAGGAACGGATGTGACCACGGTCAAATAATGCATGAATTGGGGATGCGTCTCCTTACTGCACCGCCACATTACGACCAGAAAATACATAAAAACAACATGTTCATCACTCCATTGTCGACAACAGTAATGAGCTGTGTGTTACTGGAGGAATCCAAAATCGATTCTTATCAAATAGTTTGTGTCGCCCTGTATTTCAGGCATGGGAGAAAAACACTTCATGTAAAAATCATTCAGATTATTGATCATCAAAACATGTCGGTTCTTTCTTTAGCTATTTCATGAATACATGATATTAAATCGTAGGTTGCAAAATACAGAAGACAGTTGTACTCGCGTGTTGCTTCTCCTAAAGATGCTTTGCTCCTGGCCAGGGCTGGACTGGGACAACAATTAGGCCCTGGCATTTTTGGCCCAACAGGCCCACCCCAATCGGTCGGACCACACCCACCAGCACAAAAATACTCGCCTTATATACTCGTCTTATATACCGTGCTGTACAGTCATATATATACAGTATTCCCCCAAACCACTACAAAGATGACTACATGCAGTAAGCAATGGTACCAGTGCAAATAGACCAGTGTACTCACTCACTCTTGACTGGCGGTGGTGGCCATGGGGTAACGCAGGGGTCACCAACATTTTTGAAACCAAGAGCTACTTCTTGGGTACTGATTAATGCGAAGGGCTACCAGTTTGATACACACTTAAATAAATTGCCAGAAATAGCCAATTTGCTCAATTACCTTTAACTCTATGTTATTATTAATAATTAATGATATTTATCTTTGTGGAAACACTGATCATCTTCATGATTTCTCACAATAAATATATATAGAAACAGATAAATATCAATATGCAACACTTTATTTTTATATTTTCTCTAAGTGCACATTTTCAAATTGAACATTTTAAATGATCACTTCTAAGACAGTCTTGTGAAATCACAATATCCATTTTAACTAGCTAGCCACTAACATTTTTAACAAATCATGAATTACTTTGCACCATGTTTGTACAAATAATAACTCATGTAAAATACAAAGTCAACTCTCAAATTTTTAAATAAATCATGTCACACTTTGAACTGGACACCAAATTTGTTATCTGTTTCTTTGTCAGTTAGTGGGAAGCCTGGCATTGCATGCTGTTAACTAGTGTGTTGTACTCTGGTGTGTAACTTGACACTGCAACTCTGAGTGAGTCCTGCAGATGTGCATCAGTGAGGCGTGTTCTGTGTTTGTTCTTGATGAAGTTCATGTCAGAAAAGGCTGATTCACAAAGATAAGTTGAACCAAACAGGCTTGCAACCTTCATAGCTGCTGCGCATACACCACTGTACTTTTCTGTGTCAACAAGGCACCAAAAGTTTGGTGCAGCCTGGTGGGCTTTGAGGTGGAGGTCATTTTGCAGTGTTACAATTTCAATCTCCACCTGTTCAGCATCCAGGCTGAATGTTGCACTTAACTGCTCAGCAATGCATGATATGTCCACGTTCATGAAAGGATTAGAAATGAGCGACACACATGGCTCAAGCTGATCCAGGTCACAAAACCTGTTCTCAAACTCTTGCCCAACTCTGTTTATGACCTGAGAGTACTTTTCTGCAACTTTGTCAAAAGTCTCAGATGCAGAAGCATTGTCTTTCAGCACCATCTGCACAGAGGAAAGTGCAGCACTTTTTACTCTGTAAATGCACAGAGAAAAGGTTCATCTTAGCTTTAAATGCATTTAAAGCACTTATCATATCGGCGATAGTTTTACCTTTGCCTTGCAGCTCACAGTTCAAACTGTTCAGTTTTCCAGTAATGTCCGTTAAAAATGCAAGGTCAAGTATCCACTCAGTGTCCTCCAGCAGCACGGTGTCCTCACCTCTGGACTGCATGAACTCTTTGATTTCACCAAAAGTGACAAAAACGTTGCAAAATTCGTCCCCTGCTGAGCCATCAGTTTCTGTGTGTAGTAGCAGGTCACCATATTCAGCTGACAGCTCCTCCAAAAGTACCTTGAATGTCCTGTGCTGTTTAGCTCTGGAGCGGATGCTGTTTATGATCTTCACGACGGGAGTCATTACGTGCTCAAAGCAGATCACTTTTGCACATAAGGCCTGCTGGTGTATGATGCAGTGGTACTGCAGAAACTTTGGGAACTCTGGGTCAGCTTTACAGTGAGCAACGAATCCTATGTCGGCCGATCATAGCAGGAGCCCCATCCGTAGTCACTGATACCAGCTTTTCCAGCGGCACCTTTTTTTCGGTTCATTAATCCTTCACTGCGTTATAAATGTCAACTCCCCTCGTAGTTGTCTTCAGGGGCAGTAGTGTCAGAAGTTCTTCTTTGTGGAGAAATCATCAAACACCATCCGGATAAAGACCATCAGCTGCGCCGTACTGCTGCTGTCCACCGACTCGTCACACTGGATGCTGAACCACCGCCACCTCGCCAGATCACGGTCCAGCTGGTCGGTCAAGTTCCCAGACATCGCCGACACTCTTCTTACCATTGTAGTTGCCCCGAGTTGAACATCGGAGAGACTGGAGAGTACATTGGTTCCATACTTCTCGTCTTCAAGCACAGTTTTAGCAATTATCATCATTGCTTCTTTGACAACCTCCCCGTCTGTAAATGCCTTCTTTTCTTCATCAAGAATTGCGTAGCTCTAAACGAGGCTTCGGTTGCTTTTTGGGAGTTTTTAACCGGTCTAGTGAAAAAAGACTGCTGTTTGCACAAAGCTGCCTTTAACTCGCGGGCTTTTTCTGCGCGCAGTGCGCTGCCCGGTGGGTAGTTAGCATGGTAGCTTGTGTGACACGTAGTAAAATGTCTCTCCACATTGTGCCGCTTTGCTATTGCCACAGTTGCCCCGCAAATTAAACACACGCAGGATCCTTTCAGTGGTAAAAAAAAACTCTACCTCCCATTCGTCGTGAAAATGATGTTTTCTTTCTTTTTTCTGAAATTTTTTGGGGTAACTCTTCTCCTCATATTAGCTGCGTCCACTAACGTTAGCTTGTTTGTAAGAGCGCAACAAACGCTACGTTTTGGTCATGCGCACAATACTGACCTTTGAACTTTACTCGGTCAGAGTTCATCTATATTAAACACAAAAAACATTTTACATTTTAAGTGTTTATATATATATATTGTCATTTGTAAGTTACATGTAAGTGTGATTTAAACAAGAATAGCTAAATAAATAAATACAATTTAAAAAATAGAGGCAGCTCACTGGTAAGTGCTGCTATTTGAGCTATTTTTAGAACATGCCAGCGGGCGACTCATCTGGTCCTTACGGGCGACCAAGTGCCCGCGGGCACCGCGTTGGTGACCCCTGGGGTAACGTCAGCCAGCTGTAGCTATAGTCTGTAGCTATATTTTCCTGACCGGATCAACTAAAGTTAGAGGCTGACTCGGCCCTGCTTCCTCTGTATCTGTACCCTGCTGCTCCTGCTCCTCTCTGCCAGCCTCCTCTTCAACCTGTTGCTGCTGTGGTAACGTTAACATTAAACTTGTGGGAGCAGCAGCAGCAAACATGTTCCTAATGTTGACACATTTGGCAGCATCTGCCTCGAGTCTCTTTTTCTTTTTCTCTATAATTTGTTCCCAGCCTCCCTTCCGTTTTTGTGTGCTTTTTTCCCCCTCCATCTCAAGTATCCAGGCTCAGCAGCACCGAAAGTCAGACAGAGGTCTCGTGCGTAAACCCCCCCCCCCCCCCAACCTCTCTCTCTGTTGATTGGGCCAGCCCTGTGTCTGTATAGAAAATGGACCAATGGGCCGCTGTCCCCGATTTATGGGCCATTCGATGGTAGCTTTCGGCCGGGCCGCGATATTTTCGGGCCGGCCGGTCCAACAAAAAAAAGAAAACGTTTTTGTTTTTTTGGGACCGGCCGGCCGGCTCGGCCCAAAACTACATGGCCAGCGGGCATTTGCCCGGTATGCCAGATGGCCTATCCAGCCCTGCTCCTGGCGATGTTTCACGCTGCCGTTGCCAGAGGAAGAACACCAGTTCTCACCTGGGCAGGTACAAGTCTTTGACCTCTAGATGAGCAACATATAACAAACTACTGAAAGCAATTATTTGGTTTAATATGCATAGACTACATATTCTTCATTTATGGATATTTTTTTGTCGATACCAATCCCCCATAATTACCCACCTCTCAAGGCCAATACTGATATCAGTATTACAAAAGGCTGAAGATGATTTAATATTTCATAGCTGGCAACTAGCCACATGTTACTGGCTTTAATATTATTCACAGAATAAAGTAAAAAGTTCATCAAATTGGTCCTCTGCAATTAACTTAGTGTCATTCTGTTTTATGCACCACAAATCTGTCCTTTTGGCTTCAGATGATATCCATAAAATAACTTCTTGCATTCCTGAAACTGTAAAAAAAAGTTTCTCGATGTTTTGGGACTTAGCTATCACCTCCTGATACTTTGTTTTTCAGGTATTAGAACGGTATGAGATCATTTGAAATGTTGACCTCAAGGTGGCGCTAGATGAAAGGTCAGGGTGTCACCAAGTTATAACAATTCAACCGCAGGGGACCATGTATGTGATGAAATACCGACAGTCAACAGTTTTGACTTTCTTGGTGAAGTTGATGTCCACTCGTCCCCAACATTATTTTTTATTTTATTTCACCAGCGTTCCACTGGCTCTGATAATACAACTCAATATTTGAGAAGTCATCTGATGTCGCAGGTTATCAAAAGCAAAGAACCGAGAGTCGCAGAATCGTCTTCAACATTTAAGATCTACTTCCTTTGATCAGTGTCCAGTATACAACCTCTAAAAGGTTTGAGACTTTAAAACCAGGCTGTTGATGATATGAGCGGTAGCTTCCATGTTTATTATGGAATGAGCTTGATTCTGTGTCCAGAGGCTCGCCGTCACTCAGAGCGCTCAGAGCCGCTGTGATTGGTCGACGGTGTAGAGGAGTAACGTCTACCAGCTGCAGCACTTCATCCTTTGTCCACATTTAGTGCGTGCTTAGTGACGTGAGCAGAGCTGATACTGCTGCTGTAGCTCATGGGGATGAGTGGTTCGATCCCCGCTCTCCCCATCGTTCATGTTGAATTCAGTTTTTCAATTCAGTTTATTTGTATAGCCCAATTTCACAAATTTGTCTCGGAGTGCTTTACAATCTGTACACATAGACATCCCTGCCCCAAAACCTTGCATCGGATCAGAAAAAACTCCAAAATAACCCTTCAGGGGGGAAAAAGGGAAGAAACCTTCAGGAGAGCAACAGAGGAGGATCCCTCTCCAGGATGGACAGAACAATAGATGTAATGTGTACAGAAGGACAGATTTAGAGTTAAAATACATTCAATGAATATGACAGTGTATGAATAGTTCGTAGTAGGCATATTCCACGATGGAGACCTCCACGATCCATCAGGCAGATGGAGGTAGAGAGGAGGAGTAGCTGCGTTCACACCAAAAGCGTTGCGTATTTTTCATACGAGTAGATCCCATCAGCAAAGTCAACGTACAGACACGAGTGGTTGCTATAGACGCAAAAATTCGCCTCTTTCACCTCAAGTTTAAATATTTTAACTTTGGCGAAAAATTCGCCAGACGACGAGTTGCGAGAGCCAATCAGCGTCGAGCTGCTCCGCCGATGGTGAATCTAACTGCTGATCTGATGGAGCTGAAGACATTCAGATGTAGAGGTGAAAGTCACGAGCTGTGAGAACCGACGGGGGATGTTATGAATATATATATATATGTTATGAACCCAAACACGAGGGCGTTTGTGGGATGTCCTCAACAAGTATGAAGCAGAACTAGTGGTTAGTTCTTCATGGTGGATGAAGGAGATGATAACCGTTTCCACGGAGTAAAGCCACAGAGATAAGCCCTGCCCCTCTTAGGCACGAATGAAGCGAAAAGCCACGTATAGTCAAAGTATAGGTTTAAGGTTTTTTATTTGCCATCTGTGCCTAGACCAGCAGTCCAGACACATCGGAATTATTTTTGCAGGGTTCTCTGAGTCAAGAGGTACAAAACAACACACTATAATAACAGTAACAATAATAGAAATATGAAACATATCTCAAAAAACACCGTACAAAAAACACACTGTACATAGTGTGGTAATGTGTATGTATGCAATATTTACAGTATAAACAGTAATAAGTAGGCTAGTGCTGTACCTGGCTTGTAAAAGGAAAGAAGGAGGGGGAGGGGACAGTGATATGGGGATATTGCACATGTTCAGATGTTGGGGGAAGGTTGTGTGGGGCTATTGCACTGATTGTAGTGTTGCACATTTTTCACAGTTTCAAGGAGTGCCTCTTTCTCAGTAGCTGTGTTGTGCCATCAGTCTGACTGTGGCAGGGAAGAAGCTGTTGAAGAAGCGTGTCCTGTGGGTGACGATGCTGTCCGCTCGGCTGTGTCTCAGGTTGTATGTGCAGTGTTTGTGTCTGAGCAGAGAGTGAGCTGGATGAAGTGAGTCTCCAATGATTCCCTCTGCTCTTTTCCGACAGCGCTGCACATACATAGAGTCCATGGACGGAAGTTGTGTCCCTGTGATCCTCTCCGCGGTCCTTATGACTCTTTGCAGAGCCTTCCTCTCTGCCTGTGTGGTGTTTCCATACCACACAGTGATGCCTGCGGTGAGGATGCTCTCTATCAGTCCTCTATAGGCCTGGGTGAGAGGGCGATGGTTCAGACCAGCTTTCCTGAGCATCCTGATGAAATAAAGCCTTTTCTGGGCCTTTTTCACCGTGGCTGTGGTGTGAAGAGTCCAGCTCAGGTCAGATGTCACCTGCATTCCCAGGAATCTGTACCCGTCAGCCCTCTCCACCTCAGTCCCTTTGATGATGAGAGGCTGTAGAGGGGGAGGGTTCTTCCTGAAGTCCAGTATTATTTCCTTGGTCTTGTTTGTGTCGAGGATGAGGTTGTTCTCCTCTCCATAGACCAGGATGTTGTTCACCAGGGTCCTGTAGCCCGACTCATCCCCGCTCCCCTTGATGAGCCCCAGGACGGTGGTGTCATCGGCGTATTTGATGAGGATGGTGTTGTCCTGGGTGGAGGTGCAGTCATGGGTGTACAGGGTGAATAGTTTGGGGCTCAGGCAGCAGCCCTGTGGGGATCCTGTGCTGACTGTGAGCTCGGTGGACACCCGTCCTCCCATTCTCACCATCTGAGGTCTTTCTGTCAGAACGTCCAGAATCCAGTTGCAGGTTGGGGTCGGGACGCGAGGTCTGTCAGCTTCTTGATTAGTTTTCCGGGCGGATGGTATTAAAGGCAGAACTATAGTCCAGGAAAAGCATTCTGGCATACGTTCTGCGGCTTTCCAGGTGTTGCAGAGTGTGGTGTAGAGCTATTGCTACCGCGTCATCCACTGATCGGTTGGGGCGGTATGCAAACTGGAGGGGGTCGACATTGTCCGGGACCGTGTGGTTGATGTGGGCGAGGACCAGTTTTTCTAGGCACTTCATGGCGACTGGTGTGAGTGCCACTGGAGTAGTCAAGTGAGTAAACTCACGCGAGTAAAGCGTTGCGAATATTCTCGTATTTGGTGTGAACGCAGCATCAGACCAGGTTTGAGCTGACTAGAAGAGGCTGTATCTGTGTCAGTTCCTCTGGCTCCAGGCTATTACAAACTGCAGTATTTAATGAAACATTGAATTTAAAGCCAAATCTTGGAGTGAAATATTTGGTCTCCAAAAAAAACAATTGAGATGGTGAAACACTTAAAAAACTAAAACATTGGGAAATCCTGTCTGAAATGTGTCTTCATTGTCCTGAAAGGTCTCTGGGCTAACCTGTGTGTGCGATGTTTCAGACTTCACTTGATCCACTTGATTCAGAACATATTCCAGATCCTCCTCCGTCA